>NC_139252.1:42176127-42779642 GCF_977018435.1 Lepisma saccharinum
CAGTCACATGAATCAATGAGAAATTCCTCCCGGTGTTGGAATGCTTTATCTGCTATTCAAGCAACCCACGTCATGTTTTATATTTTTCTACACTAGTAGTATTTTGTAATATTTAAAGTTTCTTGCGTTGCACTTATAATAGGATGTTTTTAAATTTTAATTCTTGTATGCAATCTCAACATCGAAGGTTTTGGGTTCGATTGATTCCTCAATATATATATATATATATATATATATATATATCATTATCATCAGTTTGTGACTCAAAAATATTATTTTGTAAATTACTGCCTATACGGGCAGAAGATGTATAAGTAAGTAAATAAGCACCTCTAAAAATCAACCCTCCTGAAATGAAATCGTAAATACTCAAGTCGGCCGGGACATTTTTGTTCCTTTGCATTTCTGCCTTGATGCATTTCATCCAATCAGTCAGATACAAATTTCTCGATCTATGCTATCGGATATGAAGGTATGTACGTATGTATACCGTTACTGGGATATTTACTATAGTTTTTGATCATATGGGACTGCATGCAAAAACGTGTACATTTTACAATCTCAACGTTTAAATTGCAATTATCTCAACTACTTTTACTTTAATGCGCATTTTTTTTTATTGTAGTTAATTTTGAAATTGTTTCACTTTGATTTTACAGTTTAAATTTCTTCTTACTTAATATTAAAAGTACAATCTTTATAAGATAATATTACTGTTCTTATGCTTTTGTGTTGTATGTAGCCTACTATTTATTAGCCTATATACACTCTATACTTTAATTTAACATGACATTATGTATGTGGCTAAAAATAATGGAAGACGAAAAGGAAATGGCACGCTCGCGTGTTTTTCTAATCGTGTTAGGACTTGATTGATTATAATGTTGGAACAAAAGTTGCCTGCGTTCGTGAGAAAATGTGACGTCGATCTATACTTCCGATAAAATATGGGGAAGAGAAAAAGTGGTTAAGTCCTTCCCTTACAATATTTAGTTCCAGAATTTTACAGTCAACCTTAAAATCAATATGGCAAGCTTTGAATAACTGAGCAGATATACGGAGTTGCACATTAGAAAAAGTAACTTTAGAAATATTTTTGGAAAACATTGCGTATCATTTATGTAAATTTATTTTTTGAAACACGGAATTCACAACATAAAACAGCTATTCATTTGGTAAACATTTAGTTTAAATTGATCATATTCTTTGCAAACGTGTTACTGTAAGAAGGTGTTTTTAATATTTAAGCTGTCACTGTAAATTCTGTCTTCTGTGAATCACTATATAATAAGCTGTCTGAGTAACGTAATGCTAATAACGTGTTACTTGTTTCGTTAATTGCGTTCTAGAGATTACACTTGTAACTGTACATGTCACACCTTACTCTTAAAACGTAACGAATGTTACTTTGCGTTACTTTACTTGCGTTAACTTCTTATAGATAGATTCAGAACTGTCATTTGTAAGACGATCTGATTTGTGACAAATCAAGAATGGTGGGTTTTACTTTCCTGGAAGTTAGCCACTAACCTCATGTCTAACTGGAGATGGTGTCGACTTGGCAGTCTCGATCTCGTCTCGTATTTCCCTATTGATGACAGTGTTGCATCCAGCACTTTCCTCCGGGGGAAGAGGGGTCCATAGGCATCAAATTATAATACCCATAAAACAATACTAATATTTTAAAATTATCCCATACATCTGATATGTAATTAAATTAAGTGTAATTAGGTTTAATTAAATACCATTTTCAGAATGAGATTATGAGAATCAATAATATAATATTATAGCATACAATACTTTACATTTCAGGCTTCCTATCATAACTTGAGGATTAAACATTTTCAGCTGTATTTTTTTTATCGAGTTCGAGCAAATTGTCTGTACACGATTTTACCACATCTAAACGTTTATCTGTGATTTTACTGCAACTTAGGTTCGCCATTAGATAATTTCCTGTATAAAATAGCGAACGAATTAGTTAAGCAGCTAGATATTAACTTAATCTTCACTCTAGTAACCATTTTTGCTAGTGAACGTCACTGGGGGGAAAAATCAATGGATAATTTCTTACAAGAATAGCACGTGATCATATCATTTTATCTACCGATTCATTGTTCCTTCTCTCGAACTCTGACGTGTAAGTTACATGATTGCATTAATTATATAGACCAAAGTGCGATATGGTGGCAATCGTTCACTGCGATGATGTTTCTCGCCTACATTGTATTGTCCTGTCGTGTTGCACAATAGGATCAGAGATCTGAACTCACTGAAATACAATTGTCATAACGTCACACTTCCTGCGAGTAAACGTGATTCCAAGAGCGATACAGAAAGATACTTTCATTGATAGGTATCGATTCAAAGTGGTGTCGGCCCAGCCCTAAATGATATATAATAATAATAATAATAAATTGACAACAACACGACAGTTTATTAAATAATAATTGTTCCAAAACATGGACGTCAAGAGGACTTTTTCCAGGGGAAGGGGGGAGCGGGGCAAACGAAACATATTTTCCTCCGAAATAGTGTTCTCCCTCAAAAAAACACTCACTCAGTTTGAAGTTTCCTCTTCAACATAAATTACTCTGTCTGAAATTAAATATCTAATACATACTTTTGATATATAATTTTATTGTGACATCATTTTCCAGAGGTATCGTGGACCCCCTTCTCCAGATGTCGATGTTCCCATAACGGCTTCATTTGCCGGGCAGGCCCGTAGACAGAATTTTATTTCGGGCCTGGCTCATCCGTTATCAGCAGCCACATTCTAAAGGCGAAAAAGTCGAGGGTATAAACCCTGAAGATGAATTTCTCAGTATATTACAACTTATTATACAATATGTTGAATCCTACGAAGGAAGTAAAATTAATTACAGTACATCCTTCACTGTTTAAATTAGATATTTGTAAAATTTCGGGGAGGGGGGACTTTAGCTCCCCGAGTCCTCTCCCTGGCTACGTGTCTGGGGATGGGGTTATTTTGAGCCCACGGAAACAGTTCATACGTCCCTACATCATCTAACGGATATCAGCAAACTGGCATTTTTTTAACTTAATGATAACAAAAAACTATTTTACTGTCCAACGAACATTGCTCGAATCCATGCTTCCAACTTGGCGGCCCCTGTAGCTGAGTGATTAGCAAGGTCCCGGGTTCGAATCCTGGCCTGGGAATAGGTGTTTGTGAGTGTCCATTCATCAATTTCATCATCCTCATCCTCATCTTCGCAATTAACCAAAAGTGGCACAAAAGCAAAGTAAAATAAGTCAGTCAACCATGCTTCAAACTTGGATGGGACTTTCATGTACGGCCCTAAGGTAACAGATATGGCAACACTGCAACAGTTCACATGTATCAGCAATGAATTATCATCTACCCTCGCTAAGGCTAGTTTCGCGGGTCGAAGAGGCTAGATTCTCGTGACGTTACATCAGCAGCTGGAAAGAAATGCAATCGATCGCTTTCAAGGTCGTTATGCCGGGAGCTTCTCGTGCAAGGGAACAATTTTATTTTCTCGGAAATCTTCCTCCAAAAACTCGTAATGCTTCAGTTGTGTCTCGCACTATTGGACAAAGAGACTACTTGATTTTTGTTATGAGGATGAGCAATGCTTATGTGAAATTGATAACATGACACATGCACAGGCCGGGACTCGAACCCGGGAATTTCGGTGGCGAGATCGACCACTTAACACTCAGCCACCGAACCTGAAAGGTAATGAAATAAAGTGATAGAAAGAGGAAAGAAACAAAGCAAAGAAGGATAAGAGAGAAACTTGAAAAAAGGAGTGAAGAAAGAACGAACGGAGAGAACAATAGAGAAAGCGTAGAGAAAAAAAGGGGTAAAACAAATAGATACAGAATAGAGAAAGAGAAGAAGAAAGAAAAGAGAGAGGGGGAGGAAGATAGAAGGCAAGAGATATATACAGGGTGTACCAAAAGTTCCATTACCCCCTTCTTTGAATTGTAGACAAACCTGCAAAATGTTATTTTAACAGCATGCGTATGATGAGAGGATGGTATACCATTAAATCAGACCAATGACCACCATTTACTCCAAAGGATCTGTGTGCACACCGACATTTTCATGGCACAGTATTATTCGCCTCCAGGTACGATGTGAAATCCTCCGTAACATGGCTAGCGTGAGGGAAACAAAGGCACTGCGAACAGCTTCTTGAAGTTCCCCAGTTGTCTGATAACGATTATGGGCGACTTTCTGTTTTATGTGTCCCCATAGTGCATTATAACAAGGTGTCAGATTTGGACTTTGGGGTGGCCATTGAGAGGTGCTGGTAAATTTGGCGATCCTCGTCCAATCCATTTGTCTCTGAACACGTCATTGAGGCATTCTCTTAAAATGGCCACCCTGAAATCCAGATCTGGCATCTTATGTTACGGAGGATTTCACATCGCACCTGGAGGCGAATAATACTGTGCCATGAAAATGGGGATGTGCACACAGATCCTCTGGAGTAAATGGTGGTCATTGGTCTGATTTAATGGTATACCATCCTCTCATCATACGCATGCTGTTAAAATAACATTTTGCAGGTTTGTCTACAATTCGAAGAGGGGTATTAGGACTTTTGGTCAACCCTGTAGATATGAATCTAGAACAAATGCGATGAAGCCAAAATCACGGACAATTGCGATGATTTTGATGGTGAGGGTCATTTTACAAATTAATGGTAGGACATTTGCGACGATCAGGACCTGACCTAACCTAACCAAAGGCGCCCCAGAACTAATAATGCTGTAGAAGGTTGGAACAACAAAATAAATAGGTGGCTTGTTCTGATCTGCCTCAAGAGCCAAGCAGAAGACACCAACATCAAGTACATGCGGATGGAACTTAAAATCTGGAGAGTTTGAAAGTGTATTCGTACATATGAGGAAATGGGTCACTTCAAGAGGTGTCTGTTGGGTCTAGCCCATGTTCAAAAACTTGATTGAACCAAATTCCCAGCCGAGAATATCAATATTTCACATAATTCTCTTGTAAGAGGTATTGTACGGGGTGTTAAGTCACCCTTCAATTTGATAAGATTTAAAATGTCATTGCAATTGTCCACCCGCCCTTTCACTTCTAACTGTGTTCATCACAATTGTCCGGCTACCAGAGAGATATATATTGTTCGATACCCGGTGGAGGCACATGGTGGTTCGGGTCCCAATTAAACTGTAGGTCCAGTCCCAATTAGCCTTACTGTGCATAGAGTGGACTTAAAACACCAACTCAATCAATCAATGAACCAGAGAGAGATAAACGTCATTGCCATGCTTGTTTGATTCTTCTAAAAATTATTCTGTTGTGATTCATTTAGTTTATTTTACTTCGCGTTTTGTGCCTCTTGGCTAATCCGAAGATGGGAATTAGTGATTAAATGATGAAATAGATGAATTAACATTCACAAACAACCAAGCCCGAGCGGGATTCGAACCCGGCAATCTTGGCGTCGCAGCGCGATGTGCTAACCACTCGGCCACAGGGTCCGGCTTATTCTCTTGTGAAAGTACATTGAATGAAAATAGCGATGGGTATTTTGACTCGTATCTCTTCAGGTTTGTCGTGACGCTGAGGATAAGACGAAACAATATAGTAAATGTGATAATGCCATACCACTCAACGTAGCTGCTATATTGAAGTTGTGGGACCTTAAATTGTGATACGAGGGTCACTATTTATATTTTGAGACTTGGCAACACTGATTGAAGTTAGGCGCGATTTGACGTTTGCACGGAATCGTCTGGCATTATTGACCATAACGTACCTCCAGTGTTTTGTCAATAGCTTCATTTGTGTTGTTTATGTTGCCTTGGAGATTGCGCGACAACAATAAAATGGAATTAACTCGCGAACATTTTCGTGCGATGATTTTTTACGAATTTCGACGTGGATTATCAAGACAAGAGTGCATCGATCAACTTACTTCCACATTTGGCGATGAAACCCCATCCTTTGCCACTGTGAAACGGTGGTATAACGAATTTAATCGTGGCCGCCATTCGCTCACCGACGAGATTCGCGAAGGTCGTCCAAAATCAGTTATTGTCCAAGAAAACATTGATGCTGTGCAAAACCTAATACTGCAAGATCGTCATGTGACATACTGTGAGATTGAGGCAACCATAGGCATTAGTTCCACCAGCATATATAAAATATTACATGATCATTTAGCTGTGAGAAAGGTTGATCTCGTTGGATCCCACACAATTTGACAAAAACTCAAAAAGACGCTCGCGTCAATTGGTGCAAACAAATGCTCAATAAATACAATCGTGGTGCTTCAAAAGACGTATATAAGATTGTAACAGGTGACGAATCATGGATATATGCATATGAGCCGGAACGTAAACAGCAGTCGACTGTATGGGTGTTTCAAGATGAACCCAATCCAACAAAAGTTGTTCGCGCTCGAAGCGCATCGAAACAAATGGTCGCCTGTTTTTTCGGGAAAACTGGTCATGTGGTAACTGTGCCTTTAGAGGAATGTAGAACGGTCAACTCTGAATGGTACACAACAATTTGTTTGCCAGAGGTCTTCGGTCAAATACGAAAAACAAACAAACGCCGTCGGATCATTCTTCATCAAGACAATGCCAGCTGTCACACATCTCGTCTAACAACCGACTTTATGAACAGTCAAAAAATCGAATTGATGGGTCATCCGCCGTACAGTCCTGATTTGGCACCCAATGACTTCTTCTTGTTCCCGAATGTCAAGAATAAATTGCGTGGACAACGATTTTCGTCGGCGGAAGACGCCGTTGATGCGTTCAAAAACCATATTATGGAGGTGTCTCAAGAAGATTGGAAAAACTGCTTTGACAAATGGTTCGAACGAATGCAAAAGTGTATTTACCATAAAGGAGAATGCTTCAAAAAACAATAAAGCAGTTTTCAATGCCAAATTCGTTTTTGCATTGTTAGGCTCAAAATATAAATAGTGACCCTCGTATGTATGTCTATGACCAATTCATGTATGTGCAGGAATACGCAAGAAACGTTTTCTCAGAAGTCATGTGATTTTGTTTACATTAACTTCGATCCTAGGAAGAAATTTAGCACCTATACTATACTTTTATAATAATGTTATTAATATTATTATTCAAGTGTGTCCGTCGTCGCCTTGTAATCAAGGGGTTCCGGGTTCGATTCTCGGTGGAGGCACATAGTGGTTCGGATTCCACTTTAAACTGTAGGTCCAGTCCCGATTAGCCTTGCTGCACCTAAAGTGGACTTAAAATAACAACTCAATCAATGAACCAATATTCAAGTGAGCCGCCCCCGTGGCGGAGTGGTTAGCACATCGCGCTACGACGCCAGGGGTCCCGAGTTCAAATCCCGGCCTGGGCATGGATGTTTGCGAGTTCCATTCATCTATTTCATCCTGTCATCACTCATCTCTATCTTCGAAAATTAGCCAAAAGTATCAGAAAAAGCGAAGTAAAATAAAAGCAAATCAATCAATATTCAAGAGTGTCGCTGTGTGTATAGGTCTTTCTTATTTCATTGATCCGTGTGTCAAAGTTCTTCTATGTAACATATTGACAATTGTTACGTGAAAGAGCAATCTATTGCTGGGTCCAGTGATGACGCCAGAGAAGGGGTCAAGGGACGGTCGCCCCAATCGATCAATGCTCCACAGCTATAGCAAACAAAAACAACTAAATTCTTTTACAATTTATTTTACAGTACGTATTTAAGGGAAAATTAAATCTGACTGTCTCCCCCACAGAAAACACTCCGATTACCTCTGCTCATTCCCTTTTTCTGGAGTTTCTAGTAACAGTGCCAACCACTGTGGCGTATTGGTTAGCACAGCGCGCTACAACTGGGTTCACGGGTTCGAAACCAGATCTGGGAATGGGTGTGTTCCTTGTGTGCCCCTTCATCAATTTTATCATATCATCACTCATCCTTTGCCTTGTAATCAAGGGGTCCCGGGTTCGATACCCGGTTGAGGCACATAGTGGTTCGGATCCGACTTTAAACTGTAGGTCCAGTCCCGATTAGCCTTACTGTGCATAAAGTGGACTTAAAACACTAACTCAATCAATCATCACTCATCCTCATCATCGCGATTAGTCAAAAGTGTCAGAAAAGCGAAATAAAATAAACCAAATCATTGTATACTAACTGTGCCTTGGCTGTAGTGAAAAGAAGATTATTATTATTATTATTATACTCAGTGGCGGTGATTAAGTTCCACAACTGGGGGGACAAGGTCAGTTTACTTTCTTTTAGTCAGTGTGGTATTTAAGAAGTTTCCAGTTGGGGGAAATTCTACTCTGACTGTCTAGGGACATCATGAGATAATGACTTTATGCCATATAACATTCCCCCATGGATAAAATTTATCAAGCAGAGGGGGGGGGGGACACAGTACCCATAGGTGGAAAATCCCTCCCCCCCCCCAACAAATATCACACTACTCTTTAGTAGATAAGGTTTAGCACAGTGCGGGAGCAATTGTGCCAAAAAGTGGGGGACAACTGCCTCCCACTGATTTTACTGATGATGATATGAAAGAGAACGCAGTGGAACGTCCACTATAGCCGAAACTTGAACCTGGACCCTGAAAACAATCAAGATGCTTGGTAATCAACATGGCTTATTTCTTCTGACGTTCGTAAAGTAATTATTTGTTCAATGGGTGTCTTGACAGAGTGGGATATAAGCCCCACCAACCCCTTTCCTGGGTACGCCACTGCAGCCCATCATTTAAAGCAAACTCTGCTCTCTATAAACACTATCAGCTTCCAGAACATATCGAAAGTAGGTCAGGGTTGGGACTCAGCTGAGATCAATACGCCTAGCGAGCGAATGCAGCAGGTTCCTCTATCCCCATTGGTTACTTCTAAGCGCAGGGTTTTTCGGTTCTTTTGTTTCTCGAGATACTATACTTCAGTACTGAATTACAGTGTAACTTTTATCGTACGTGTCCAATTGAAAAATCGTGCAGCAAATCCACAACATTGATTGATTCATTTAGTTTATTTTACTTCGCGTTTTGTGCCTCTTGGCTAATTTGCGAAGATGGGGATGAGTGATGAAATTATGAAATTGATGAATGGACATTCACAAACAACCAAGCCCGACCGGGATTCGAACCCGGGACCCTTGGCGTCGCAGCGCGATGTGCTAACCACTCGGCCACAAGGTCGGGCCAAATCCACAACAGATTGCAATGAATCTTAACTGCGTAAATTACTGTAAGTCCGGGCAAAATCTATTTAAAAAAATTGTTTATGAAACCTTATTTGTACATAAACTTGTTTCGAGAACGCACTTAGCCGGGAGTGATAACAGATCATTTTCGGTTCAATGGATCGATGGAATTCATTTGTATATTTCTTACTTTGGGTTATTACTAATTATGACGACAAAGGATGAATGATGTTTAGAAGAAATCAATTCTCTTTTATTTGTAATTCTCTTATCATTTTCTTTCATCCCTTTAGTTTTGTCATTTTCATCTTCACTCTCCTTCTGTCTGTATTTCTCGTTTATTTATTTATATTTTTCTTTCTCTCTCCTTTCATTAGTTCTACGGTGTGAAATCTCCCTTAGTAGGTCACTGTTATCGTCAGCTCGAAGTTGTAGATCTTGTTGACCACAGATTAGAAATTTAACCTCAACTGGTGGGAATGCCCCTCACTATACAGGCAACATCTTACGATTTGACATACACAGGTCATGTACTATGTAGACATTTTAACGAAAAAACAGTCGAAGTCAAGGGTGGCTGAGCTCGTACAGCTATGATTCGAGTCCTGGTAGAGCCTGCAATATCCGGTAAAATTATGCAACATCTTATTGCTTTTTCTTCTCGACATTCATAAAACTTTCGGCTGTCCCTTTGTGGTAGTTAAGTGTTTGAATGTGTGTCGAGCCCAGTAGGCTTAATCAAAAGTATTTTTTATGCCATGAAATTCTCGGGACTGCATACACGAAATTTGGTCCTGGCAGAACTAAAGCATCACTGAAAACTTTGATTTTCATTTGATCTATACAGCTTATTTCCTTTTTAATAAACCTCTTCAATACCCTCTACTGCTGAAATATTCACTTTTGAGAGAGAAACCTTCAATCCCTTCAGTCCTCGACCCGAACTAGCACTACACTGAGGCCCCGGAAGTCCCGCTGTCGTCAAATGTCTTCAGCTTTGGACCCGAACTGGAACTATATGGTATTTACCTTATGGTAATTAGTCCTTTTCATTTTCGAATCACTAGATCTTATAAAGCTACCAATGGACACTGACTGATCACTAATCGACTGTATTAATTGTCACACTTACCTCTGAAGTCTCATTAACCGATTCTGGTGTACAGATCAACCGGGAAATTGTAGCTGCGTATGTACATTTATATCCTCATTATATTCTAGAATGTTCCGCAGATAAAACGATTCGTAAGTATTGCCAGTAGTTCGACTCGTCTTATTCAAGAACGTTCCCCTGGATACCACTTTAAACTGTAGGTCCAGTCCCGATTAGCTTCTCTGTGCATAAAATGGACTTAAAACAACAAATCAATCAAGAACGTTCCCTCTCTCGCTTTCCAGAGATTAAAAATTACAACGAATCGCCCTACGTGTGGCGTTACCTTTGCTGTGCACCTTCCAAATGCTGACAAGTCTCTATACATATAGTGCTCAAGTTCGCTGCGACAACACCGAAAAGCGCAAGAAAAGTTTACGTGCAATATTATCAACAACAGAGTTATAGAACATTCTCCGTCTTGCCGTGATAAGTATTTCTCTCCCTAAATTATCGTCCCATTATTCAAGAAGACAAAAACCTAATTTTATGTAGTGTAAACTGAAAAATTTCCTGGGGGCTCGAGCCTCCTGATTCCTATCTTGGATACGCGCTATTAATAATAACAGGGTTATAGAACATTCTCCGTCTTTTCTCGATAATTATTTCTCTCAAATTATCATCACATTATTCAAGAAGACAAAAACCTAATTTTATGTAATGTAAACTGAAAAAAAATCCTTGGGGGGGGGAGGGGGGGCTCGAGCCCTCTGATTCCCACCTTGGATACGTGCGTGCTATTAACAATAACGGTTATAGAACATTCTGTCTTGCCTTGATAATTATTTCTCTCCTTAAATTACTGTCACATTATTCAAGAAGCCAAAAACCTAATTTTATCTAGTGTAAACTGAAAAATTTCCTGGGGAGGTGGCTCTAGCCACCTGATCCCCACCTTGGAAACCGTTCTATTAACAATAACAGGGTTACAGAACGTTCTCCGCCTTGCCTCGATAATTATTTCTCTCCTTAAATTATCATCACAATATTTTATTTCACACCACAAGAAACGAAAAACCCCATTTTATCTAGTTTAAACCGAAAACTATCGGGGGGGCTCGCCCCCTTTGGATATGTGCCTGGTTCTGGGCCCTGTTATCATCACTCTGAGACGAAGGCTTTCGGAAATTTCGTAGTTGGAGGACATGGGTTTTCAAAGTACTCATTGCCATTTATTTGATCATGTACTCATATCGCTCATACGTATATCTGTTCTTTAATTTTTAAAGGAAATTATGCTAAAAGGAGTGAAAAATTAATTGCAGGTCCGGTGTCCAAGTCTCGTTTAGCTTACCTGAGCATAAAGTAAACATCTATTTATCTTTTGAAGACGCATTAGAGTGGGGGTACCCATGCACTCCCCTTTGTGCACGCCTATATTACTCATATACATATGCGGATGAATTCCATGATTGTGTGTGCTGTGTGTCACGACCTTGCACCATGAAAATAAAAAAAATAGCATAATCTCTCCCCAAACGTTTCTAAATCCTGTTACTTCCCTTATCATAATTATCGATACTCATATCAACGCATTTAATCAAAAGTGTGCAGCTTAAAACATTCGCGAATATTCGCCCAATTTTCTCAAATATTCCCGAATCCCGCGAAAAGCCCAGAGTTTTTTTTTGTCCTCCGGACAGCTCATCAGCAGCTGCCGTGATCCTACCACGTTGTCAATTTTGCCCACGTGATAATTAAAAGTGTGACCTATGTAGTAAATCATACTCCAGGCACACAGATAAATTAATGAGTTCGTCATACGTTGCGGGAAATAAGATAAACAATTAGTAAAATAAAAGCAATAATGCAATGAAGTATTCATAATCAACTAATTCTTCGCCCTCGTAAGCACAAGCTGTCAACGCTGGAAACCGTGATGCAGCATAGTGGAAATGGAAAGCACTGGTTGGCTAATCGTGGCTTGTCATTGGTTGAAATGTAGGAAAGTTCCAGAACGAGCGCGGGATATAGGCGTCCTGTTCCGCGCGTTTTCCTCTGATTCAGTTCAAGGATTTTGTACAGTGTAGTCGTTGTGAAAACGATCATCAAGTTTTGTCTGTAATACTTCAAACCAAAGAGGTATGTAATAGTTCGGATTCTTTTTAGAACGTTCATACATTCACAAATTGCGGTATTATGTTATAACTGGAAAATGTATGTAGGAAAAAACTTATTTTTTCACTGTTTCTTTGTTCACACGTGGCGGTTCTAAGGACAAAGAGTAAAAATCGATATAATTCATGTCATAACTAGAGCATGTATGTAATAGTGGTTCTTCTTTAAAAAAAAAATACCTAATCAGTTTTGCAAATTATTGGAAAGGTTTGCTTAAATTTAAATGTGCCGATACATACACGTAAATATCGGGGAATTTAAATCCCCCGTAACCTGCACGTGGCTATCGGGATAATCCATATCCACTTCCACACCTTATCGTTATACGCATTCTTCTTTGTTGAATCCTATCTGTTTAAGCATTTTTCTGCGTTCTTTTAGTTTCAAAGCTATGTAAATTCTCTTGAAATTGATTTGTTTTAAGTTCCAGAATTGATGGTAACGTGAACTTGATTAGGACGCACGTACAGGCCTAGTTTAAAGTTCAAAGTATTTTTGTTCGCTCGAGAAGTAGCAACTTGTGGTCATCCGATTTCTTTCTATTGGAATTATATTAGTTATTGGCAAGCGAGGCATTCGCAGCCATGCCGCGTCTTTTTGCCTTGTAATCTGGCAAGATGGCGCTTGCTGCTTGCGATTTCAATCACCATGGGAATAGCTAAAAACCGTACAGTTCGGAAGGAATGTACTAATTCTGGGAGATGGGGACATTTATTTAGTTTAACACAAGACTATAAAGTTGTAGGACATTTTGGAAGTAAGGCATACGAGGAAGCAATAATTACGTAATGGCGTGGGCCGATATTGACAATGCAAGATACCCCAATTGCACTTGGGAAACTAGAACATTCTAGTATAAGACCGAAAAGCGTGCTTAGAGCATCATCGGTTCCATGACTAACTTAACGGGGAGTGGTCTCGTTTAGTTTGAGTTTTATCGAGTTTGCATTGCAATTTATAGATATCCTAACCACTAGTGCTGAACAGGGGAGGGGCCATGGGGTGTTCCCCCCTCGAGCGGTGAAATTTTTAAATGTAAACCTATAAAAAGCTTGAAAAATACTTCAATTTTGTCCTTGCATGAATGAATGAATGTTTAGAGTGGCAGACTCCAGAAGTGTGGGTAATTGTGTAGTATTGCCCGGACACCTCTCACTAGTTTATTTGGTTAATTTTAGTATTGAAACTTACCTATTCTGCATTGTGGAAGAATCTTTGGTACTATTATCGTATGGGTGAAACACCTACGAATCATATATTTCGGACTTCTTTACATTGCTAACGTGTTGCGGAACATTTCTTAAGGCGAAATAATGCATTTCTAACTAAGATAATGTTTATTTTCTCTATTTACGAGTACTTACTGTTACTTGTTGTTTCGAATCTGTAACACATTATGGCCGTGATAGCATACTGGTTTAGGGAGCGTTCTGAGTGTGTTTTGTCGATTTATGCAGTGGTGCAACCTCGTTAACCGGAAAATATCTACTTTCGTGCCCCTATTTGAAATTATGCTAATACGTCGCATTTACATGTAGAACTTGTAAAATAACCTTGCGATTTACGACGTTCATTGTCCATACACAGCAATTCGGAACCATCTTTCTTTCGCAATTCGTTAATGCTCTTCCTTTACGCACAACACTCTTGCAACCTTGAATATTGACATCAGACGAGGAATGCCTACGTGGTTAGGTTAGGCCTGTTAGGTTAGGTTCCATTAGCATAAATACAAAGAAAAAATATTTTCGCTAAGAGACGCGTTACCTTTGTATTGCCTAACATGAAAAAAGGTCTCTCCTGTGACGTCAGAACACAATGTTGCTAGTGTTGTTTGATAAGTGACACCCATTCGGGTCTGAACCATCTTTCTTTCGAAATTGGTTAATGCTCTTCCTTTACGCTCAACACTCTTGCAACCTTGAATATTGACGTCAGACGAGGAGTGCCTTCCTTCAAAATGCCGTGTTGAATTACAAAATCAACAACATTTTCAACACCTGGCAACAACTTCACCGCGCATCCTCTACACGTCATTTTGAAGCGACACTCGCTACGGGGTTCACATCATCTTACCCAGGGAACAATGTGCTCTCGTGCTAGTGAAAACACGGCGAACCTTGAATATTGACGTCAGACGAGGAATGCCTACGTGGTTAGGTTAGGCCTGTTGGGTTAGGTTCCATTAGCATAGATACAAAGAAAAATTATTATTTTCGCTAAGAGACGCGTTAGCTTGTATTGCCTAACATGAAAAGATCTTTCCTGTGACGTCAGAACACAATGTTGGTACAGTGTTGTGCGATAAGTGACACCCATTCGGGGAAAAATGGCTTGTTCCGAGCTCGACAGGTGGTTCTAGTGAAAACACGGCGAGGCTGAAACACTGGCTACGGGGTTGCATCGTCTTAACACACGGAACATTGCACTCTCATGCAAAAAGCAAATGGCGGGAGCAGAAACAGCGTGTTGGACAGAGATTTTCGCAGAAAACAAAACGCATTCACATTAAAATGGATCAAATCTACATTCGGGAACTTCCAAAACGCTCAAGAAAATGATTTCCGTAAGTACTTTCTCCTGTAAATTTGAAGGAATCCGTTTCACCCATACGATAATGTTACCGAATCTTTAAGATGAAGTTATGCCTTTTTCTATAAAATAGTGTAAACTTTTCACATGAAGTCATTATTTGTCTTCCTTGTTTCGCTTGTGTAACAGACAATATGGCGTGCACTCGTCAAGGATCATCACGTGCCGTGCTTGTGTTTTGTAGATTTGCAGTGCGAAAGCAGTGTTTCAAACCTTGATGACCGAAAACTAGGTACTATTACGATTTTTTTACAAGTTTCCATGATTCTTGCATGATTAGCTCCACGAACCATGCACAATAAGGTTAGGTTAGGCAAACACAGTTAAAAAAAAAACAGAAGGGTTTAAGACATTTTTTACATGTCTCCATGATTAGCACCATGAACCATGCATGATAAGGTAAGGTTAGGCAAACACAGTTAAAAAAAACAGTGAGAAGGGTTTAAGACATTTTTTTTACAGGTCTCCATGATTAGCACCACTGTAAAGGGTTTGACCATTCGTCCGGGAGACCGAAGTCCCCAGTTCGAGGTGCCAACTACTCTACCGCTGGTCCATAGGTTCAGGGTTCCGCGGCTGCCCGATTGGACGGTCGTCGGTCCTTGGTTCGCGTCTCCGGTTAAGGAAACAAGATTCCTACCACCAGCTAACGGTTTAATTCCAGGTTCATGTCACCGGGTCGGTTAATTACACCTCCGGCGGTAAGCCACGTCGTGCATAAAGTGGTGCTGTTATTTATTTATAGCAATAATGATAATAATAATAATTGTTGTAATAATAGAAAACTATAACCCTTCTGGTCAATGGAGACAAGCTATACAGCTTCAAACTCAGGACTAAAACAAAAAATATTGACCATACGAGGATATACATATATGTATAAATGAATCAAGAACACCTGTAGGATAACGAATATATACGTGTATTTGGCAAAAATAAACCCAACAATGATAATATAACACATTACTTGTACATATCCCCTCGCTCTAATTCCATCATGCACACACACACACACACACACGCCGCAGGGGTTAACACAATATACCATTACATGATAAAATATCTAACCGCCTCTTTGGTTTATTTCCTGTGTACCTTCGAATTTGAGATTTCTATTAGCCCCTTAGGCTTGCTTCCAATGTAAATACGCGCGGCCAGCACTCTGTCACATACGAGATGCGATTAGCTAGGCGTCATAGTTTCCAAAAGTAAATAATAATTGACATTACACTTGTTGAGGCACTACTATGGAAAAGAATAAGCATACACTAAATGAATGACAAGAGGAAATTAACTTGATTACAAGTACACGAGTGCTGATAATACAAACGACCGTAATATAAACTAGGATATATTCAAAATGATTAACTCAGCTATACTATTGAGTACCTAGTTTTCTAATACCTATATATATCAAAGAGCACGGTAAAAAGTTAAATAATTAATTATATAAATACTCGGCCCGAGAATAGGAAAACAATAA
Source organism: Lepisma saccharinum (assembly GCF_977018435.1). NCBI lineage: Eukaryota > Metazoa > Arthropoda > Insecta > Zygentoma > Lepismatidae > Lepisma > Lepisma saccharinum. Next base: position 42,192,661 of record NC_139252.1, read on the forward strand.
CAAATAGTAGGTCTTTTACATTTATAGAATTTCAAAGGGTGAGCGAAATAGGTTCTTAATTTATGAAGATTTACAGTACTTTCGATTTGATTGGCCTAAATAATTAGTAGTTGCAGGCAACATTGTTAGATTTCATCTCGCTTTGTGTTATGACAAACCAGTGGCGACGTAGGTGGACATATGTTCACTCACACATAAAGACATAACTGGAGGATACTATACCGACTCAATGGCGGCGTGGTCCTCGTTGCGGCATCCTGACTATACTCGTGGCTATGCCAGTCTGTCCTCCTGGCGGGCAAAAACTGTCTCTTCGACTTAGACGTAACATTCACTTTTCTTCCTATTTTCCATCGCGGCGACGAAGATGGGTGGAAAAAGCACCTCGCTTCCATCTGTCTGCTCGGGGCGTTGCATCCGATCATGGCTTCAATGGCCGTTCGGGGATACGCAGGGCGTCAGGTCGTCTAAGGGCAGACGTTGTTTCATCTCTCTCTTTTCTCTATCTCTTCTCCTTTTCTCGACGTAACATCACGTCTCACTGTTGTACTGTCGTCTCCCACCTGTGTTGGCAATGCGAGTTGTTGCTGCGGCGTGGCTTTCATCTCACGCCGTTATGCAAGCGTCGTGGTGCGGTTCTCTTGACTTAAGGCGTGGTATACTTAAGCAGGCGTCGTGGCTTCTTCTCTTGGCTTCATGGCAGCAGTAATCGGAAACCCGAAGGTCCCGTCCCTCTCGTAGTTTTCAACCGCCCATATTTATTCAATGTCCCTCCTTACAAAAAAAGGGGAAAACACCTGGAGCACGTGAAACACGTAATTAACACAGCCTCAATTCCTGGCACTGTCACTGTGATCACACACTCACGACAATTAACACGACGCGGTCGAAAGGTTAAAACAAAGCAAAGTTCTGTAACTCGCGCAAAGTGACGCGGAGAAGGTGTTCGGTCTGAATATGGCGCTAAACTGCGTCGGTCCTCTGGAGTCAGGGGTATTTAAGGAAAACGAGTATTTACGAAATTCTAAAATACACTCACATAAACTACAAAAAGGACTGGTGACAAAAGTAATTGTCACACCACGAACCATGCACGATAAGGTAAGGTTAGGCAAATACAGTTAAAAAAAAATGACAAGGGTTTACAACATAAACAGCCACTACGTGTCGAACAGATGGTTTTAGATTACGGGAAGCATGGGGTTACGTCATTGAATGCAGGCAAATAGCAAGGAAATGGCAGCAATCTCCTCTACGTGTTGGAAATATTTCTCTGGAAAGAAAAAGGAATTCTGGGTCGGAAAGCTTGATCACTGGACCCCGCTGATTTTCTTCATATTTGGCATACTCAATGAGGCCTCCTAATCACGAATCTGAAGTTAAAATTTTTCTGAAACTGCTAGAAATTGGAAAATAAGGCTTTAGTTTTCGGAATGGAAAGTCTGTTTTCGCAATTTTTTTGTTTCACAAGCAAATATATACACTGGTGTGCAAAACCTAAGGACGAAAGTAAGTTTCGCATGCTGTGTCAGTTACAAACGGCATAGATCGGTGAGACTTGAACTATACATACAAAGTAATGTTACAGTATGATACAAGAAAGAACAGAGAAACACGTGATGATCAGAACAGAAAATGACGTTTTTAAGCATAGACCGGAAATTACACGGAAGGCATTGCAACTCATGATGGCCCCGTGACATTACAGAAGTATTGAAATGGTCCTTAGAAGGGTGTGTGATCACCACGGACAGCGATGCATGCTCTGCAACGTGCTCCCATGCTGCTCACAAGGTTGGTAATGAGTTCTTGTGGTATAGTAGTCCATGCCTCCACCAGCGCTGTTGTCAACTGTTGGATGGTTGTGGGTGTATATGGACGTGCTGCAAGACGTCTCCCCATTGCATCCCACACGTGCTCGATGGGATTCAAGTCGGGGGAACGGGCAGGCCAGTCCATACGCCGAATATCCTCTCGTTCCAAGAGCTCCGCCACTTGCGCTGTTCTATGCGGTCGCGCATTATCATCCATAAAGATGAATTCGGGGCCGACTGCTCCTCTGAAAAGTCGCACGTGGGGAAGGAGAACAGTGTCAAAATAACGTTGACCGGTGACTGTACCGCGTTCAAAAATTTGGAGGTCGGTACGCGCATGCAACATTATGCCTCCCCACACAAGAACACCTGCACCACCAAAACGATCATGCTCGACAATGTTCCTAGGTTCATTGCGTGTTCCCACCTCTCGCCAGACGAGTGTACGTCCAGAATCACTACTCGAACTGAATCTGCTCTCGTCTGAGAAGAGAACGCGACCCCACTCCTCAGTCCAGTCCTGATGTTCTTGGCACCACCGCAAACGGTGCCGCCGATGCGCGGGTGTCAACGGAACACAACGTAATGGCCGTCGGGCAAAGAGACCACACCCATGCAGTCGATGTGTCACTGTGGATCGTGAGATTGGACGAATCGCGGTCCTGTTAAATGTGTTCGCAATTCCACCCGCTGTTTGACGTTGGTCCCTGCGTGCCTGTTGCACAATGTAGCGGTCGTCCACTGCTGTAGTTGACCGTGGTCGACCACCACCTCTTCTTTGCACAGCAGTGCCTGTGGTTCGGAACGCTCTCCATGCACGTGAAACAATGCTGTGGGCAATCCCAAACTCCTGGGCCACAATCGTCACACTTCGTCCTTCTTCCAGTTTCCCGATGATTCTTCCCCGTGTGAACGCATCCAAATGTTGTCTCCGGGCCATGTTGTAACACCACCACAATGCACCTTAACAGCACTCTTGACTGATACACACTGTCTCGTCCCATTCATTCAACTGCTTCGTGTTGTTGGAGCTGACCCATTCGGCGCAATGGTCACGCTGGCGTCATGCCATGCAACTTCTTGGTCCCTGTGCATGTGTAGTCAACCTCTGGCAACATGCTGCCGGGCTTTCATTCATTTGCACAGACTACAAATTATTTTATGTTACTTTATCTATCTCGTCCTTAGGTTTTGCACACCAGTGTATATTCCTGAGGTTACTATTGTTTGGACAGATTTTTTCATTTCTGCAGAAGAAACTACTTACCGTAAGTTCCTGTAGTATTGTCTAACATCGGGAAGGTGTTAGGTCAATTACCCCAGGGTGGGAACCTGTTATTCGTGGGAAATTGGGACTCAAAAATTTCAAATAAAATAATAATTTTTAAGTTTAAATTTCCCACAGATTCGAGGACTGATAGCACCACAAAACATTACAATTTTCTTCGTAAATCAATGCGAAAAAGTTATATATAAAAAAATTGGATCGTATGAGATTTGTTCACGGGTATTTTTTGGGTTCTGAAGGTTGAAACACTGCATAACAAATGAAAATCTACAAAACACAAGCATGACTTGCGATTATGTGGGAAGGTGTACACACAATATTCTCATGCAAGTGAAAAAACTAAGAGAATGAAGTACTCGTAATGTGAAAAATTGCAATTACTTTGATGAAAAAAAACTTCAATGCACCTTAAGGAATGTTCCACGAAGCAGATAGGTACGTTCGAATGTCAAAAGTTGACAAAACGAAGAAGTTATAGGTGTCCGAAGGATAGTAAATTTTTACCAATCCGGATACTGCCAAGACACCAAATTTTACTGTTTCTTTAATCTAACCACACATCAATGGTTCGTGGGACTAACGTCAATGGTTCACAATTATTTTGCAATTTCTAGATCCTGATACTACCACGGCACAAAATTTTAACTATGTTTGCCTAACTGAACCTAACCTAACCACACTTCAATGGTTCATGGTGCTAGCGTCAATGGTTTGAAATTTCTAGACGTTTCAGGCAAATTTTAACTTGAGATTCATCATTAGCAGGTCTCAATTAGTAAGTATGTCAAATATGAAGAACATCTGAGAGGGGTCCAGTCACCTTAAGTCATACCCAGTTTTTCAACCTTTTTCGCTGAAAAATACCTAATTTTGTGGCTGGATTGGAAATTATGCTAATACCTCGTTAGCCCCACAAACTATTTCCGGTAGGGAAAGGTTTGGTTTGGTTATGTTAGGCAAACATAGTTTAAAAAAACTTCGACTCATCCTAGACACGTAATCTTGCGAAAACAGTGATTTTCAGCATGTTCTTGCACTATTTTAGTGTACATACAGTTTTTAGTAACAAAAAGCTTCAAAAATACTCCAAAATTGCATGTTTTAATTTTGCGTGGGTCATTCTTTGGGATCCAATATATTATTTGTGCTTTCCTAATGCTGGAACCCCTTTTACATTGAAATCTGTCTATTAAAAAAATGAGGTAATTTTCTAGTGGGGAAACTGCCCCATTATTTTCTGAACATGGAATTATCATGGCTGGTCAATGGTTCAGGTATAAGAAAATAAAGGAAATTTGAAAATATTTTTAATTTGTGAAATTCAGAACAATTCATACTTCTGACAGTATCTGCGATTGGGTGCCAAAACTGGGAAAGGGGAGGGGCAAGGACAGTTATTTTATCAGACTAGCATTAAGAGACCATAGTATGGGTCAAAAGTGGGGGAAAATTCGGGGCCAACTGACCCAAAGTTCCCTCAAATAGCTGCTGCTGTGTGTGTGTAAAATATATATATATATATAACACTGAACTGGCCCCTCCCTTAAAGAAATCCAGGGTACAGACCTGGTGCTCAAACAGTTGATTGTATGCATATTCAACATTCGAAGCTACTTTGAAAGGAGGAACTAAGCATAGTTCTATTTTGTTATTTTTTCAGAAGTGTTTCGAAATTTCGTCCTGTGCAACCATGTATACATGAATTTGGATAATGAATGATTGATCTTGGTTTTCCATGCACTTCACACGATCTTATATTCACTGAAAAATGAATAAACTAGGATGCAATTAATTGCCACCAAATGGTTCAGCTAGTAGAATGATTATCAACTACATACCTACTGTTTTAAATGACCTAACCTAGAATTTTCTCTAATTGTTTTGTAGTCAAATTAACCTGCTTTGTCTTATCAACTGGTGCACATAAGAAACAACCAAAGCAACCTCTTTCTGTTGTACTTCCTCAAAAACGCACTCTCGTTATTCTGTACAACAGATGTTCCTTCATGTAACATGCTGATGGCAACGATGAAAATGAAGTCATAAATAGTACAATCAAAAAACTCATTACTCCACTTTACGAAATCTCCTAGAGCTAAAAACAACCCAAATAGTTCGTATGGAACAAAATCTTCATAAATGACTCAAAAATCCAACACCTTCTCACAGGGGTTCGGAGGTCCATGGTACCTCATTCTTATGGATCAGAATTGGGAAACTGCCCAGGATGTTTTAACAATTTTCAAGTTTAAGAGCATTTCTAAGTCTGGTTCTGATGTTGAAGTGTTAACCGTAGCAAGGCAAGTTGACTGCTTACCATATAATCCCGACTACCATTGTCAATATATATTTTTTCTTTGTGAAGCTAAGCATTGAGGAACTAATTAGCGCAGAGTTTTACAAGCACTTTCGGAAGGATGTACTAAATAGCTTCCATCAGCACCTAGCCATTCCTTTGTTACTGTTGTCTTGATCATGCAAAACTCGTATTTTCAAGTGTTGAAAAGTTGTTTTTACTTAGACAGACCAGGTGGTAAGCTGTGAAAGCATTTAGGAACATTATTTTAATGCACATAAGGGCCCTAAAACTGGCACACCATAAAATTATGCTCACAGCAGGAAAACCTCTTCAAGCCCCACACACATTAAATGGAAACAGCATTTGATCCAACATGGCGATCATTTAATGACTGATCACTAACACATGCATAAAGGAATATATTGGACAAAATGTATTCTTCAGGAAACCCAAAAGAGGCTTCCTAAGCAGCGGTTTTGACAGAAATTGAACCATGTTAGAATTGTGTGTACCATGATTAGGTCATGGCTAATTTGAACTTGGACCAGATTTCACTGACCCAAACTTATTTGCATTGATTGTCAAAGTCTGGATGAAGGGACACTTATGGTATACATTGTTTAGTAAATTAATTGGATGTTAATGCAATATTTTAATATTTTCTTCCTCTTGTTTCAGTAAACAAATATGGCGGCAAAAGCACCTGCTATTGGCATTGATCTTGGGACCACATATTCCTGTGTTGGAGTTTTCCAACATGGCAAGGTTGAAATCATCGCCAACGATCAAGGAAACAGGACCACACCAAGTTATGTAGCTTTCACAGATACCGAGAGGTTGATAGGAGATGCAGCCAAAAACCAAGTAGCAATGAACCCTAATAACACAATTTTTGGTACGTGCAGATTTCAAAGCACCTGCTTTTGTTTTATTTGGATTTTGATATTGTGGTTCGTTATAAACTGTACTGTCATGTCTTGTTACATGGTGTATGGAAAGATGGTGGTAATTTTAGCAGTCACTGGGAGTTTGATTACAGGCAAGGAAGTTTAGGGTAGCCTAGCCTGCATGCAAACTATCAGTAATTTGTAGGTGACCCTCAATGTCCATGGTACCACTATGGTGACCGTTAATGAAATCTTTCAAGGTGTATTAAGTTTTATTAGTAATACTTTTTTAAAGATGTTGAAAGAACTGATTTGTTAGAGGAAAATGGATTGGTTGCATGACCATTGTAGGAATACTAATTTTGAGTAGGTTTTCCAGGGTTGTAAATGTCTTTGTGCAATGCAATATTAGCATACTCTTTCAAGCAGGAAAGGCAGTGTTTGCCATTTTCCATGAGATTTAGCATGCACAATTTTGGCCAAAAAGCTTAAAGGCTTGCACACAATCTAAATGAATACATTTTTAAACTCAAAATCTATTTAAAAAAAAAGTGTTGAAAAATCAGCTTTCTTGTGCTCTATTTTCATATGTATCTAATTTTGGATGTACTTGAACATGGCTTTGGGATAGTTTTCTCACAGTATCTAATGCGGTAGGACATTTGGAAGCATGGCTGCCATGCCTGAATCCGCAGTTAGTAGGCATGTTAAAGCTAAGGCCACGATCGTACTATATCTTCAAACTTTGACTACACATAATCTTCCATTGCCCATCTTGCAACAGCCAGAAGATTGTATTGTTTGCAGGTAGTTGGCTGAAGTAGCTATTAGGATCAGTCAAAACTAAGATACAATAGAATATTTAAAAATGCAATCTGTACCCTAGTTGTAGTTTTTAAATTTTTTTCCTGAACCATGCTTAACACGTTAACTGCCACGTGAGTTTTATTTCTCAGCGCTAGTTCAACTCGGGGCCTCGTGAAGCATATTTACCTCATGTGTGTGTACCTTCGGAGCCTTGTAGTGCACAGGCAACTCGCACACTACCACGCTATAACATGCATGTGAAGAGTGGTTCTGCGAACAAAATTTTGCAGAGGTTTTCATGAAAATGTTAATTATTGATGCTGCTAGTTGGTTAAAACAATTTAAAAAGCGTGGATCGAATGAATAGAAGTAAAACTTTTATATTTATTTTTGCCTTCAAATTTCACTTAAAATCTGTCTAGTAAACAAAAAACATTGTCACTCATAGCTATTTTTCAGATTGTGAGTTTGGTCTTGGAATTATTGCTGGCCAGCTTCTCTAACAATATCAATACATTAGTGCAGTGATGTTGCAAATAACTCATTCTCAGAAAAAGCAATAACAATAAACAATGTGCTGTGAGCTAAATATAACTTGCATGGTATGCAGCATAATAATTTATTCTAGCACCCTGTTATTTGCATATGATTCATGCACATAAATTAAATAATTTTTCATCTAATTGAGAATCATTTTGCTTGCTTGCTTGCAACGTTTTTACTATATTCTCGTAATAAAACATTGTTGCCCCCAGGATTTTTTTTTTGTATTGTGCCCGTCAACATGTTACATATAAAAGTGTAAGGTTATCTAACATGGCCATTCTTTTCTGCAGATGCAAAGCGTCTCATAGGCAGGAAGTTCGATGACCCTACAGTCCAGGCAGACATGAAGCACTGGCCCTTCACGGTCGTTAGCGATGGTGGTAAACCAAAAATCGAAGTCCAGTACAAAGGAGAGAGCAAGACCTTCTATCCGGAGGAAATCAGCTCCATGGTCCTCGTCAAGATGAAGGAAACTGCAGAGGCCTACTTGGGCAAGACTGTTACAAATGCTGTGATCACAGTCCCAGCATACTTCAACGATTCTCAGAGGCAAGCAACCAAAGATGCTGGAACAATCTCCGGCCTAAATGTCCTCCGTATTATTAATGAACCTACTGCAGCTGCCATTGCTTACGGGTTGGACAAGAAGGTATGTGGTGTAAGTGACTTTTATATTTTTCTAGTTTTGTAAGGATTCTGTGTTTACTGTTGTGTGTGGAGGTAGCTTATTGTAGGTTTGGCTGTAGTAAGAAAACCCCCGCTTTTCCTATGCATGAAAGTTCGGTATTAATTTCTATCCCCCAAAGCTTGAAAACTTGAAACTTCAGGGCCTGAAAAACTGATTGTAAATTCTGAAATATTAAAATGCTTGTCTAGCATTCAAGCAGCCTCCCCGATGGCGCAGTGGTAGCGTCGTTGCCTTGTAATCAAGGGTCCCGGATTCAATACCCAGCGGAGGTATAGGTGGTTCGGATCCAACTTTAAACTGTAGGCCCAGTCCCAATTAGCCTTACTGCGCATAAAGTGGACTTAAAACAACGAATCAATCAATCGAGCATTCAAGCAGTCATGGTTTTACTGTAATGTAGATATTTTAGAAAATAGGCTTAGTGCCTATTAATAGGTTTCTGGTATGTGAATGTTGCGCCAACATATGCATGTATTTTTGTAACTTCTGTAGATTCTAATCATGCATTTTCCCCTTTGCATACATGAAATTTACTGCCTTCAGTCTGGTGGCAAGGACACTCATGTTGACAAATAGACCCCCCCCCCCCCCAAGCAGCAACAAATCCATAATCTGACAATTTAAGACATGATACTTTTAACGTGAAAGTCCTGAAATTCTTGTTTTAAGAACAGTTCCCACTCCCTTGTTTTGTGGTGTAACTTAAAATTTGCTTTCAATGTGGGCCATTTTGACTTTCAACCTGATAAGTGATTTAGTGTTTGTGGATATTTGGCAATCTTGCCCCTAAGTCACTGCCAAGTTAGGCTGTGTGATAGTAGAGTTGAAGTAGTTTGCATGTGAATGTTGTTGGGTGTTTTCCTATCTTAATATGTAAATGCTTGCTCACGAGTGGAGCATTGTGAATTTTTTAATTATTAGCTTGTGGACTCTCACTTCTGGATGGATGGTAAGCACCTCAATCACTTTGAATGAGATTGTTACAACCCAGAAGTGTTCTTTGACTACATTAATAATTATGAAATAGCATTTTGATACTTCATTTGTGTGTGAACATTTTCCTGCTTTTGTGCATTAATTTATCAGCTTTTTCTTTTTTAGAAACCGCCACCATAACTCAAACTAAGGTGCAGAATTCACAACATTCAACCTGTAGCATGGAAAATTTAAGATTGGAAAATACTGCTTTATTTAAGTTTTTTAATTTCGTCCAGACTGAAGTTAGTTACTAGAGTTTCTGAAATGTTGCTTTTTAAATTCAAAATTAATGGCACATTTTAATTGCAACAAATTCTGGTGAATGAAATAGGGATACTTGCTTTCTGAAAAGCAATTGACTATGAAGTAATAATTATCAGTTATGACTACTAAGATTAGTCTGGTGCTATTCTATACTGCAGTGAATATAATACAATGATTTTGCAGATAAATGTAGCTTGGATATAAATTGTAAAAGAAAATTAGTCTTGTTGAATCTGTAACTGATGGATTATAAATAATTTTTAAACTTTCTGGGAAGTGCACAGTTGCAATGCTATTTTAGTATACATATTAAATTTTTCAGAAACTGATGTGCTAATTTAATTTCTTTTAGGGAACTGGTGAGAGAAATGTCCTGATCTTCGATCTTGGAGGTGGAACCTTCGATGTATCCATTCTTACTATAGAAGACGGTATATTTGAAGTGAAGTCCACTGCTGGAGACACCCATCTTGGTGGCGAAGACTTCGACAACAGGATGGTCAACCATTTTGTTCAGGAATTCAAGAGGAAATACAAGAAGGACCTAACCCAGAACAAGCGTGCCCTGCGTCGTCTGCGTACTGCATGTGAACGAGCAAAGAGAACCCTCTCATCTTCAACCCAGGCTAGCATTGAGATTGATTCCCTGTTCGAGGGTATTGATTTCTACACATCCATCACCCGTGCACGGTTTGAGGAACTTAACGCTGATCTGTTCCGCAGCACGTTGGAGCCTGTAGAGAAGTCCCTGCGTGATGCTAAGATGGACAAGGCTCAGATCCACGACATTGTTCTTGTCGGTGGATCTACCCGTATCCCAAAGATCCAGAAGTTGCTTCAGGACTTTTTCAACGGAAAGGAGCTGAACAAGTCCATCAACCCCGATGAGGCAGTTGCTTACGGAGCAGCCGTCCAGGCAGCCATTCTTCACGGCGACAAGTCCGAAGAGGTTCAAGATTTGCTTCTGCTCGATGTGACTCCTCTCTCGCTGGGTATTGAAACTGCAGGTGGTGTGATGACAGTTCTGATCAAGCGCAACACCACCATCCCCACGAAGCAGACTCAGACATTCACAACATACTCCGATAACCAGCCAGGAGTGTTGATTCAGGTTTACGAAGGTGAACGTGCCATGACAAAGGATAATAACTTGCTGGGCAAGTTTGAGCTTACGGGTATTCCACCTGCACCAAGAGGTGTGCCTCAAATTGAGGTTACTTTCGATATTGATGCTAACGGCATCTTGAACGTCACCGCAGTGGAGAAGTCGACTGGCAAGGAGAACAAGATTACCATTACGAACGACAAGGGTCGTCTCAGCAAGGAAGACATTGAGCGCATGGTTGCAGAAGCTGAGAAGTACAAGGCTGAGGATGACAAACAGAAGCTCACCATTTCAGCAAAGAATGCTCTGGAGTCCTACTGCTTCAACATGAAGAGCACAGTGGAGGACGATAAGCTGAAGGATAAGATCTCCGAAGCAGACAAGACCACCATTCTTGATAAGTGCAATGAGGTCATCCGCTGGCTAGACTCGAACCAACTTGCTGAGAAAGAAGAATTTGAACACAAGCAGAAGGAGCTGGAATCAATCTGCAACCCCATCATCACCAAACTCTACCAGGGTGCTGGGGGAGCTCCCGGAGGCATGCCAGGTGGATTCCCAGGTGCTGGTGGTGCTCCCCCTGGTGGCGCTACCGGAGGATCTGGCTCTGGCCCCACAATCGAAGAGGTTGATTAAAACCAACATCTTTCTCTTGAACATAAATGTACATCCATCCAAGGCATTTAAGAAACATTCCATGCTTTTTCACAGTATTGTTATTACAGGCTAAATTTGAAATCTTGTTTTCTAAGTGTTTCAAAGAATTGTAAAAGATGCAATGTTGATTACAATGTAATTTTTGTTAGAAATTCTTAAAAAGTATAAAACTGAATCCACATAATTGGCATTTTAAGAACAATTTTGGCATCTAAATAAAAGTTAACAGCACATAAATGTGTTTCTGTTCGCACCTTTTCAACATAGAAACTAGAATCTGGCTGAAAACTACACACTACGGGCCAAGTATGTTTTAAAAATGAGTAAGCTTTATTTTGGTTGCTCCTGGTCATGGATTTTGTCTAATTGAGTTTATTCTCTGGTTTCCTAGCAAAATGCTAGTCTAGCAAGGAAAGCCTGGATTGTGTTCACATATTTTTCTGTATAGGTGAATTGCGACAGAGGGATAAGATACGGAAGGGGCACTTGAAAAGCATACATATGCCTCTGTCAGGACTTTACTCTAGAGCCTTTGATGGGAAAGTGGTTATTTATGCGGCACCAACTCTTGACTTTATTATAAATTTGATACCAAAGTATTGTTATATGTTGCAAGTGCTTCTTTTTTCAGTAGGATTTCCTGCCAGGCAGACTTGCATTATGTGGTGCAGGTCCCAAACTAGGATTAAACTAATTTCAAATCTTGGGCCATTCGATAATGTGGCTCTCATAGTTTACATACAGCTGATCTTTAAAAAATTGCTACTTTCAATATTCACCAAAATAAAGAACCTATATGTGAAAACAAATCCCAAGTGACTAATAATTTAACAAAAGAATAGTTTATATTTATCTGATGTTATGGTTAGAATAGAATTTGGAGGTGTGCAACTCTGAAGTAACTTCTATAATAACTTATTCTCACCTATGTACTCTATGGCATCTAGTGTTCTGAAAATTTGGTGTTCTTACATATTCCAATTTTTCATTCTTGAGTATCACTTCTAGATTTGGCCACAACTATACAGTTTGCATTCTGGACATACTACATGGAAATTGTTCCATCATTTAGTTACTACTAAGGAAATTTAAGGGGGTTGAAGGTGAGCATGCTCAAAACTTGGAGAACCACCCTGTGTATGCAGAAATAGGCGTGGGTGTTTCAGGTTTAAAAAGCAATGGATGAAATGGTATTTGTGTTGTAATTCCAAAAAACTTTGATTTTAAAAAATGCCCATTAATAAAATATTTGCTGCCTTTATGCCATAGTATGTCCAACTTGCACATTCATAACTTCACTTGTGAATAATGCAGAACTGCATTAAAATCAGATGAATGGATATAGGAGGGTTGTAAAGGGTTTGACCACTCGTCCGGGAGACCGGTCTCTCCAGTTCGAGGTGCCAAACTACTCTACCACTGGTCCGTAGGTTCAGGGTTCCGCGGCCGCCCGATTGGACGGTCGCCGGTCCTTGGTTCGCGTCTCCGGTTAAGGAAACACGAATCCTACCACCAGCTAACGGTTTAATTCCAGGTTCATGTCACCGGGTCGGTTATTTACATCTCCGGCGGTAAGCCACGTCCTGCATAAAGTGGTGCTGTTATTCATTTATAGCTATAATAATAATAATTGTAATAGAAAACTATAACCCTTCTGGTCAATGGAGACAAGCTATACAGCTTCAAACTCAGGACTAAAACCAAAAATATCGACCATACAAGGATATACATCTATACATATATATAAATGAATCAAGAACACCTGTAGGATAACTAATATATACGTGTATTTGGCAAATATAAACACAACAATGATAATATAACATTACTTGTACATATCCCCTCGCTCTCATTCCATCATGCACACACACACACACACGCTGCAGGGGTGAACACAATATACAATTACATGATAAAATATCTAACCGCCTCTTTGGTTTATTTCCCGTGTACCTTCGAATTTGAGATTTCTATTAGCCCCTTAGGCTTGCTTTCAATGTAAATAAGCGCGGCCAGCACTCTGTCACGTATGAGACGTGATTAGCTAGGCGTCATAGTTTCCAAAAGTAAATAATAATTGACATTACACTTGTTGAGACACTATGCAAAAAGAATAAGCATACACTAAATGAATGACGAGGAAATTAACTTGATTACAAGTACACGAGTGCTGATAATACAAACGACTGTAATATAAACTAGGATATATTAAAAATGATTAAGTTGGCTATATTATTTAGTACCTAGTTTTCTAATACCTATATACATCAAAGAGCACGGTCGAAAAGTTAAAAACACAAACATATAATTAATCATATAAATACTCGGCGCGAGAATAGGAAAACAATAACAAATAGTAGGTCTTTTACATTTTTAGAATTTCGAAGGGTGAGCAAAATAGGTTCTTAATTTTTCAAGATTTATAGTACTTTTGATTTGATTGGCCAAAATAATTAGTAATTGCAGGCAACATTGTTCGATTTCATCTCGCTTTGGGTTATGACGAACCAGTGGCGACGTAGGTGGAGAAATGTTCACTCTCACACACAGAGAGAAAACTGGAGGATACTATACCGACTCAATGGCAGCGTGGTCCTCGCTGATGTCAACGGTCCTCGTTGCGGCGTCCCGACGACACTCGTGGCTAGGACAGTCTGTCCTCCTGGCGGGCGAAAACTGTCTCTTCGGTTTAGACGTAACATTAATTTTTCTTCCCTTTTTCCATCGCGGCGACGAAGATGGGCGGAAAAGCACCTCGCTTCCATCTGTCTGCTCGGGGCGTTGCATCCGATCGTGGCTTCAATGGCCGTTCGGGGATACGCAGGGCATCTGGTCGTCTAAGGGCGGACGTCGTTTCATCTCTCTCTTTTCTCTATCTCTTCTCCTTTTCTCGGCGTAACATCCGTCTCCGTTGTGGTACTGTCGTCTCTCATCTGTTTTGGCAATGCGAGTTGTCGTTGCGGCGTGGCTTTCATCTCAGACGCCGTTATGCAAGCGTCGTGGTGCGGTTCTCTTGACTTAAGGAGGCGTCGTGGCTTCTTCTCTTGGCTTCATGGCAGCAGTAATCTGAAACCCGAAGGTCCCGTCCCTCTCGTAGTTTTCAACCGCCCATATTTATTCAATGTCCCTCCTTACAAAAAAAAAAAGGGAAAAACACAACTGGAGCACGTGAAACACGTAATTAACACGGCCTCAATTCCTGGCACTGTCACTGTGATCACACACTCACGAAAATTAACACGACGCGGTCGAAAGGTTAAAACAAAGCAAAGTTCCGTATCTCGCGCAAAGTGACGCGGAGATGGTGTTCGGTCTGGTTATGGCGCTAAACTGTGTCGGTCCTCTGGAGTCCAGGGGTATTTAAGGAAAACTTGAAACTTCAAAAATCAACCGCCTCGCAGTTCATTAGCTTAGAAAAAATGCTGGACGGTGGTCTTTCTTCCAGGCTCGTTGTCCACTTGAGAGGTTTGGGGGTGAAGAAAAAAAACAGAGCAGTCCTCACACGTGTTGCGACAGAACTCCCCCTCGGTCGGCAACTAGGACGTTGTTCCATTCGTTGAACATGTAAAAGTCACCCTTAGTGTCAAAAAATTCCACAAGTCTGTATTGTTTTCCTACCCTCGCCGTCTAGAACCGAAAAGCCAATAAGCACAACTGGCTACAGAAAGTTGTTAAGAGTATTTACGAAATTCTAAAATACACTCACATAAACTACAAAAAGACTGGTGACAAAAGTAATTGTCACAGGGTCTTTCGGAAAGTAAAGGATATTGAGTTGTGCAAAGAGATTTTTATTTTTGATAATTTGCAGAAACTGAATATATGGTACAGGTTTTGATCACATACCTTTACCTACTTAATGCCCCTGGACACCAGTTTAACTATCCCTGCCTGGTGATTCAACCAATACATGGACAGCATCCTGTAGGTCATCACCTGCAAGGAACTTTACTTGCAAGGTGCTCCTTCATCTTGTGAAAGAAAGTAAAAGTCAGGCTGCGTCCATACTCTTGAATGACGTGGTTCACCTTTGTTTCAGTGCCACCTTTGTGGACCAAGATCACCCTCAATGCTCAGATCTCGTGAACATTTGTTTGTAAGAATGGATGCGGTTATTGCTATTTTATTAGGACTGATTAGGTTATATTTCAAATTTTTCATTTGGAAATTCTTAATTTTCTTTATAATGTAGAGGGCTAGGATTTTCATGACAGCATTTTTATTTTGGTAGATGTTTTCCCTAAATATATGGAAATTTATATTGTGAAGAAACTAATTGAATTGAGGTGTTTTTGAAGGGCATATTTGCCCAGTTTTGCACGGTAGAGCGTGTTTTCATGGATTTTCGCTTTTTCAAGAAATATCCATCCATTTTCGAAGTGGATTTGTTCTTACTCCACTGTTCACGAGGGTTTTTTTTTTGACTGCAGCAAAATCTTTTTAGTTTCATTGGAGAATTTACAGAAATTGTGCATTTGCAACTTGTGGCCCATAAAGTGAACTAAAAATAGTATGTATCTGAAAATATTTCAGTATATTAGATATTGATGTTTGAAACAGTTCAGTTATAAGGGCATATTCTGTAAAATTTTAGATCATAAAAGAATATAGTATTTTGCATATTTTGGTGATTTTTAGGTCATAAAATCCTAGCCCTAATAATGTATATTGCAATTGGCATGTTCATTGTTGCAGCTCGTAACTCACCATGTGAACACAGCATGCCAATGACCGGCTGCAACAGAACAGTTGTGTAGGCTGTATGCGCAAAATGTTATATAGTACTTTCCAAAGGCCTACATATGTATTGATTCCTGCCAATATGCCTACTTGAGTTACAGGGCCTTGAATAACAGTGTGGAAAAGAGCACCACTGTTTTGTGCGCTCTGGCTGGTTCCACTCTAATATGATACCGCTAGAGGCGCTGGTGTCAGTACAGCTGCATGGTATTAGTCTGCTTATAATGGAAGTAAACGGAGTTTTCTCTGCAATGTCAGGTTCTTTTACATGAACGAATATATTAACGAACATAGTCAACCATGTCCAGTTATTATTACTTCCATTAATAATACAGGGAGAAAATATACGCGTGAAATGCTCTTTGTAACTGAATGTTTGTGTATGAATTAGGTTCATTATCATCATTTGTTTTCAAGATATACAAACTGAAGCATTACAAACTGAAGCATTTGTATTTTTGGTCCATTTTCTTCTGCTCTAAACTAATTGTGGCAAGCTAATATGCAAACAGCAAATCTAGGCAACAGGATAAACCGCATGTTAACAACAACATGGTGACATGATAAGCCCCACGTGTTGCTCATGCTGGGCCCTTTCCTTCAATAGCTTGCAATGTGTTGCGGTGGCTTGTTCGTGCATGCGCGATGTAATGCGTGTCTTGCTTTAGGGAGATTGTGCACCAAACCGGCACGCAACACTTATCGTTTGAGGATTTCACAAACTGAACACTGGCCTGTGCTGCCCATCATGCCGCTACGATATGAAATGTTCCTCTTGCTTGGCTCGTTTTCAAGTGACATGTGTCGCTTCAGTATGAAAGTTGCATTGGACAGAAGAACCTGTGTTGCTTTGGTGTGAAATCCCCATATCGTTTGTTGTGTGTCGATTTGATCTAAAATCTCCTTCAGGAAACTGTGCAGTCGGAGCTTGTGTCCCTACGTTTCGAAAGGCTGTACTGATTACCAACTGCTCGCTTCCAAGTGACGCTTGTGGTTTGTCGCCTCGGTATGAAATATCTCTCAGGATATTATTGATATTCTAATAACATAGAAAAAATAACCTCTAGTACACAAACACCTGACGTCCGGAATCACATTGTGATGTTTCTTGTGTTACGCATGCTATTTAGTTATTAATGTTATTTTACTTTTCTTTCCAAGTTAATGCCATTTCGTGACTGCAAATCACTCCACAAATATAACGGTTTCCATCAATTCACGTACTGCCTTTCAAGACAAACACATCTACACAATATATTCCAAAAACTAACAAAGCTGCATTACTTTCGAAAAAGCAAATGCACAGATGTCACTATAACTGTCATTTCAAATACTCCCCCATTTTTAATGTAAGTTTTGGCTACAGCAACACACAGGTAATAATGTATATAATTCTTTAACATGTTAATTCCAAAGTGAAGAAATTGTTTAATTACAGGGCTGGAGTTGTACACTCACCTCAATTAGTACTCTGGTACTTTTTCTTCATACAGCATATTTTCAGAAGATACAATTCAATCTACAGGTGTATATATGCTGTATAAAACACCTTATTACTAACTTTGTTGACCCTGTACTACTGAACACAGGTAGACAACTTCATATTTCACATAAAAAGTTCAGTTTTTCATAGCAGGACGTCCCCTCCTCCCAATCAACACACACTATCTGTGCGAGGGGTGTTCACACCACAGTAGTTCATGTCAATCTAGGTATAATTGCTGAATCATTACAGTAGCATTATCACCTAACATTGGGAGAGCTATTGTAATGGCAGTATTACTTCCTATTTTTGCAGTGAGAGTTACGCATTACAATCAGCTGCAAACAGCAGTAGACAAATTCTCCATGCATATCCATTCTGTTCTTTTTTAGGAAATAGAATTCTACATATATGCTCATACATGCTTTTTTATTCAATTCTTGAACCCCAACATTGTGGGAAAATAAATAAATGAAGATGGTTATGAACAATTGACAATTAGGCTGTACTACAGAAAACCAAATATAAATTATGAATGAAATTGTGCTGCATTTGATTCCCAGTGGAAACACATTGCTCAGTGGTTTGGACCCCAACCTTAGGCCCACTTTCAACAGAAGCATTTCCTTTAACATTTTCGCTAGCATAAATGCTTGCAAAAATCTTATTGCAGATATTACTTTATATGGAAGCATTTCATGTATCATTTTGTAAAACCTTTTTATACAAAACATTCCTCTCAATGGATGATATTCAGCGAACAACTTCCCCCACAATTTATTGCACGAAAACATGATTTTGCCATGATATTTTGATTATTTTTTTTAAGGCTGTAACATATTACTGTAACTTTTCGCATGTGTATTGAGACAAGTATATAAGATATGCTGAAGAGTATATACAAATATATGCATAGAAATTTTACGAGGGTCACTATTTATATTTTGAGCCTAACAATGAAAAAAACAGG
The DNA here is from genome assembly GCF_977018435.1 of Lepisma saccharinum. Lineage (NCBI taxonomy): Eukaryota > Metazoa > Arthropoda > Insecta > Zygentoma > Lepismatidae > Lepisma > Lepisma saccharinum. The sequence continues at coordinate 42,211,187 of NC_139252.1, forward strand.
AATTTGGCATTGAAAACTGCTTTATTCTTTTTCGAAGTATTCTCCTTTATGGTCAATACACTTTTGCATTCGTTCGAACCATTTGTCAAAGCAGTTTTTCCAATCTTCTTGAGACACCTCCATAATATGGTTTTTGAACGCCTCTTCGTTGTCCACGCAATTTATTCTTGACATTCGGGAACAAGAAGAAGTCATTGGGTGCCAAATCAGGACTGTATGGCGGATGACCTATCAATTCGATTTTTTTGACTGTTCATAAAGTCGGTTGTTAAACGAGATGTGTGACAGCTGGCATTGTCTTGATGAAGAATGATCCGACGGCTTTTGTTTGTTTTCAGTATTTGACCGAAGACCTCTGGCAAACAAATTGTTGTGTACCATTCAGAGTTGACCGTTCTACGTTCCTCTAAAGGCACAGTTGCCACATGACCAGTTTTCCCGAAAAAACAGGCGACCATTTGTTTCGATGTGCTTCGAGCGCAAACAACTTTTGTTGGATTGGGTTCATCTTGAAACACCCATACAGTCGACTGCTGTTTACATTCCGGCTCATATGCATATATCCATGATTCGTCACGTTACAATCTTATATATGTCTTTTGAAGCACCACAATTGTATTTATTGAACATTTGTTTGCACCAATTGACGCGAGCGTCTTTTTGATTTTTTGTCAAGTTGTGTGGGATCCAACGAGAACATACCTTTCTCACAGCTAAATGATCATGTAATATTTTATATATGCTGGTGGAACTAATGCCTATGGTTGCCTCAATCTCACAGTATGTCACATGACGATCTTGCAGTATTAGGTTTTGCACAGCATCAATGTTTTCTTGGACAACAACTGATTTTGGACGACCTTCGCGAATCTCGTCGGTGAGCGAATGGCGGCCACGATTAAATTCGTTATACCAGCATTTCACAGTGGCAAAGGATGGAGCTTCATCGCCAAATGTGGAAGTAAGTTGATCGATGCACTCTTGTCTTGATAATCCACGTCGAAAATTGTAAAAATCATCGCACGAAAATGTTCACGAGTTAATTCCATTTTATTGTTGTCGCACAATCTCCAAGGCAACATAAACAACACAAATGAAGCTATTGACAAAACATTTGAAGTACGTTATGGTCAATAATGCCAGACGATTCCGTGCAAACGTCAAATTGCACCTAACTTCAATCAGTGTTACCAAGGCTCAAAATATAAATAGTGACCCTCGTACAATAAAATATACGCATACTTCGAACGCACCAGCTGATTAATAAGCAGTATTTCAAATTTTCTGTGAACATTATTAGAGATCGTACAACAACCACACAACCCCGTTACAAAGCATGCGGATGTAAAGAGTAACACAAAAGTCATATAACGCTAGCCATAAACACAGTACTTGCCTTTCAAATACAATTCATATTTCATCCCGGATTGGAAAAATCATGCCATCTTAACACGTTAACTGCCGTGCCGGTCCCATGGGCCCAACATCAAGATTTCTTATGAGGCTGCGTTGGTTGCATAGGATCGACGTAACGTCTAATTCAAATCACTTTGGCAGGCCAACGATCCTTCGTGCAAGCATATTTCATATTGGAAAGGCCCGGCACGGTGCCCTAGAATCCAACGGCATATGCATTTTTGGCAACTTATAAGCAGCAAAGCCAAATTTTTTAATATATTTATTATTATTGTTATGAAGCATGTATTGGGTTGGTGCGAATGAAATGTCCGGCCCAGGTGTGTCATTGCCAAAGGCCAAAAAAATCAAAACTACAATACCTGGTTAATCAAAATAGTCGCCGTCTGCAGCCACACACTTTTGTTATCGCTCAGCCAACAATTGGATTCTATGGCGAAAGAAGTCTGGAGTCTGCGATGCAAAGATCTGAACGGCATGTTGCATCGACCGATCATCAGCGAAGGTCTTCCCCGTCAGGAAGTGATCGAAATGCCAGAAGAGATGGTAGTCAGTGGAAGAGAGGTCGGGAGAATATGCTGAATGAGAAAGGGTTTCATATTGCAACTCATGGAGAGCCTGCACCGTCCTTTGGGCGACATGTGGACGAGCATTTTCGTGCAACACGAGGACACCATGTCTGTGGACCATTGCTGGATGCTTGCGGAGAGGTTTGCTGTGCATTTCATGGAGTTCAGCACTGTAACGATCTGCATTGATGGTTTCACCTTGCCTGAGAAAGACATGATGGATCACACCCACCATAGACCACCATACCAGCAACAACGCCTTCCGTGGGTGGAGTGGTGGTTTTGGAAACCGACCTGGACGTTGATCACGATCCAACCATTGTCCTGATCATTTATGATTGTCATAGCAGATCCATTTTTCATCTGAAGTGACAATCCGATGCAGGAAACCATCCCGGTTATTCCTTACACTCAGAGAACTGTGTCAAATCATGTGGTACCCATGAGTCCAACTTTTTCACTTTACCGATCGCACGGAGCCACCGAACGACAGTGGTATGATGTATGCCTAACTCGTCTGCAATGGCACAAACACTTTTCCAAGGGTCCACTACCATGACGTTCCCGAGGAGCTCATCCGAACATGATGTTGGTCGATGGCCACGGGGTTCATTTTGCAATGCTGTGTCATCGGAACGAAATTTGACAAACCAGCGGCGAATGGTTCGTTCATTTAACATTCCTGGCCCAAATGCACTGTTAGTGTTTTTGGCAGCTTGCTGAGCAGAATGTCCCAGTTTGAATTCGTAAAGACATTTCACTCGCAATTGTGTGTTCTCCATGATGCACTTTCAGACAACCCTGTTCAGCAACACACTGCCTACTGACTGTCTGGGTGCTCCAGCCTGTTTGCTGGATGTATACAGAGTTTATGACGTTAGACCCGTGACCTCAGTCAATCCCTGTGTTGTGTTGTTGAGGTGAGTTTCCCACCAGACGTCAAAGCGGACATTTCATTCGCACCAACCCAATATATTCTAACTAAGCAGGTCAAATATAAAGCTCAAAGTAAAGAATGCATTTTCGCGGTGGCTCAGTCGGTAACGCATCTGACTTCTATGCTAAAGGTCCAGGGTTCGATCCCTGGCCGGTTCAAATCCGGGAACTTTTCTAACGATGGAAGCTGCCCGGCGCTCACCCAGCATCGAATAACATGGGTACCTGGGGGAAACCCTGGGGGGTAAAGGCAGTCAGGGGCATGATGCTGATCACATCACCCCCACTCACGACCGGATCAAGAAAGTGTGGGGCGTTACCCCCACACCCCCTATATGCCTTCATGGCGTGGTGCTATGCACAGGGGAGCACTTTTTTTTTTCGTTCGCCGGTGGAGCACTGAATAAATGATTTTTTTGTTTGCACCGCATTGGTCCCATGGGACCGTCACACTATAGTATAATTTCGATTTATCGATATAATAAAAAACAAATTCGAAATTTGATAACATGAAGTTATTTTACAACATAAACACTACCCAATGGCATTAACAGCGCTGTCAGTGGATATTGAAAATTTCATCCGGCAGTTAACGTGTTAACCACCGATGAAGCTGTATAAAGGTATGATGTTCTCTCACAATTAATACATAAACAATGTCACACACACATACACAACGCATTAATTCACCAAAAGGAAACCTCATTTCAAAATATATAATAATAGTAATAATTAAAATTGTTAAACATCGGGTCATTTTCATGCACGCGGCATTTGCTTTGCTTCACGCTTGCTATGGCTTGCTGGAGCACGTGCGGTTTGACCAGATTTCCCATCATGCTCTCCGCTGCTGACGTCACATTGAATATTATCCATTGAATAGTTATCAGCTTTTAAAAATATAAGGAGATACGATGTTTATATTTCACTTGGCCGCCATTACATCTGCACTCATGTCCTAGATGCGACATCTGATTGGTTGTTATGAAGAAAGGACTTATTCTATCCATGAGAAATGCCATAAGATTTTTCACTTTACATGGTAAGATTTTGATAATGTCATAAATGTTATGGAGAATGCTTTCGTCTAAAGCTGGCCTTAAACTGTAGTTCCAGTCCTGATTAACTTATCTGGGCTGAGGCAAATATTGTGCATACATTTGATTTGGCATTGGACCTTCTCTAGAAGAAAAGCACATATACAAGAAGTTATACAGATGGTATTGGAATCTGTGTGGTTCTTAAAACACTAACAGAAATGAGATGAGAGCAAATTTTGGGTCTCGGCCAGTGGCATAGTCATTCTAATGTTTAAAATAATAATAATAAATTTTGTGCAATTATGTAATCTTGACAAAAAAACATTTCTAAACTGTTACTTTTCTCTCTGAAGCTTTATTGTAAATATATCATGTGCTATCTTCTGCAAATTTGAAGGACAAATCTCACAAGATTAGGTGTGAAAAAATATTTTATCAGCTTTGAGGGAGGGGTTGTGATAGTAACCAGAATAATGGTGGTATTCTTAGGGAGATATCACATGGAAGGGATAAGAAATACATGTCACTTAAAAACGATCCAATCAACAGGAATGTTCACACTAGCAGATTGACAAGATGCACAAACTTCCACTTGATTGGTCAAAACCTCAAGTGAAACACCACTAAATAATAACAAGCAGTTACAAATGTGAACTATTTTAGCATCGTAATCAGCAAAAACTGAAAAAAAAATACTTCATTGAGGTTAATGTCCTTCCCTATCCTGCATCACTAGAAATTACTATATTAACCTGTCGGTCGACTATGTCGGAGTAATGCCGATGATCAACATGTTAGCACCTCCATTTTTTTCAAATTTTGTTAATCTTTTTTTGTTCTCAATATTATTTTTTTATTCATTACGTGAATGTACCACATTGTTGTTTTGTCATGTCCAGTACTGTGACCCATGAACATTTCTTTGGGTGTGATGGTCATTTTTGACGGCTGATAATTCACTGTTGGTCTCATGATCACTTATGCTTGGCTGCCCCACATCACTATCTTATGAATAAAGAATATCACACGGAAGGGAACACTTCAACCTATTATATTTTCCCCAGCCGTAACAAAACAAGACAGCTAGACTGCATCTCAAACAGCTTTAATTTTTAGTGTTTACAATAGATATATAAGCAGATGAATTTCAATGTTAGCGCAGTGCTAAAATGTCCAACAATGCCAGGTTAAGTTTGCTATTATATTCAATGAAGTTTGAATATAACAGGTTCTTGTGAAGAATCAGAAGAAACTGCTACAAACTTTGTTTTCTGCTATGTTGTTCACTGTGCACAGGTTTCAGTGCCACATTTCAACCTGGTGGTGAAAATGTGAACTATTTTATTTCGTCAGCATTCCATTCCCCATTGTCTCCTCTTTACCAAGTTTTACCGCAATCTGCTGCTTCAAACTCCAGAGGATCCTGAATAGAACAACTTTAATTCTGGCAACCCGGTACTTTGAGAAAAAATAACCCAACTACAACAGTTTACGGTAAGTACTTTTTCTTTTTACGACTTTTTTGGCTGGAGTGCTTATTCAAAAATCGCACACGTGGAAACCTCCCACTGCAAGAGGCTCTACAGGTGGAAAGGCTCCCAGCATGTAAAGGTTAAAATAAAGCACCTTTAACTGTAAAAGTTGCACATTATATGTTATCACATCAAAATAGGATTTCAAATATCAAATTGGCATTCTGCAACAGCCAATTGGAGATCTAAAAAAGTACACACTTGCAGCTATATAAACAACCATGTCTGCTCTCTTTCTCCTGCTGGCAGAAATATGTTGCCTTTAATTTGCTTCAACAAAAGCCATTGTGTAAAAGCCAAACTTTTCAGCACTTTTTAGAATATTCAATACCCCTTGTTTTCAGTATCTGAGTTACTTAATGTTACTTTCCTGCCACTTTTGGCTAATTGCAACAATGAGGATGAGTGAAGATTAGATGTAATTGATGAAGGGACAGCCAACAACCCATGTTCAGGGCATGAACCTGAATATTTCGTGGCAAGTCTAAAAGGCAATCGCTGGCCTCCGTGATGAAGTGGTCGGAGCACCATGCTATCACACCAGAGGTCCCAGGTTCAAATCCTGACCTGGGCATGGATGTTCTTTGTGTCCCCCTTCACCAATTTCATCACTCATCCTCATCTTCGTGATTAGCCAAAAGTGGAAGAAGTGCAGAGTAAAAATCAATCTAAAAGGCAATCACTTAATGTTCTTGGTAATGGAACATTGATTTTAGTTCATGGAACTTAGTATACAAATATAGAATGATTTTGTTCTTAAATATATATATATATATACCACGAAATTAAAAAACAACTGGGCGTGACGATTACCACAAAAAATGTCTATCGCAAGATTTTTTATATAAAATGAAAGTTGGTTCTCGTAAAATAGATCCAATGCACAATTCCTTACTAATGTTTCCGTGACGTGACTCGTTGTTGCAAGAATCAATCTAAGTTCAAAATAACAGCACGTAACATTTAAAATGTATGCCGAAAAGTTCACAAGGTCTCAACTTACGATATAAGGTTGCACACGATACAATAAGGCTTGCCCCAGTTGAGAATAAAATACAAATACGACGTTGAACCTTGAGTGGAATTTGACGAACTGTGTTTGCAATACTTGCGTTGCTAGCGAAGAAAAAAAGGTGAAAAGTGACTGGGGGGACATCTATCGGTATAATTTGGTAATGAGGAAAATAACCTCAAGGGGATTTTTATGGATGCGAAATTTCCCGGGTGGGAAATTTTTACTTAATGTAATGGGATGACGTAAAGCGGGACTCACAAATGACAGATTCACGTCATCACCGTTACAGACTATACCTGGACTCGTCAGTGAAGAGTACCCGAGACCATTCTTCCATTGTCCATGTCCTGTGTTCTCTACACCAGTTGTCATGGGCTACTCCGTGACCATGTGACAGTGGAATGCAAATTGCAGATCTCCGGGTGAATAAACTGTGCCTGTTGAGTCGTCTGTACACAGTGTGTCTGGAAACAACTGTTCCAGTGGCAGCTGCAAGGTCTCGAGCAAGGCCCCCGGCAGTACTCCGTCTGTGTCTCTGGGAACTTACGGTGAGATACCTGTCTTCTCGTGGTGTTGCACACTGTGGACGTCCACTGCTGTAGCACCGAGACACGTTTCCAGTCTGTTGGAATCATTGCCATAATCGTGAGATGACACTTTGTGGCACATGAAGCACCTGTGATGCGACCTGCTGTCTTTGGCCCGCCTCTAGCCACCCAAGTATCCTTCCCCTCATTACATCATCAATATGTGTTCTTTGAGCCATTTCACACACACACCATTAGCACAACTGCACACTTCCTATAGGCACTGTACTCTGGTCAGCAGTTTCGCTCCTGTGAGTCATTTGTCTGCTTACAGTGCCACCACACACTGGATCAAGGTCATAGTCAACACAGGGTCTTTGGTACAGTACCCGGACATCATTTCAAGCTGCACCTCAAATATTTCTTTGTACAAGATTCAGATTATCCTTAATTTATGAGCATGAGTGTAGAATAATTCTACAATGCAAGCAACACATACATAAAGAAGGGCAAAATATAGGACACCTTTTGAAAACTCCAACAATTAACTACATGTGATTGCACATTTCATGTTCCCTTCAGAACCAAAATGTGTATATTGTAGGACAAAATGGAACAAAGAAAAAAAAAGAAAAGAAGTGGAATTGAATATAGTGGAATAAATGAACACATAGTGCTTTTTTCTGCATTACATAAGCCTGTTTGCAATGGGCATGGGTATCAGGATGGAGGTAGGGGATGCCTATGACCAGAGGTAGAAAAATACAGAGCAACTGGTTGCCATGATGCCTGAACATTCAAATTCAGTTCTAAACAAAATATATATTCTAAATATGTAGAGTTCACTTATGGAAATGTCCATTAACTTTTTTTAAAAAATAATAACGAGTACAGTATGTGTTTTTTAATGTCTTGTCTTTGTGTTTTCTATACTGCTGGACAAAAAAAACCAGACACTTGCATTTTTTGTGATAACGCAATGGGTCGATAAAAGCTCTGGTACAAGGGCTAACTAAATGTTGCAGAAACTGAATTAAGTACGAATGCATAAACAAAGTCCGAGCCTATGAATGGTGCATATGGTACTACATGATCTGCCGAACATTCTGTAATATACCTGCGAGCTGTTATTGCAATTCAGATGTCAAATATTAAAGTGTCCGGTTTTCATTGTCCAGCAGTATATATCATGTGTATAATAAACATGCTATTAAAAATTCCTGCAATGTTGTTAGCCGACTGTTAAAATCTGCAGTGCTATGGCAGGGAAGGCCACTCTGGGGCAAGGATTAATTACTTTTAAACCAATCTTGTGTTAAATAATAAATGTTTTACTATCATATTTCATAATGTGTAGCATTATCTTTGATGGATTCATGGCTTTCTTATAATAATAATAAAAGCAAGCTTGCTCCTGAGAAAAGGTTTTTCTTATTGATTGAGTTGGTGTTTTAAGTCCACTTTACGCACAGTAAGGCTAATCGGGACTGAACCTACAGTTTAAAGTGCGATCCGAACCACTATGTGCCTCCACCAGGAATCAAACCCGGGACAATGCTACGACTGCACCATCAGGGAGGCCCTCATGAGAAAAGGAGCTGGTGCCTGAATTATTTTAAGTTTTTTCTACCCCTGCCAATGACATTCCGGAAAAATAAATGTTTGACAAAAATTATAAATTTCATACATATAATTTCATCTTATCTTTGTAACAATTACCATAGGAGACTGATAATTAGAACAATGGTTTATATCTGTTAAGAATGGTAGTATTTACCCTGACCCCTGTGGCAGAGTGGTCAACATAATGCACCACAAGGCTAGAGTTCCCATGTAAAGCTTGAATGTATTGTTGTGTTTGTTCCATAAATCATTTTGTCAGTTCATCATTCATCCTCACTGTGGTGATTAACGCACGACGCAGAAAAGTAACATCAAATAACCAAAAGAGAAAGATCAAGCAGTGCATACTGTGACCAAGAGAATACCTTACTTGCCACTCTGGAAAATAATGCAAAGTTAATCACTAGGGAGCGGAAGTTGATGACCTAAAAAATATAGTTATATGACCTATAGAATGTCCTAAAAAATGGAAAAAATGACGTACAAAATGACCAATAAATTTGTTAGATTCAGGTTAAAAATTGAAATGAAAATTAAATTAAACAAAATGCAATCTTGCTTTAAAAAAAAGGCACCAAATGATACCACATGCACGTTCAATTAAAATATGCAACGAGGATTTCCAATGGAAACAGGGTCTGGCCAGGGTATTTCCAGCCTCTTCTTATCTGATCTTATATCTGAGTTTGCCCCAGACGGGCACCTGGTGGTTTCCCCAGACACAACAAAAACTGTCACCAGTTCAGTTTTCTTTTGCTCGTAAATTGCAATCCTGCGAGATATAGCCAATTATGTTCACATTGGTGAAAATACTCATTACCAAGATGAAAGAAGTGACAAGATATGATGAGACAATACACCGAATATTACGAAAAATGCCGAAAATCTGGGAAAATGACCTAAAACCTGACAATTGGCAAAAAATGCACATTCAAATTAACTTTTTTGGGTTCTAGACGAAGTGTAATATTGTGTATATTTAATGGGTATCGTGTCCGAGATGTCAGAAAAAAGATGACATTTCATCAACTTCCACTCCCTATTAATCACATTACTTGAAAATGCTCTGATAATTTCATACATGAATTTGCCTTCCCTTGTGTATCAGCATGGGTAAAAAAGCACTATTGAAACAGACGAATGACCTCCGGGACCTCTGCCACAGAAACTGGAACAATGTAAAATAGGTCCAAGTTGAAATGTTCATTACAATAAAAATTAATATGTACCATAAAAACAATAAAAGTCACTTACATAACTTATTTATATCTCGTGATATCTTAAGAATTCCAGTCTCACTGGATCTGAGAGGATGAAACCTGACGCGACAAGCCACAAAGCGACATGAAGCAACGCAACACGATGAGTCACAAAGCAACATGATGAGCCATTTTGTTAGTTAGCTTAAATCTGATAGCAGATTTCGTCCATGTACGCAATAGGTGTAGGTCTGTCTTTTACAATTAGGAAGCAGGTTAACGGTACATATCAGTTTACACTTCAATCAATGTAGGCTATATGTAGAATTGATGTATAATTTTATATGTTGTGAATCGAATCAGTTTGTATTACCTTAAATGTATTGCTTATGTTACTAACATGACTTTTGTACTTTGAACTTCACAAATGGCGTATTCTCCCATATCTGGCTTACCTCCAGGAAACCAACTTTTTAAATATATTGCCGTAAAATTCGAAGCTGTCGGACTTCTGTTATTGTTTTATTGCTATGTAATAGAAATCCATGTAATCAGCAGTAGCAATCATCTATGTTCACAAATTCTTAAATGTTGTACCTCGCACAGGTTGAAGACAAACATTTTATGCACCAACATTAATCTAGTTATCCACATTTCTGTATCTGTGATCTCCTGTGTCAGAATACAATCATGTTTAACTTGCAATGAAATAAAAATATGGCCACCATGATACTGTCCCCCAGCTCGGAAATTTTTGCTTGAAGTTTCCGGTCTGTAATTAGATGTCTGTGACTGAATTGAATGGATTCACACATGCTCAGATCGTTTTGTCCCTAGACATTCACTGTTTTGTCACAAACCGTTGCAACATGACTCTAGGTGACTTGAGTCAAATGTTTCGTCCGATGTGCCGTGGCCCATAAGAGCCCCATGTCGGTTTGCAACAAAAATGACTCATCATGTCGCATCGTGTCGGATCCAGTGTGCAGCTGACCTTAACATTCACACACACACTCCCCATCATATTGAGCACCGTTGCTATCACTTTTTCAGTAGTTCCGACAAAAGTTGCAATTTCTTCTGTTCCATTTCCATCTTCTTCCTATGCCTTTCTTCTCGTCTCCGCTCTTTCTCTTCATACCTCTGTTCCCGTTCCTCTTCCCACAGTTTCTCTCTTTGCTCCTTCCTCGTGAAATAATCGTACACGAATGCGGTCAACTGGCCACGCTTTTTATTAGTTGATGCACTGTAAGTCTGTAATAACTCCTGAATTATGTCAGAGTCTGGCTGTTGTTGCGTTTCGGTCATTGTACCTGATTCGATAATTACTGTCTCACTTTCCGGAATCTGGATGTTGGATCCCAAAATCTGAGATCCCGTATTGGGCTTGTCACCAATTAGTTCGTACAGAACGTCAAAAAACTGAAACCTCATGGCACATGATCCTGTCTTCTTTATATTATCCAGCACGCTTCTGTAAGTTTTTAGGAGATTCTTCCATTTGTTGAGGCATTGCATGGTTGTTACCTATGAAAAAAAAGGGGGAAAACATTAAACTACATTTATTTTGTATTTATTATATTTAGAGCACAGTTTTTATGTAATTACCATATTTGCTGGTGTATAAGATGTATGGGGAGGGGGGTTGTACTCGACGAAGTGTATTATTGAAGGAAAAAATCTAATGTTGATGCTGTCTACAGCGGAGATTTAAATTGTGGAATTTTGCGTGGCATGAGAAAAAAATTATGCAAATCCACGGAGTGGAGTCGGCAATGTCCACCATGTAGCATGACGTCAGTTTAGGTATGGAATCTAGTCACGCCAGGATGTAGCTCAGTTAAATAAAGTTGAGATTTCAATTTGGGTCTCGCTGGACCACCTCTACCCTGAATAGTGTGGATGAAGGATATGGGAGCCTTAGTCTGTTGAATGCTACTTGCCGCTTGATCGATGATTGGCCATCGGCTTTGGGTGTCAGCGGTGGTTGGATGGAGATGCTGGAGAGACCGCTGGCCTACATGTTGACGACGATAGGAGGCAGCTTGTTGCTGGAGCGCTACTTTTCTGGACTCGGGCTGGCTTCTTGACTTCTGTAGTCCGGACTGCTACAGTCATACTGCACGCTTGTTGCAGCCTCGTGATGTTGCAATCTCTGGGAGTGGTCTCATTAATCAGCGTCGATTGTGTCAAACATGTTGTGGTCTCGATTTACCATCTCCAGGGGTTTTTATCCAACAGAATTTCATCATGACGTGGTGAACTTTACACCTCCAGCTGTTCACTTGGCATACACCCTGGTGTTGGTGGAAAGTTACAGTGTAGGTGCACTCACCGCTACTAAGGGCCGTTGCCTTGTTGACTGTGCAGAACCGAGTGGAAATTTCTTATTACTCGGCTCTGCATCTGGTAGAAGTTGGGGTGAATGAGCGTTCAACCCGCAAGCTTCAGAAAATTTAACAAATGGAGATTTCGATATTAATGCTCCCAATTCCTTTATCAGTTTATTTATTTACAATCGCAGTGGTTCAGTTGGCAGGGCATAAGTTTAATTTCCAGAGTGGATGATTTTAGGTGGAAATTTTTCTCAAAGTCCATGCATGGAACAGCCCTGGGGTTCACTCAGCCTCTTAAGAAATGGGGGGATGGGAGGGCATGGTGCTGATCACATCTCTAATGTGTGGGACGTCCTACCTCCACATCTACCCACCCATATGCCTTCACAGTATGTTGCAACAAGTAGAATGTAGCTATACCTTTACATATTTATTATTACAGCTTTTTTTTTTTGCAGGTAATACATTAACTCTTATGTGACATGTTACATAGCATTCATGAGACAACCATATCTAACAAGGTTACGGTTGAAATACAGTACTAAATTTTGAAACTCCAATACATTTATTTTTATTTAAAATCACTATAAATATGTAGAATTGACTGAAATGGATAAAAGTATATCAGATAAAAGTTAATATGAGATTCACATTAGTGTAATTTATAGACATTCGAAGTTTCTATGGGACAAAATATGCTAGAATAAAATAGGTAATTCCACAAACATACATGCAAATATACTTTCATGATTACTTCAGAATTTCAAGCAAATTTGAACAAAACAATGTCCTTAATCATGCAAGAACTATTTTAGATAGTAACTAATGGAATCAACGCTGAGGACATGGCTGCTTAAAATAATATTAACACTTCAGTGGAGCACAATAGTGATCTGTGTGACTATTGACAAAAGCGTTTTCCAGACAACTATCATTTTCATATATACAAGGGGTAGTCATAAAGTTTTAATTATCACCTCGAAAAAATAAAGTTATGTAATTAATTTTTTGTGTGTTTGCAGGTACATGTCTGCAGTCCTGGTACACATTGAAATCCCCGCGCCACAGTACCGTAGCATGCCGCTAGAGGAGCCAAAACAAAATGGCGCAGCCCATTGATAAAGTGGAGTATCGTGCGGTAATTCGTCTTCTGCATTTGAAGGGAAACAACGCTGCAACAATCCATACTGAGTTGGTGGAAATGTACGGCTGCAATGCACCATCATATGACACAGTGGTTAGGTGGCGCAGACACTTCTAGTGTGGTCAAACAAGTCTGAATGACTAACAACGAAGTGGCAGACCATCTCTCCGTAAAGAATCAGGAATCGCAAGAGAAGTGGAGGCCCTGGTGCTCGAAGACCAGCGTATCACAATCGAGGCGATAGTGGAAAAAGTGAAAATCAGTCATGGATCAGTTTTCAAGATCTTGCATGACATTTTGAACATGACAAAGGTTGCCACCCGCTGGGTCCCGCGACTGCTCACACCTATTCAAAAAGCCCGCCAAACCAAGGCAGCAGCGGAAATGTTGCAGCTGTGTCAGGCCAATCCAGATGACTTCTTTACCCGCCTAATCACCATAGACGAGTGCTGGGTGTATCACTATGACCCTGAGACAAAGGAGCAAAGCAAGCAATGGAAACATGTGGATTCACCACCACCGAAAAAGGCGAAGACCCAACCATCATCAGGCAAGGTGATGGTGAGTGTTTTTTGGGACTGCCATGGTGTGGTGCTAACAGATTATGCTCGTAAGGGGCAAACCATCACAGGAGCATTCTACCGAAATCTCCTGACGAGGTTACGGGAGGCTGTCAAGACGAAGTGTCGCGGGAAGCTGTCCAAGGGGGTCTTTTTGCTCCACGACAACACCCCAGCTCATTCTGCACAGGACACAGTCACACATGCTGCTTCTTTGGGCTATCAAATTTTGCCTCACCCATGTATTCTCCTGACATGGCACCCAGTAACTTCTTCCTCTTTCCTCGGATGAAGAAACCATTGGGTGGTAGGCATTTCCAGAATGACGACGAGGTGATTTTCGAAGTGGAACGTTTCCTGAACAGCCAAAATGCAGACTTCTACAACCAAGGTCTCTGCCAAGTCATTCATCTTTGGAAAAAATGTGTCGCATTGAAGGGTGAACATGTAGAGAAGGACTAACACCATCACCAAGTTTCATGGTCGCAGCTTGATTTTTTCGAGGTGATAATTAAAACTTTATGACTACCCCTCGTATAAGTACATAAATACGGAGAAACTAGTACTCACTTTTATCCGCGAAGCTGTTTTTTCTATTTCGATTAATTAATACTACCACATCTCTCTTTTCCCAATTATGAATGTAAGTACATGTTTCTAAAAATCTGTTATAAATGTATGAAGTTGATGTGTCCAAACCACAAGAAAAACCTGTTTGCTAAGTGAACCAGAATACTTTAAACAGACATTCTTGCTATAAAACTGGATAAATTTTGACAAATAATGGGTACTGCATACCTGAATTCCTTGACCAGCTAATTCCATTGCAATGCTACTCCATACACGGGTCCTCTTTCTAGTATTAGCAAAATCCTTCAAATGATTCTTGTAGCTGTTGATCAGGGCAATGGTTTCGTTGTATGCCCAGATCTTTGTTGCATCTGTTAATAAGAAAAATAATGATGTAGAGTATTTCATATTTTTCTCAAAGAAAATATAACAAATCAAACAGAGAATATGTTTCAGATGTGCATGCATTTCCACATTAACTTCTACTAACTGGAATAAATATGATGAATTTATAGACTACATCATTTCAAGTGTCCACGCAAACTCTATATGATTTATGTGTGAGGGGATGTTTCCCTACCCTTGACTTTTGTACCCCCTGGAGAATGTGAAATATTTTGCATGGTTTATGAAGATTTTTGTTGTTCTTGAACGTTTTCAGTTGATTTTAGCTGTCAGAAATGTGTTCTTGTGTGAAGTAAAGTATGTCTGTCACCTTAGCGTGTTACTTTACCGTGTAGCAGAACAGCCCGAAGGCTTTGCGCAAGTGAATATAGCACCCAAAACGACTTTCCACAACAGCAGCTATAATTTTACGTAGTTAGGTTAGGATTGGTACTGATAGTTATTTTCGACGTGTTCTTTCGCTAGTTTAGTGTGCATAGAAACAGTTTTTACTAACAAAAAGCTGCGAAAATACTCTGAAATTGCAGGTTTAAACTTACGTGGGCCATTCTTTGGCATCAAATATCTCCGTTCTTTTCTAAAGCTGGAACCACTTTTATATTACGTAAAACATTGAAATCTGTTGATTAAAAGAAAATTTGTCGTAATCCTCGAGGGGGTACAGTGGGTAAACAGCCCACTCTCTTTTGTTGTTGTAGATGATGTTTTGTAAAAATGATATATTTTATAACCAAACAACATTAAATTCCCCTGCCAAAATTAGGGCTCTGACTACCAAAAACAAATGTACGTAGACCCTCCATTTCGAAAATCCTGGGCACGCCACTATCTGTCAAACCTTGGAACTAACAGTGTGCGGAGCTCATAACATTCAACATAGTCAGAAACCAACACAACTTTCTTGGTTAACCTTATAATAAAAATAAAATATGTGGCTGTGGTAGCTCAGTCGGTAACGCATCTGATTACCATGCTCAAGGTCCCGGGTTCGATCCCCGGCCGGTTCAAATCCGGGAACTTTTCTGACGTTGGAAGCAGCCCCGGCGTCCACCCATCGTCGAATAACATGGGTACCTGGGGGAAACCCTGGGGGGTAAAGGCAGTCAGGGGCGTGATACTGATCACATCACCCCCACTCATGACCGGATCAAGAAAGTGTGGGGCGTTACCCCCACACCCCCTACACGCCTTCATGGCGTGGTGCTAAGCACAGGGGAGCACTTTATCTTTTTTTAATCATTACAGAACTTACCTACTTCAGCTAATTGTGTAGTTACCACATCCTGCACTATGGTGTTTTCTGCACCACCTGCAACATTAGGCATTATTTTGATTGAACCATCAGGAAATACTTCCAGCTGTGTGCTGTTTACAAAGCAATTGTGAAGTTTCACACTATCCCAATCTTCGCCCAAAGTTGCACTGCAAACTGTGCACGTGAACTGCATTCCCTGTAACAAAAGTGCTTACATTGTAATTCTGGATAAAACATTCAACATAATATAATGGGTCAAGGTTGGGTTTCCCAACACTTCTGGAATGGCTGGGACTCTCTCAGAATCGAACTCTCTCTCCCTGTTAAACTTTATTATATCCTGGAATGATGAAGTTTAGTATTAGAGTACTGTGATGAAGACTTTTCGCTCTAGCTCTCAATAGTTCACATGGGCAAAGCTAGATCACATATAAAATTCTTAGGTCTTCTGCTTGAGCGAAAAAGCTGGAACGAGCAGAATACACTCAAACTCTCAAAGTCTATTAGTACACGTATTTCCATCATTTGTCTGCGGTAGTGGACCCTCAAATATTGATTGTGAAGTTAAAGGCATAGTGAAATTGAAAATTAAGTGAAAATAGTCATCAACTCCATGATAGAATGAAGTTTTATGTCACTTATAATGCACAGTGATATGTGATAAAATAGATGATTATGGGCTGAAACTACCTATGCTGACATGTTATGTTCTTACGATTATTGTGACATCAAAATGATGTTCGATTTAATGTTATAACTGCATTGTATTATTACGCAGAATATGATTATCCTTCGGTAAGTGAATAATGATGTACACGCACTGTGATAAGATATTTTTAATTGCTTAGGCAGGTGTGTCAGCATATGTATCCATTTTTACGTTTCAGTCTGTAGATATTGCATACTTTCATATACATATATTGTGTGGTGTTACATAATAATATACGGAATTATGATTTTTAGAATTGTAATTGCATAGAGTGGTTTCCATCGATGTATGGGTTTTAGGCTGACAGTGCTGCTTTAGGCTCTAAAATATGGGATGTTTCCAATCATTATACTGGGTGGGCCATAAGTCAGTTGGGAGCGAATGTAGAATATAGAGAATGTCTCTAATTTCGTTAATATTTGGTACACTAATTAAATTTGGCCTTCTAATCACGAATCTGTTGTTAAAATGCCGCGGACACGTCTGGAAATGGTGAAAAAAGCTGATGTAAGTTGAATTTCTTTTTAATAAAAAAACTTTTTCGCATTGCTTTACGAACAAAATTTTAACTATGCTTGCCTAACCTAACCTTGCCGGAAATGGTTTGTGGGGCTATCTGTGAATGGTTTTTGGGGCTATCCGTCAATGGTTTGTGGGGCTACCCGTGCATAGTTCGTGGGGCTACCCATGAATTTTTACACGCGTCCGCGGCATTTTAACAACAGATTCGTGATTAGAAGGCCAAATTTAGTTAGTATAGCAAATATTAACGTAATTAGAGACATTCTCTATATTCTTCATTCATACCATCAGTTGTCACTACCCAGCATTCTTATATTGGGTAATATGCACTAGTCAAGTTCACAACTGACTTCCACTACGCTAGGCAAAATAAAGTATAACGATTGCTAGTGACAACTGACTTATGGCCCACCCGGTACTTTGAGTGTTCTACGTTTGAGCGTAGGAGACTCGAACAAGTTTGAGCAAGCGAAAGCGGTCCCATGCAGCACTCTGATTTATATATTTTTATTATTATCTTTTTCTTTTGGTATGCATTTACAAGAGGTGCAGAAATCGAAAACAAAGATGTTGTTGGGTCAAACTCCCTCCACCCAATTTTGCTTCATTATAGGCCGGTTGTATAAACATCACTAACTGGAGATCAGATTTGACCTACAATCCATGAGTGAACTAAGTTCAAGCTTCTATCATGTTGCATAAAGCAAAGTGTCGATTTGTCGATCTTAGATCAAATCCTGATCTTGGGTCAAAGAAATACATTTGGCAACGTGGCAAATCCAGACATGTCGCTAGTGTGCCTGTGATGTTGCCAATTGTCCAACACTGAACAGCAAACATTTTAAAGTCGGTTTTGGAAAATGTATGTATTAAATATTTGAATAAAGAATAAATCTGAGGTGCTGGACGTAGTAAATATTCGAACATTTTGCAAATTTTGTAAAATCACGTAAATTGGATACTAAGCGGCCATTTATTGCTTGTGCGAGTTCCACGTGGATGATTTATCATTGACAACGAAAGCAACTATCGGTTCTCGGTTGCAAAGGGGAGAAAAAATGCTTGCATAAATAGAATTTTTTAAAAAAATCTGTATTTCTTTTTAATGCTAAAAAGAGAGATAACAACTTTCTTATACTCGGATTTGGAGCTATTGTTCATGTAATGAGATTTTTATTATATTTATTTTGTGATTACACGATAACGTGTTACAGGTGGACCATTAGTTCCTGTAAGTAGTATACGGAATTTTCCTTGCACTTAATTGAATAACCTACGTTGTGACATGTAAAATGTGTTTGCGTTTTCCCATGAAACAACAATCGCGTTTGTCCTCTCGGATGTAAATTATGCCCAAAACAAATAATATTCGAAATAAAATATGTGTTATTTATATATCGAGAGGAGAGAAAGCTTTACCAACTAAAATGCAACATGCTCGGTTCATAAAGCAGTAGATATATACACTACAGCCAAAGTTATATGCTCTGTTCCATTCTGCGGACAAAATGGAATTGCAATAACACTTTGCTGGATGCAGTAAAGCAAAATGGTAATATTTTTATATTCCCTCTTCATTCCAACGCAAGTTTTACAATGATATCAACAAGAAAACTTAAGCGGGTCATATTTTTTTCTGTTTGTATCATCACTCGATTGTTCTCAAATTACTTTTCTCTGATCGAGCAATTAAACAATGTTACAATATGCTCTTGCAGTTATTTAAGGCAAATTTCAAGAAAAAAATACATGGTATTTGAAACAGTAAATAACAATGACACACGATATATGGAAAGAAAGAAAAATGGAAGAAATATTTATCATTGTTCACCTCGTTGTGCATGCTTCTTCTTTATTATTATGGAAACAGGATTTTATGAATTGATTCTCCCGTTTTGCCACATACGTTCACTTGCAACACATTTTACAAGCAAATATTCGTTAGTACAGCCATGTTACAACAGCTGAACTACGGTCAATGTCTGCTGATCGGAGAAAAATCGCGGGTCAACTTTGATCGCAGATCGCAGGGACTTAATCTCAGTTCAACTTTTATACAACACAAAATCAGAGTTCAGCGTGACTGCAGATCAATTTTACTGGCTAATCGAGGATCAACTGTTTTATACAATCGGGCCTATGTAAATATAGTTTGTATGTGTGTGTGTGATTTGGTGTTTTAAGTCCACTTTATGCACAGTAAGGCTAATCGGGACAGGACCTACAGTTTAAAGTGGGATCCGAACCACCATGTACCTCCACCGGGTTTCGAACCCAGGACCCCTTGATTTCAAGAAATATAGTTTGTAGTATGTTACAGTGGAATTAAGTGTTTTCATGCTAATTTTTAAATTTATGGTACATATAAATTGATGGCTTTAAATTTTGAAGAACATGACATTAATAACTGTATTAAATCAAATATTGTTTGATTTAATTGTAACCCTATTACAATAATAATAATATTGTTTTGTTTACTTACAAATTGTGGTTGTGATTGATAGCTTGTTTGATCAAGTTAATTGGATTTTGTATTTACTGTAGCAAATCCAGAAACAAATAACAGCTGGTATTCAGCACATACTAGGGTATGACTGAAGATGACCGGACCCCTCTCAGATTTTCTTCATATTTGGCATACTTACTAATTGAGGCCTGCTAATGACGAATCTGAAGTTAAAATTTGTCGGAAACGTCTATAAATTGCAAAATAATTGTGAACAATTGACGCTAGCCCCACAAACCATTGACGTGTGGTTAGGTTAGGCAAACATAGTTAAAATTTCGTGTCGTGGTAGTATCAGGGGATAGCTCTTTGATTACTTTTAACGAGATAAATTTTTCCAGGGTGGGGGTGTTGGCCCCACGCCCAACCCCCAACCTGGGGGACCAGGATTTTCTTTCAGGGTTTACTCCCTTAGCCTTTGGGTCAACACCCTTTCCTCAAGGCAGAGGATTTTTGGTTCTTCCGCCTCCTTCGCCGTTGAGATGTTTATGCATCTTCATCCGTCGTCAGAGCCGTTAACCGATAGAATATAATAAAGAAATTCATATGTGTTTCATAGATTTGGAAAAGGCATTTGACAGGGTACCTTGGATTAAATTATGGGAAGTGCTGCAAAGAAGAAAAGTGAATGATAACCTGATCGCTAGCATACAGAGCTTTTACAATAACTGTTGTAACTACATCCGTACAAGTAACATAAAATCTGATGAATTTTATACATCAACTGGAGTAAGACAAGGCTGCATTTTAAGTCCACTTCTGTTCATAATTTTAATTGATGAAATTACAAAAACTTGCAAAAGAAAGATTAAACCCTTTACTGTTGGGAATTGGCTCATGAGACCTGTACAAATATCAGAACTAGCTTTTGCAGACGATCTAGTTTTATTTGCTAAAACTGAAAAGGACTTACAATATAATTTAGATGTATGGAACAGAGAACTACAAAAGGTAAATATGAGAATTAACACCAGTAAAACAAAAACAATGATAATAAGTAGAGAACATAGAACTCATACCATTAAGATAGAAGGCGAGAGCTTGGAACAAGTAACAAAGTTCAAGTATTTAGGGTCTATAAGTGGCCGCGGTGGCTCAGTCGGTAACGCGTCTGACTACCATTCTAAAGGTCCCGGGTTCGATCCCCGGCCGGTTCAAATCCGGGAACTTTTCTAACGGTGGAAGTGGCCCCGGCGCCTACCCAGCGTCGAATAACATGGGTACCTGGGGGAAACCCTGGGGGGTAAAGGCGGTCAGGGGCGTGATGCTGATCACATCACCCCCACTCACGACCGGATCAAGAAAGTGTGGGGCGTTACCCCCACACCCCCTATACGCCTTCATGGCGTGGTGCTAAGCACAGGGGAACACTTTACCTTTTTTTTTTTTTAGGGTCTATAATAAGCAGCAGTGGGAAAATAGATGAAGAAGTAAATAATAGAATTGCTGCAGCAGGAAGATTATATCATGCTCTAAATAGAAACTTCATAAATAAAAAGGAAATTACGAAGAAAACAAAGTTGACAGTTTACAAAACAACGTATGCACCTACACTAATTTATGGGTGTGAATCATGGCCACTAACAACTAATTATTCTAGCAAACTTGAAGCAACTGAAATGAGATACCTAAGAAGAATAGAAGGAAAAACAAAACGAGATAGAGTAAGGAATCACACAATTCGAATGAGCCTTAAGACCCAACCTTTACAACAACAAATAGAAGCGTCGCAGTTGAGGTGGTTTGGTCATGTCCACAGAATGAGTGAAGAAAGGATACCTAAAAAGATATGGCAAGCTAAAGTAGATGGAAAGAGACCAAAGGGAAGACCAAGCAGACCTGGGACGGCTGGATGGAAGAAGTTTTGAGGAGAAGAGGATTGGATACCAACAGGGCAAAAATGTTAGCCAGGGACCGAGAAGGATGGAGAGCTCTTTGCAAAACCTCTACACCTGACGGTAGAAGAGGATCGACTAAGTGAAGTGAAGTGGTAGTATCAGGATCTAGAAATTGCAAAATAATTGCGAACCATTGACTTGTAGTTAGGTTAGTTTTGGTTAGGTTGGGCAAACATAATTAAAATTTGGTGTCGTGGTAGTATCAGGAATAATATATATTTGCTTGTGAAACAAAAAAAAAATTCACGAAAATAGACGGTTTCCATTCCAAAAACTAACGCTTTATTTTCGCTTATTTTGCAATTTCTAGACGTTTCCCACAACTTTTAACTTCAAATTCGTGATTAGGAGGCCTCAATTGGTGGCCGCGGTGGCTCAGTCGGTAACGCGTATGACTACCATGCTCAGGGTTCGATCCTCGGCCGGTTCAAATCCGGGAACTTTTCTAACATTGGAAGCGGCCCCAGTGCCCACCCAGCGTCGAATGACATGGGTACCTGGGGGAAACCCTGGGGGGTAAAGGTGGTCAGGGGCGTGATGCAGATCATATCACCCCCACTCATGACCGGATCAAGAAAGTGTGGGGCGTTACCCCCACACCCCCTATACGCCTTCATGGCATGGTGCTGAGAACAGGGGAGCACTTTACTTTTTTTTTCAATTAGTGAGTATGCCAAATGAAGAAAATCGGAGAGGGGCCGGTCATCTTCAGTCGTTCCCATACTAGTTTTCAAGAACATTTCAATATAAAGGAATTGAATATGCATGCCTATTATGTGGTAGAAACAAGTACAGGGAGGTTATTGCAGCATGCCACCGCAATAGCGTCGGCCGCTTGCCGGCCCAGTCAAGCAACAGGTGCCGGCAAATTGCGTAACAGATAGCCCGTTACACAAACCGCTTGTTTTGTAATGTTTCCACTTTTCACAATTATAGTTACAATTACAACTTAAATAAGCACGTACCTTGCCGCAAGGATGCTGGAAAAGGTGTCCTCTAAAATACAAATATTTCTGGCACTTTATTTCTGCCCATATCGCTTCTGACAGCAATGACTCATCCAACATAAAGGATTCAATTTTTCATTCTTGTCTTGCCTTCGAATAAACAAAACCGTGACTCTTATTTTGCAGATAACACAAGATTAATCCTTTTGAACACTAGAGTCAGTGGCGTGCCCAAGATTTTCGAGGGGGGAGGTTACGTATACATTATTATGCAAAACGAAAGCGCAGATAAACGAATTATTTAACAGTGTCACTTAATTTTAACGTGTGAATATTTTTGAAGTAAAGTAGCGATCATACACTGTGTGCGTTTTTCTTTCTGAGAGCGCCATTTGAAATAAGCACTTTTCCCCTTTTGCTACTATGGGATAAACTGAATATAAAAGGCTATAACTGCTCAACAACTGCATCTTTTTAAGAAATTTAAATTCTAAATGTAAGAATGAACAAAAAGCAACATTTTATGTAAATTCCGACAATTGTGAGTCCAGGGGGAAACGGGGGCCAAATCCCAAAGTTCTATTTTCCCCGTAATTACGCAAAATTTCTGAACGTCGTAATTTCCATATTTTTTTTTTTTTCAAAGTTGCGGCAGGAGCATTACATATCCTCATAGAGTAGTCTTTTGTTGTGCTTCCCTCAAAATTTGGTCCATCCAGTGTCTATAGAGCCGACGCTAGAAGCGAAATTCCTCAGATGTCGCAAGAGCGTCAGCGGCTTATCGGAGTAGTGGTAAGCCGCGAGAAGCCTCTCGATACTACGCGAATGCGACAGCTGTCGGCTACCAGTTGTTTAGACGTGTTCACTTCGGTTTGCGTTTATCAGTACTCGTGTTGTTTATACTGTGTTATTGAGTTGGTGTGCTAAAGTGCTAGTGCTTTATCGTGTGTTATTTGTTATTCATTCATTAGTTATGCCGCCAAACAAATATAGTCTTGAACAAAGAGTTTTTATGTACGATACTTACGTGAAAACGAACTCTTGCAGAAAAGTAGTCAGGCGATTCGCAAGAAAATTTCCTGGCAATCCTGTTCCGGACAGACATACTGTTTACAACCTCGTTAAAAGATTACGAGAGACAGGATCTCTTGAACCTAAGAAACGTGTTTCCAGACGACGTGTTCTTACGGAAGAAAAGCTAGACGAAATTGGTGAACGACTTGAACATACTCCAAAAAAATCCCTCCGTCGGCTTGCTCAGGAAACAGGCATTTCAAAATCCTCAGCACGAAATGCCACTAAATTACTTAGATTAAAACCCTACAAAATTACAGTGGTTCATGAATTGCAACCGCGCGATCACGCGACTAGAGTTCGATTCTGTAACTGGATGCTGGATAATATTGTTGCTGGCAGAGTAAATCCAGAATTAATCATATTTTCAGACGAAGCTTGGTTCGAATTGAATGGCCGAGTTATTTCACAAAACAATCGCTATTGGAGCGCAGAAAAACCTGACCTTGTGCATGAAGTTCCGCTCCATCCTGCAAAAATTGGTGTGTGGTGTGGTTTGAATGCGCACAGAATAATAGGGCCTATTTTTTATGAAGGTACTATCAATGGTGAAAGGTATCGAAGAGACATACTACAACCTTTTTTTGAACAATTAACGGACATTGAATGCCAGCAGTCATTTTTTCAGCAGGACTCTGCTACTGCTCACACTGCTTATGAATCACTTAATTTTATTGCCGAGATTTTTGAGGACAGAATTATCAGTACTGAGTTGTGGGTGGCCCTCTCGTAGCCCCGATCTTACTCCTTGTGATTATTATTTATGGGGAACATTAAAAAACAAAGTGTATCAGAATAACCCGCGTACAATAGAGGATTTAAAAGAAAATATAAGAAGAGAAATTGCCAGAATCACACCTGAGGAGCTTATGGATGTTCAGAGGAATTTCATACGCAGATGCCGGAAATGTATTGGTGTTGAAGGAGGTCATTTTCAACATCATTTATAACACAGAAGGTTAGTGATCATCATTATTATTAGTTTTAAATATAATTTTACACTTTCGGTTTGCTTTATGCGCCGCGATGCTGTCTTCCCTTTCTGTCAACCGAGGATAAAGTAGAGATGTCTAAGAAAGATTAGATGTCTGAAATAAGGTTGTAATTGTAACTGTAATTGTGAAAAGTGGAAACATTACAAAACAAGCGGTTTCTGTTACGGACTATCTGTTACGCAATTTGGCGGCACCTGATGCATGACAAGGCCTGTAAGCGGCCGACGCTCTCGCGGTGTCTAAGAAAGATTACATGTCAAAAATAAAGTGCCAGAAATATTTGTATTTTAGAGGACACCTTTTCCAGCATCCTTACGACAAGGTACGTGCTTATTTAAGTTGTAATTGTAACTATAATTGTGAAAAGTGGAAACATTACAAAACAAGCGGTTTGTGTAACGGGCTATCTGTTACGCAATTTGCCGGCACCTGTTGCATGACTGGGCCGGCAAGCGGCAGACGCTCTTGCGGTGGCATGCTGCAATAACCTCCCTGTATTATGAATATAATTATTAAATGATTCGGTAACTTTACTATTGGGGTGACAGATTTCTTAGTTTTTTCAGGAGAAAGTACTTATGCAAATCATTTTCTGTAGCGTTTTGGAAGTTTGTGAATGTAGTTTTGATCCATTTTAATGTAAATGAAATGTTGTTTTCTGCACAAATCTCTGTCCAACACGCTGTTTCTGCTGCTGCCATTTGCTTTCTGCACGAGAGCACAATGTTCCGTTTTAGATGATGTAAATCCCGTAGTCAGTGTTTCAAACTCGCTGTGTTTTCACTATAACATGACATGTCGAGTATTTTTAATTTTTTTAAAAATTATTGGTAATTATCCGATAAAGGCCCGAACACCTCTCACTCGTTTATTTCGTTAATTTTAGTATTGATACTTACCTATTCTGCATTGCGGAAGATTCTTTAAGGTGAAGTTATGCCTTTTTCCATAAAATAGTGTCAACTTTTCATATTACAAGTCATTATTTGTTTTCCTTGTTCTGCTTGGGTAACAGACACTATGGCGTGCACTCGTCATGGATCATCGCGTGTCGTGCTTATGTTTTGTCTATTTGGAGTGGGTATGCAGTGTTTCAACCTTCTTAACCAAAAAATACCCACTTTCGTGTTCATTATGTCATCACAAACCATTGATGGATAGCCCCACGGACCATTTCTGGCAAGGTTAGGTTAGGTTAGGTAAGCATAGTTAAAAAAAATTCGTAAAAAAAAGGCACGTTTGGAAACACTGGCGAGACTGCATGACTTTCGACGCTCGCGCCATCTGCACGTACATAATGGAAACAACGGCATAATGTTACAGAAAATGAAAGTTCCTTACATAACAAGTGATTATTCCTTGTTCTGCAGCATTCTATGGCGAAGTTTTCAGTTTCCGCGAAAGAAAATACCTCCAGTAGTTTCTCCTGTACATTTGAAGAAACCCGTTCAGGCGATATCGGATATTTACCTAATTTTTTTAACTATGCTTGCCTAACCTTACGGAAAATGGTTTGTGGGGCTAACAAATGGTTTTTGGGACTAACATGAATGGTTTGTGGCGCTAACGTCAATGGTTTGTGAGGCTAACGTCAATGGCTTGCTAGGTATTAGCATAATTTCAAACCCGGGCACGAAAGTAGGTATTTTCCGGTGAACAAGGTAGCAACACTGCATAAATCAACATAACATAACACACTCACAACGCGCGATGAACCAGTACGCTTTCGCCATAATGTATGTTACAGAATCGAAATAACGAGTAACAGTAAGTACTCGTAAATGTAAGAAATAGACATTATTTTCGGTAACGATAGAAGATGGATTTCTTCAAATTTACAGGAGAAAAGACGAGAAAGTACTTACGGAATTGCGTTCTTGAGGACTTTCTGAAGCCGGGGAAATTGTTTTTTCGAATCGTGCAACTTATTTGGCCTGTAAGGTATTTTTCGTCATTCATGCATCTCCGTTGTACGATAGCTCGTGCCACCATTACCGTCGACTACGTGAATCAAATCTTCCGTGCGTTCGATTATGTAACCCCCTGTCAGTGTAGCAACCACGCGGTAGTTTTACAAGATGACGTGTGAGCGGTTGTTTTTTTTTCCACTTTAAGGTAAGACTCTAGTTTACGTCCTTTTCCTAAGCAATACCTGTCATATATCGTTGGAAAGCTTATTTTATAAGGAATTCAACAACGTAAATCCCAAAGCGAGGAAAAATTTCCTGAAGGAGTAAATCGAGAAAAACCGATGTTGTCCGGATATGCGTAATTGAACGTACTGAGGAATTTTTTAGATGATGAAACACATATTTAGGGGTGAAATGAGTGCTAATAGAACCTAGCCTAACAGGCCTAACCTAACTTCGTAGGCATACCTCGACGCCGTGAATTGATAGTGGGGCTATCGTGAACAGAAAGTGTAAAAATAAAAAGGTTCTTACCCAAAGAGATACAGGGTGCCGCACCACGAACGCAAAGAAGCAATCACCATGCAGATAAGGACGTAAGTAGAGTCTAGCCTCAATTTTCGCTTAAAAACCTTTTGTGAATAGTTTGTGTGGCATTTATTGGTTCATAAGTTTGGAAACACTGCACATCAGCTGACGACAGACGTGAGTCAAGATTTGCCCGCCGAATTAGCAACGACCAATAAATGATTATAATGTTAAAAATAACGCTTTTTGCATGAAAAAAAAAGTGATCCCCAGGTTGAAAAATGTTCCGGTATGCATATGAGGTAAGTAGAAATGATTTTTATTTGAAAATAAACGAGTTTAATGTGCCTCCGGCTTATACAACTGGTACCTTATTTTCGTTAGAAATTCATTATTTCACCTAAAGAAATGTTCCGCAATGCAGAATAGTACGTTAGCAATGTAAGATGTGATTTGATTTATTTTACCTCGCCTTTTATGCCACTTTTGGCTAATTTACGAAGATGGGGATGAGTGATGATATGATGAAATTGATGAATGGACACTCACAAATATCCCTGCCCAGGCCAGGATTCGAACCCGGGACCCCTGGCGTCGTAGCGCGATGTGCTAACCACTCCGCCACAGGGGCCGGCAGCAATGTAAGAAAGTGCGAAATAATGATTTATAGGTGTCATCCCTATAGTATAGTAGTACCAATGATTCATTAATTCTAACGTCATCAATAATATATTCTGCTCTTAACAAAAAGTGTAGGTTTCAAGTATGAAACTTTTCTTTGTAGTTAAATAAATGTTACGTCAACAAAACACAGTACCAATGATAATCTATTGTCACAAACCAATGTAACTAAAATACCTCTTGTTGTGTCATCTAATTTACATTTAGGACGAGACTTTTAAGAAAAAGGCACGTAAAAAAAGCTGACAATTTAGGAAAGAATATATACTTCTTTTTTAAAAAAATACTACCTAATACTTTCAAAAATACTACCCGATACGGTTATGGATTGCTCACTTCTGCATTTCTATAAGCGATAATTACTGCCTGAACCTTATGCCTTTTCTGGGGCCTCGCTCCTTATTTTTCGTTTGTAAAATTGCTTCCCGCTAATATAGGCGCATATAATTAAGTTAGGTAGAACATATTTGGTGTTATTGACGTTTCTGTCATGTACTGCGTCGAAGAACGAGGTTTGCGTTCAACAACATCCACATCTGAATCCCTAACACCAAGACAAGGCATAAGATGAAGTTTTCAAACTTCAGGTTCCGATATCACTTGTAGAAATGTCTTGTCCTTAGCATTTATTTCCCTGCCTGAAACAGCTGCCAGCTGCCTAAGCCAAGCGTCAGGTCAACCTTGCAGCAGGTTTTAGCATATGTAGATCCAAACGTGCGCGCAAGAATATAGTTCCACTGAGACGGGTTCTATTCCGACACAACTGCATACTTGCAAGAAAACAGTTATTTAATTTGTAATATACAGACAAAATAATACATTGATTAGCAGGTATGGACTTAATTGGTTGCAATCACTGTGCAGACGAACTTAGAACCGCAGATTCGCCAACTCGAATCTGTATTGCGTTGAAGAGACATTGAAACTTTAGAGCGAGTCGAGCGAGACTGAATGCGTTGCAGAGCGCGTGAAATCGCTGATACCAGTGTTGCACATCCCACTATTTTAACCCTATGTTTATTGTAGAGCGGCGAGAATGGCTGAATCTCCTGTTCAGCGCGCGGTTTTACCCGAATGTTATTTTGGGCTTCATCCGAAAGGAAATGTTCTTCAAAGTCAAGCAAGTTGTTTTAAATGCATAATCCTCCTTGCGGCAACAAGATCAAAGTAAAACAGGGCGTGAGGTGATTTGCCGTCAATGTGCACACGAATTGTATCACGGGTGTTGAATGATTTGCGGTTTGAGTTTAGCAAGAGGAAACGATTGTTTGTTGTTTGACGACAAAAGAATCTCCGCGGTATTAAAATATATCGCAGTGAGAAGAAACATGTTTATTATTTGGACGAGACGTCCTTCAACTCTGTGAGTGGGGGAAGGGGGAATAAACCATGGAAGGATACCACCATGCAAAACCACCGCCAGGGCTGAAGAAACCGACGATGAGGGGAAGGGGGAGGCTTATTGTTTCACCCACTGGCGGCAATGAAAGCTTTGTTGAAGGCGCATATTTACTGTTCCGCGCAAAGAAAGGGAAGGGTGATTATCAGCAACAAATAGACAGACCAAGATTTGAATCCTGGTTTAGTGAAGTGATTCATAAATTGAAACCAGAGTAATAGCGACAGACAATGCACCTGATTGTATATATCACCAATAACAAATCATGCTTTTTTGGTGGTACAACTTGAAGTGCGTGTGTCTTACAGTAACGGATGTATTGCGAACGAAGCAACCAAGTTTTTCATAAATCTATTTCTTTCTAAACCAAAAACAATAATTTGTCATTAAATTCAAGAGGGGCCTATCGTTGTTTACTTTTATCTTTGTTTATTTTTATTTTTGCGTGCTCGAAATATACACACATGCTCTCATGTTTAGAAGTTGTTTCGCTCTTATATTAATGACACATTTATTAAATAATATATGCGCAGAAAGTACTTTTAAAATGTTATGTTTCAGGAGACAAAGAGAAGCAAAAATACAATCCACTTGACATGCATGCGGGTTTTGATGTGTTGTGCGGTTGGCAATACTGTAGATTTTCTCAGTGTCTCCGATGTAAGCAGCTCGGCGGTTGAGGAAAGACTGGCACGGAAGATTCTGAGCTCAGTTCTCGCGCGGATTGATACATAAAACCTGCTGCAAGGTTAACCTGACGCTTGGCTTAGCGTCTATCGCTTCTTGAATGTCAGGTCAGTACTCGGAATCGAATAAGTGAAGACATAACTAATGTAAATTTCACCGATCACAACTAATGTTTTTACCAAATTTAAAAAAGAAACGCAACTAATAATCGTAATTTGTTACTTGAAGTAGCTATTTTGACGTTGTTGTCCATGTAAAACAATCTTCTTAACACTTTTTTCGCTCGACATTTGACTGACACGTATCTTTATTTGTATTTTTTTGTAAAGGAGATATGGGTAAACAAAAATGTTTTGTTTCTAACTGTAAAATAAAAATCGAGTGTATTCAGTAATAGAGTTATATTAATTTGTCTGAAGAAAATTCAAATTCTTTTCTTGTTCGAATGAAGGAAGCATAATTGACTTGCTGTTGTTGACTTTCCATGGTGAACGTTTTATCCTCATCTGCATATTTACTTTTCGCTACTGCTTGCAGTGACTTCTCTACCTAATTTTCTAGCGCTGTAGTTATCAGAGTAATTTAGATTTCGTGGTGTTATTTTGATAAGTGTACAACGTTACTTAACGCAGAAAAGTGATCTAAAGACTTCTGATTATGACATGACTATAGTGAATTGCATTTTGGAACCAAGTGTCTGCACAAATATTGGCGTCTGTAACTCAGTCACAGGAGCGATCTCCGTGGAAGAGTGGCAGAGTAGTAAGCACAGCGTGCTACGACGTTATAGCAGTACAGGGGTCCAGTGTTCGAATCCCGGATTGGACATGGGTCTTATTTGTGTGTATGTCTTCATCATACCACGGTAAATTTCTCGTATCGGACAAACGGCTGAAATTTGCTACTTCATTTAATTTGAATATTCGTACTTACGTATTCTGCATTGAGAAACATTGCTGAAGGTGGCATTTCGCTTATTTCACGGAAACAAGCTCTATTTGCGACTTATCGAGTAAGTTTTCTTCGTTTCTTTTGCCTTCGGTAACACGCAAAATGGCGGTCAAAGTTTCACTACCGTATTCGGCATGCAGTGTTTCCACCCCACTGCACCCAAAAATACCTATGTAGCCCCACAAACCATTGACGCATAGCCCCACGAACCATTCATACATAGCCCCAGGAACCATTTCAAGTAAGGTTAGGTTAGGTAGGGTCACGTATAGGTTACAATAGTTAAAAATTGGTTTAAAAAATATGCTTAGCCCCACACACCATTCTCGCATAGCCCCACGAACCATTGACACATAGCCCCACAAACCATTTGCGGAAATGTACCTTCTTCAGTTACAAAAACACGTGTTTGGAAACGCTGACCGGGATTACGTCATCACACACAGGTTACCCCTCGAAGTAAATGGATGCAAGAGCTTTCGTGCATCGGTCACACATTTATATCGAAAAATAGATGATTTGCCAGCAAAATTCAATTAAGGATGCGAGAAAACACTTCCCAGAACTTCGGCAAGTATAAAGAAACTGCAATCGGTAGGTAATTTTTCCTGTAAATTTGAGAAAATTCGTTTGTCCGATACGAGAAATTTACTAAAAAATCAAACAGGAATTACCATCCTGCAGCATCTAGATTCTAGAATGATTGCATATGGTATTCAGATTCTGCAACATTAGATGGTACAAGGGGGTATAGATGCCATGGGAACCAACATTTATTTTAATTATGTCAAATACTAACCCAAGTGCTGAAATTAGAGGGGGTAAGAACTTTGATTCCTGCTTCTGAAACAGTTCTGGTAAAACTTTGATAGCATCCCAACACCTCTCACTCATTTATTTCGTCATTTTTTGACATTCATACTTACCTATTGTGCATTGCACAAGATTCTTCAAAGTGCTATTTTGCTTTTTGCACGAAAAAAAGTTCAATTTTTGACATAAAAGAGTAATTATTAAACCATTGACGTTAGCCCCACAAACCATCCACGGGTAGCCCCACAAACCATTGACATTAGCCCCACAAACCATTGACGTTAGCCCCAAAAATTCACGATAGCCCCACGAACCATCAAGGGGACGAGGTATGCCTACGAGGTTAAGTTTGGCCTGTTAGGTTAGGTTCCATTAGCACTCCTTTTGTTCAATTTATCATATACAGACAACATCGGCTTTTCTCGATGAAAGATGAAAGAAAATACCAACAAGAAGTTCTAAATGCTACAGAAACTCATTTTGGTAAGTAGTTTCTTGTGTAAAAATGAAGAAATCCATTTGGACGCTATCGAAGTTTTATCACATACGCACACATGGAGGTCCGCAGGATTTTTTCCAGGGAGGGGCAAGCAAGGTAGTTTTTTTCCATGGGGGGCAAAGGAGTCATATTTTCCCCCATACTAGTGATGCCTCGCAAAAAAACATTATTTCAGTCTGAAATTTTCATGTTCCTTCCAACGTATTTGTAAAAATTAATATAAATTATTGTGGTTTTTCTTGTATGTACGCATTGCTTGCATGATAGAATTATTTTCCTGTAGTTTACAGGAAAATAAATTATTGTGGCTGAAATGAAATTGTGTGAAATATATAATTTTAAGGTGAACATTCATTTTCCAGGGGGGCATGCCCCCTTCCTTCCGGTCATCCATGTACGCACACATATATATTTCTCACCATTATATTGTTCAATTGGGTAAAAAGTGATAAAAGAGGAAAGATTTTCTAGAACAACTGTTTGCCAAGAATCTCTTCATGCATAACAAAACTCCCTATTTATGAACTCTTACAGCAAGTTACATTTTGCCATTTTCAAACTTGACAATAATTGAGAGACATAAAGTAGGGATAGTTAATTTATATCTGTTTGAAGTATTGAATTTAGTGCAAGGCAGAGGCATGGCGTGCATGAAGAATTAAAATGTTGTTTCAATAAAACAACAACATTGATAAATATGCTAATCAATAGCATTGCCGTCAAGTAGATATTGCAAAGAACATTTTGTCTGGAGCTGACAGAAGGGAAGAGGTAACAAGGGCAGAAGGTGCCAATGCAAGGGGAGAGCGGGGGATGACTTTGGGACAGTGTGCTATGGGGTTATTTGTATTCCTGTTCAGGGACCCAGTTGCCGGTTAGGCCTGCGGGCACAGGCTGGTGTTGTCCAAGACTATTAGAAGGATAAGGCTGGGGCCATACCTGATCACGTGGTCCTTGACGAAAGCGTGATGTCACCTGGTGCCCAGATCGCTCTGCATCCTGGTTTTGCAGCGGAATCAAAGCAGTAATTATGAACAAAAAGGACCTCTCGTTATGCCCAGATGCTAGTTGGGACTGAATATACAGATTCACTTAGGATCTGAGATAATGTATGTCTTCAGAATTGGATTACACAGCTATTAACATTTGTATTACAGCGGTAGTTTTTAGGTCGTCACATATCTCTGTGAAACCTTAAGTTCATGTAAAATTGATGTTAATATGCCTGGTTATGCATTTTGTTATACAAATAATGATTGAAAGCAAAAGTTATGGATGTGTAGGAAATGTAAAAAAGAAAGAAACTTATCTATTGCTCGAATTTAGGAGTGGGGGAGGACCTATTTTCACTTTAACTTCTTCAGTTTGGTAACTTTGCTTCGACTATTGATAGTTATGTATTCACTAATATTGCTTATTAGGATTCCAGTTCAGAGTCTTATAAATCTTTGATCTACATGAGAAGAAATGTGAGGAAGTTCACAAACACTTTAAACAACTTTCGATTTTGAACGAAAACTTTTAAGTACTTACTGAATAAAGTGTGGGTCACTTTCTTTACATCTGCAAAGAATGAATCAGTAGGTTGTGAAATAGGGGTACCCAGAGGTGGGTTTGTGGAAGCTGTTTGCGCCCACTTAACTTTTGTGTGTGTGTTTGGGGGGGATTGTGATGAAAATTTGACTGAATAAACAATAGAGCAATGGAAGAGGGAAGTTGACTACGTTGCCATTTAAGCATCACTGCTATATAAATAGCAAGTTGTGTATTCCCAAGGGAATTATAACTGTTACTATGTATTATTACTGTTGTTCACGAGACTAGACACGAGAAGAGATGGAATATGCACTAGATGAGACAGGCCCAAGTGTTGTCTCTGGGCAACACTATCTACTATTTGAGGTGCACAATGTCCAGCTATTAAATATTAAACCATAAATTGCCACGTGAATTGTAGTTGGGGATTGCACTTGGTATGGGAAGTTTCCAACTCTAGTAAGATTTGATTGATTGAATTGTTGTTATAAGTCCACTTTATGCACAGAAAGGCTAATCGCGACTGGACTATAGTTTAACCACTATGTGTCTTCACCGGGTATCGAACCCGCGACCCAACTCTAGTAAGGAATTGAGCAGTAGGTTGGGAGATATCCAAGTCTTGAGTATCACTATTGCGCTTAGACTGTTGTGGGAATGTTGGTGTGACGATTGAGAATTAAATAATTTGGAGGAGGCCGATATTCAACTCTTCAATACCAACAGTGAACCTAAAATTGATATGGAAACTTTGGTGGGGGACTGGATATTAAGTTGGGGAGGGGATATGAAACTCTGATCTTACATGGTCAATTGTAATGAGACTACTGGTATTGCAATTTGCTAGTAAGTCTCGTTATGTGCATTCAATTCGTTGAGTTATATAATAATTATCACTCCCTGTTTTCTTGTGTCGTCGTATGTCACGACTCGTCGCAACGCTTCACTCTGAAGGCCTTACAAACTGCAACACTTCACAACCAACAATCCACAAATACAAGAAACAATAAGCGAAAAGAACAAAACAGATCAGCCTTTCAAAACATTTAACACGTTTCTTTCTGTATGGGGTAAAGGCTCATCTGGGTTTTGTCCGCCGATGATGTCACACCCACGCCAGTCGCGAAAAAAGGCGTGTCTGACCCCAGCCTTTCCTTCTAGTAGTCTTGGATGCTGTCACATTGGATTGGCAGAAAATAGCTAAATCCTACCTAAAATGAGAATATTATTTCTCTGAAACAAGTAGAGCTAGACTGCAAGGCCAAGGCTGGATTGAACTACAACTGAGACCAGTTAGGTAATAAACAAAAATATAGTTCCTTGGTGTGATTCATGATTGGGACAAACCTTGCTCCAAAATACTAAGTTGGCAACAGTAATATGTACAGCTGGACTTCTCTTCCACTATTTGGCTGTCGCTGGAGGAGCGGAATTCGGTAATGGTTCTGATTGTTTTATGATTTCTCCTAGCACAAAGACTAATTATCGTAGAATTTCGGAAATCATTGTCACGCAAAATTTGAACCTTCCTTAAAGTAATGAACATTGTTTGGACTTGAAAAAGAAGTTATTTATGTTGCAAGAAACGACTTGAAAATTACCTTACGCACTTCTCACATAGAAGCGTGGAAATGAATGTAGAAGTAAATCGGAACCTTAGTAGAATGCATTAGGGACTTTATTTTAATGCTAAGGGAACCAAACCTAACCTGCCTAACCTAACCATTAAAGCATATATTGAACAAAACCTTAAGTAATCGCTAAAACTCCATAGTATGTGTTAACAGACGTACATCGAAATCGAACCATGTAAAAATTGCATTCATAGCATGATGAAATCGCAATAAAACAAATGGAACTTCGGCCCGGAATTCTGTCATCTGCTCGTAACACAAACTTCAAACTGACCAGAGAAAAGTGTGGTTCTTCTTCTTCCCCTTTCCACCTCATTTTCAACAAAATAAATGAAGAAGTGACAAGGGTCTACCACTATTCAATGGATTTTCATGGTAGCTGTCTCATGAGTGGTAGTTTTTGCTAGGAGTGTTTGTGTTTAAATCACTGAGCAGATACAGAAAAAGAACGAAATGAACAAAAATCTAGATCGAAAGCATGTTGTTGTTTTTTTTTTGGGGGGGGGGTTGGCTGTAGATGATAACGTCTAGCAGAATAATTGTTATACTGATTGTCGATAACACTTTTGAAAAAGTCACGCCACTAGTGCAAGAAAAACATATGATCGTTACATTCCAATATATGTTAACTATATCTTTAATTTTTATTAGCAGCTATGAAACAACAAAACAAAATGATGTGACAGATGAGATGTAAGAAATAATACCAAGCAGCTGAAGACTAAAGTGTCTTGCAGAATACGAGAAGAAATGCAAACTTCTCCTGCGAAAGGTACATTCATTTTACGTAACTTTTTTTTTGTGGTGGGGGGGGGGAGGGCTGGCAGTTGTATTATTCATCCAGTCATGAACTTTTCATTTTAACAATATCATCAAAAAGTTGAGGGAAGAAAAAAATTGTAAATATAATTGGGAAGGTTAGAGAGTTAGATTTTCGTTGTTTTCAAATTGTGAAATAATTTCATCAGTTTGTCAGAATAGCACAGGATTTTATAAATTAGCATGAAAAGTGCTATTTAATGCCTAAATTGTAGACTCAGAAAATATTTTTTGGGATACAATATGCTCATTACAGTTCAACGACAAAATATTTCCAAAGAAAATGAGGCTCCAGCAATGTCATTCCAAAGGACAAGTAACTTAAAGGAACAGTTTCTATTTCTATTTTTTTTTTTTTTGTTCATTTTGAAATGTGTATACCATTGTTGCAGATATGTGGAAAATCATTAACCTAGTTGCATCAGTGGAAAGTGGAGATAAAAAACAATCATTTTTTGCTTTTCAGAAGAAACTCCAGATGATGATGTCCAAGAAGGCTGTAAGAAATCTGAGAAATGCAGAGACTGCCAGTTTGATCGGCCTAGTTCGTTTGAGAAGAGCTTATCTATACAGAAATATGAGTAAGACATATTTTATTTGACATCTAATAATGCTTTTCTTTTAATGTGTGGTTGTTACAAGAAGGTAAACACTTTTTTTGATGCAAGGAGAACACATGCTCCACAAGAAAAATAAAAAGTAAAAAAGACCTTTGCCAGAGAATTTGTTCTTGGCAAAGGAACATTGAAAGATATTAAATAATGAGGTTAGCAATATAAAGATTTCTGTAAATGTACAACATTATTTAACACAGAACATGACATCTCAAGACTTCTGACATCAATTGATATGTTGTTTTAAGTCCACTTTATGCACAGTTAGGCTAATCGGGACTGGACCACTTGTGCCTCCACCGGGTATCGAACCCAGGACCCCTTGATTACAAGGCGACAACGCTACCACTGCGCCATCGGGGAGGCCCACTTCTGACATCGAAATCTTGAAATCTCTGTGTTTCATTGTGGTTGGCATAGTTTGCTATGACAATTGAGGTCCTAGTTTCGAACCCTGGGAAGGGCATAGAAGTGTGCTTGTTTCATATATTTCACAAGTTAATCATTCATCCTCATTGTCAGGATTAACGACAGTCTTGAAGAAGTGGTGGCATAAGTAACAACAAGAGAAATATTTAAATTTTTCCACCTTCTTTGCAGAGATGAATGGCAACAGCTTATAGTGTACGATGAAGATCTGGGAGAACTACGTCGCCGAGCTGTTTTGGGAAACTTAAGGGTTTCTCGCTTTCGCAGTGTTTGTTGGAGGATTCTGCTCGGTGCATTGTCTGGAGACTCCAGTAAATGGCTCTTGCAGGTCCGGAGAGGTCGGGATCATTATCGTCGGTTGCAGGATGAGTTGTTTGTCGATCCCTGGCAAAGGGGTCAGCCGGAAGATAATCCCTTGTCACAGGAAACAGAGGTAAATAATGTAATTCCTCTGCATGGTGTAGTTAATGACTTGGATAGGCTTTCTCATATGAAACAAAACTGTTAAAAGTATTGACAGAATTATCATTAGACCATTACGAGATCTTCATTCCTGCATACAGAATGTAGGCTGTTCGATTATAATCAAACTTAGATCCTCGGGAATGAAAGAGTTTTACAGTACCTGTAATAGCCTGTTTCAGTTGTAAGTGCTTATTTCTGGAATCAATGTCCATTTTCAGTTCATTCCTTTGTTTTCTCGTCATGCATTCTGATCCTGTTCTTTTTTTGGGTGGGGGTAGGGTTCTGGGTTTCTGCAAAGTAACTCAAAATTCAGGTCATATTTCAGAGAGGGGTAGTATGGGGATTATCCAGAAATGAACCTTCAGTGAGCTGGTAAAATAAAACCAAAAGAAAGGGGTATAAGTTAGTACATACAGGGTGTTTCAG
The DNA here is from genome assembly GCF_977018435.1 of Lepisma saccharinum. Classification (NCBI taxonomy): domain Eukaryota; kingdom Metazoa; phylum Arthropoda; class Insecta; order Zygentoma; family Lepismatidae; genus Lepisma; species Lepisma saccharinum. The sequence continues at coordinate 42,249,356 of NC_139252.1, forward strand.
AAAAAAGGTAACAAACTGCACTGAATCCATGTCCAGTTACCTTTTTTTGAAACACCCTGTACATTTATTATGTCGATACCTACACTACTTCTCAACATAATCACCATGCAATGTGAGACACTTGTCAAATCGACGCATAAGCTTTCGTATTCTCTTATCCTGCCTGAAACTGCAGCCACCCTTAATTAGAACTTATCAGTTCATCATTGTCCTTTAAATGCTCTCTCTTCAGCCTCACTTCCATCCTTGAGAACATATAGAAATTGCTAGGTGCAAGGTCTGGACTGCAGGGAGGGTAATCAAATAAAATTAATTGTGTTTGCAATACATTTTGATGACTCTTTCACAAGATCGTCAGTCACTAAAGACTGCCGGGATTCACCGGTGGAGGCTCATGGACAACGGTTCTAATCTCACTTTTAACTGTAAGTCATAAAGCATAACTTGAGCATAAAGGTGGACTTATAATACTTTGTCAACCTTACTAAAGGCTGACCCTTATTAATAAATCTTACTTTCATATTGACTCAAAATTTTCATAGTTACTAAGTTCCATACATAATTTCAATAACCCAAATTTCATGAAAATTGGAGATGGTCAGGTTGGGGGCTGTGTTGATTTCGCATGGAATGACTCCCTTTCCTTTTTTGGTTTACAGAGCATATGGCACCAGTACTTCTGCGACAAAGAACTGAAGGCTGTGATCCGACAGGATGTAGTAAGGACCTTTCCCAGTGTGGACTTCTTTCGGAAGAAAGAAATTCAAGGTTCTATGGTAAACATCCTATTCTGCTATGCTAGGGAACATCCTAGGATGTGTTACAGACAGGTAAGTGAATGTTGGGTGCAATGCATGATATGGTAAGGAATGGTTTCAGTAACCACCCTTACAATGGACCATTTATGTAATTTATGACTTATTGGACATTGACGGGCGACAGACCTGATATCAACTGGATACCCTTTTCACCACATGGTTATCACCATGTGACATCAGAGCGTACCGTCACTGTCCCTTTTCAAATCAAATGAAAGTCCAGACTATAGGCTAAAGGTTAAGATTGGAGGGGAGAGAAGTGGCTTAACCATAAATGGCAAACTATTGCACAAGTGATTGACAACACATGTATTCAAGGATCTAGAAATAGAGATAGTGAATCGTGTGATAATTGCCCAAAGACCAAATATAGGTTACTGTGTTAATCCAGTAAAGGTAAAAGTAAGGATGTGGTCTTAGACGTAAGGAACCACCAGGTTTGGATGACTTTGGGAAGATCACTGGTAAGCAGAGAGGAATTAAGTCAATTTGCTATAACCTCCCTCCCCTCACTCCTGTTTCAATATAGGTAATGGCAGGCTCCACCAGGAATCGAACTCGGGACCGCTCGCACCAAAGGCAAGAGTGCTAACCACTTGGCTACGTGCGAGCCTTTATGTTATTGTATGATGATGATTAGGGAACGGAACTTTATGTGCTATAAAAACTCAGTAATATTTTTTTTTATGTGTCATAAATGTTGAAAATATGTGACAAAAATAAAAACCATTTGGTAACAAAAACAAAATATTACATGCATTTTTAACACCTGAAATCAATTTCTAAATGCTTACCTCTTAGTGAGCTACTTTTTAGAAAAGTTGCAGTGGATCACCATAGTTTTTTCCAAATTCTCCATTGTAAATCTGTGACAATTATCTCTAAAAAGCATCTTATATTGTGAGAAAGATCGCTCCACGTCACAAGAAACAATTCTTGCATATTTGAAGCACGGAATGTCACTAACGTTGAAGTTTTCCAAAGCTTCCTCTTCCTCTACTTCACCTTCCAAAACACGTGCAATTTGGTACAAAGTTTGAAAACCTTGGTTTTTCCCAAAAATGTCTGTACATTTAGACATTAGCACTTGTGCGTTAGATCCAGTGGGGGGGGGGAGGGTAATTCCCCCCAATAGGATCGTAGGCAAGGTGCCAGAAGTCTGCCAGCGAGCATGTTCAATGACAAAACAAACCTAACACACTCGATATGAAAGAGTTGCAGAGAATAAACATTTTTCTTTCGAGGATTTCGAGGTAGCTGAAGTCAATGAGCGATTTTATGTATTTAAAATGAAAATTTGCAAAATATGTATTTACATACGGAAAACTGGAAAATATGTGTTTTTATGTAAAATAAAATTTGCTGTGTTGACATATAAGGCTATGATCAGAATTTTGGCAAAAACGAGGGTCTCTATCGTATCGCAGAAAAAACATTTATTTACCTAAAGTTCCGTTCCCTAATGATGATAATTAAAAATTTTGATAAACCAATGGGGTAACAGCCCGTCAGGGCCAGTGCCTACCTACCGACTGGTGGAAGATCATCCAACCAGTTAAGTGTGATGTGTGGTCAGCATGAAGAACCCCCAGTTGTAGGTTTTCAGTGACCGGATGCTACTCATTCGTAGCTCCCCAATCCTCACGATGGTAGGTGGCCACCGGTACCAAGCACTGGCCGAGATCCCAGGAAAAATTGTTACACTTTTCCCAGGAGATTCGAATCTGCACACATCCCATAGCTGGACCCAAAGCTTGCACCTTAAATCACATGGCCACAGTGTGGGACATGATGATGTAATTCATGTGTAAAGAGTGAGCATTCTTATTTGCAGGAAACATCAGTTATGAAACTTGATAATAACACTATGGCAGTATTGAAACATTGCCAATTGAATATATGCTTTAGTGCTTGTGTACAGTCACAGACTCTTCTGGGTTGTAGAACTTTCAATGGAATTGTTACAACCCAGAAGTATCTGTGACTGTACATAACATATGCAATTTTTAATGTTTCGAAATATAAGTGCAACAAGCAATGCACACAATATCTCACATTTGCATGCATATCGTGATTTTATTGAGGGTTGTAATTAACATATGTGTGTGCTGATGTTGCACAATTTCTTGTGATATTCACAAATGTTAATTTCTTTGTAGGGCATGCATGAGATATTAGCACCATTGTTGTTTGTACTTCACTGTGATCATCAGGCATTGTTGCACACAAAGGAGCAGGTTCAAGTCAGGTGAATGTTCATATTTATATTTTTATATCTGTGTAGTGTCACTGTTGTAACATTTGAATGGCTTATTGCAGAAAGGGACCTGAGTCACTTTTGCACAATTCTGAGAAAAACAATGAAAAATCGTATAATATTAATAGTGTAAGAAAGAAATGTGCCGTTGTTGGCTCAAATATTCAACATAATGAATAGTTAATTTTGCAACCCTCAATGCATCCCCCTGCAGTATGCTGCTAGACACAGTGGAGATGAAAAAATTAACTCCGATACCTCAAAAATGTGACTCAGGTCCCTTTCTGCAATAAGCCATTCATTTACAGGCCAAAACACTACTCTACTGAAACAACCGTACTTCGTTTTATAAAAACCTTAAGGCTTGCTGGGTATAACATTTTATTACACTTTGAACACAGTCTTTTAGATACACTGTTCACTATACCAATATTTACAGATGGCAGCACACACTGTTACCTATTGTTCACTACACTGGACGCCAATAATACCTTCCGTTAATTTACTTGACAATGCCTCAGCTCCTCAAACTTGGGTCTCGACGAAAGGAGGGCAGGGACCATCCATTTATACTCACAGTGAGGTGCCTGGGGAAGAAAGGGACCTAATTTTATTTTTGGGGTCATAGTCCATATGGGGTCCACACAGGCCTCTCTCATCAAGGGTTGATCTCGTACTCATAGGGGGAATCAGGAGTCCGAGGGTACACTCAAGCTGGAGCTAAGTATCCAACTTATGTTAGAAGGTACCACTTCACGGCCGAAGCTGGTACGGATGGTTCAAGGAGCCCAAGGGCACTCTCAAACCGTAGCTAAGTATCAGACCCAAGGTCCGACGGTATCAACCATACAGCTGTAGCCAGTATGGGCAGATAAGGAAAAGAGACCAAGGATATGCTCTAGCTGAAGCCGAGTATCAGAGTTATGGTCTGAGGTTATCAGCCGAAGCCGGTACGGGCGGACTAGGTGGTGGCGAGTGGAACTACGTGGTGAAGTGCGCAATTGGCACGAGCATTGAGAGCGCAGCGCAACCTCACACTGCCCACAATGGAACTACATGCACTCTACCCATGGCTATGCACATAAAGACTTAACCATGAATATAAATGTGTTCCAACCAAAACAATGTACAATAAATTACATGTTTACAATGAAATAAATAAGCCTCGCAGTGCATAATATCATTAAACATATTGTTTTAACATTTAAATTTTATAAATGCAACATTCACAAGCTACGCAGGACTTGAATTAAAGTCAAAACCGACATCACAATGTTTTAAAGATTTGATTTTAACACGTACAGTCCTTGTAATGACTTGGGGTTATTTACACTGTGTTGTACCTACTGCCTACTGCTGTCATCAAAATTGTAACATTAATCTCAACTAAACTCACAAGTCCCTTATTCCTGTTTTAAAATTTTTCTGGACTTGCTATATCCTTCTTCAGGGATATAAAACTGCTTGTTAGTAAGATATTGTTTTGGTTAAAAATACAGTTAAAAATAGGTAAAGAGGTAAGGAAAATACATATAGATAAAAATCCATGTTGTCATTGAAAGGATCTAGGTAGAAACAAAAATGTGGAAATCTGAACTAAAGTGTGTGTTGTCATTTACAGTAACAATATTATCAGGATCCATATAAATTTTTTTTTTGTTTCTGTTCGAAAGTATTGTTTGTAACATTCAAGTGCTTTTTTTTTAAGTGGGGTAACTGCATGGTGCCTGAAAAGTCACACAATCTTACTGACTGAACGTACATAACTTTTATAGAAAAAGCGACAGATAGATAGGTAGGCTAGGTTTTTATACAATTAATTTCAATTTTTTTCTTTCAGCTGGGCATTGGTTAATAACATAGCCAGATGTTGGTCACATCTGCCCTCTGACACAACAAATGTTGCCAGTACCTTGTAATATCACAAAAACATTCTTTTTATGAATGTCATAATTAACCTCGCAAATCTACTGGAATCCATTAAAATGCATAACATTTATCGTTCTTTTTACATTTCGATAAATACTCACACAGACCATTGATGCACATCGAAAATTATTGCAAGCTGTTTTTATTAATATTTCTGTTTACTTCGTACAAAAGCTTCTTTACACCTTAGTAACTTTTCCCACATACTGAACGTACATGTCAAGGACCATTTTCTTGTTTAATAAATATATACATAAACAAAGTTAATTCCCAGTGCAAGGTTCATGTCTCTATCGCTTTTGTACAAAATTTTTGTACGTTCAAACTCGGTTGTGTGACTTTTCAGACACCCCATATAATATACTGTAATACTTCAATACAAAGTAATGCATTTTAATTATATTTCATTATTTATTGAATTCAACAAGTTACAAAGTCCATTAATACAGTAGATACAGTTAAATATATTTTTTTAAATGTGTTTCTGCTTGCATACTCATCTTGTTTTTTTATCATAACTATTGCATTGACAAATTATGTATGTTTATGGTGAAATGTGATAATAGTATTACTAAGTTGTCGTAGGTTCATACAAATGATGCTGATAATCTTATTTTTAATTAACAATTTTATTGTATTACCCATAACTGAGATTTCTATTAAATGTCCAATGTGGCCTTCTGAAGAAAGAAAAGAGAAAATTTCATTGCTTCCACTTGTTTTCCTTGACGGAATTCAAAAACTAAGTTGGAGGAGTAGATGTTTGGCAGCTATTTCATTATTTAACAGCTTCCACAAGAGTACCATTTCCTTTAGTGTTCTTGTATTGTAACAGCTTTGTGAACTGACATTCATTCATTAGGTTCTCAGTGTTCATATGTGGGATAAACTTTCAGAACTTTGCATTTTAAAAATTAAGAAATTTTGATTGAACTGTCTCATTTGTTTCACTGTACTTTTCTGAATTTTATTCCATATAACTCATGTGTATTCTAATTTTGATCTTATATGTGAATAATACAAAACTTTTAGTGTCTGAAAATACACCCATACTGGCTGCGGGTCCATATGCCAAGCCTTGCTAGTGTGCAAACTGCAGTCCAGTGTGTACTTCGTGGAAGGGAGGTTGATATTTAGGTGTCTTTGAACAGGGTCATCCATTACACCCACATATGTTCTGTGTGTTTAATAAACGTAAGATTAGCACAATCTTGATTCTATGTTCTTGAGGTGAAAAATCTTATTGGAAGGTGCAAGATCCAGGAAAATTTTATTTCATGTTCTATGTTGGTATCTTGAAGAATGAATGCATAATGTTGGAAAATGTTAAATCAAGGTTCCACTGTATTCATTATAATAATATTACATGTTATGTATTATATATTGTTACAACCATATCTCTTTTTTACAGTGATGTAATTCAGGAAATTCTGGATGTTTCGTTCTTGGAACATGATGGCTAGTAAGTATCAAATATTATTAAGTGTGGCTATTAAGTGTTGATTGATTTGCTTTATTTTACTTTGCTTTTTGTGCCACTTTTGGCTAATTTGCGAAGATGGGGATGAGTGATGATATGATGAAATTGATGAATGGACACTCACAAACATCTGTGCCCAGGCTGGGATTCGAACCCGGGACCCCTGGCATCGTGGTGAGATGTGCTAACCACTACCACGGAGGCCGGCTATTAATTGTTGAGATTGTTTTAATTCTAATATATTATGGTTTCACATGAATTTGTAATAAATTTTCTTTGAAATATAACAAAATAAATAAGTAAATAATTCAGATTGTAAATTTCAGGCATTTCAGTGGTATACATTTTTGATGCAGCATTTCAATACAAATTTATGATCTTATATACTCTTGGGCTAAACTTGAGTTTGTTATACATGTTGATAGTGTAATTATTTTTACTGTTATAGGGTCCTTATTTGGATCCCTCTTTATTTAATAAAACAATAACATATGTTCTTTTTTCCAGTTCTCTGTTCCTGCGAATTATGTCGGGCATCGAATCATGGTACTGTGTAAATGACATAATGCCAAACAAAACAGGGTATTTTCCTTCTCAAGTGTGCAAACTGTCAATGGTAAGGGAATTTTGATTTTTTGTTATATCTTTTATTTATAACATTCAATTGAGTATTTAAGATTTTAGTAGACTGGATATGTATCTAACGTTAAAACTAAACCATGTGACTATATTATTTTTTATTCATAACATTCCTTTGTGTATCTAATAATACCTGTATTTGTATTTTTCTTATTTAGGATCACTTTACTGCCATTTTGGCTAATTGGTAGAATGATGACTAGATGAAATTGTTGAATGGATATTTGTGAAGATCGTAATTTATATTACTAATTCTCAATCAATGCAAATAGTCTGTGTAGCCACATTTCATAATATAATATAAATATATTGGCTCCTGAAAAAGATGTATGGTCAGTACATTAAAACATCGAGAGTAAGTAATGACTTTCAGCCATTAAAGAAACAAAAGAATGATGATAATTGTTACAGTACTATATTTTACAGTTGTCACATCCTGGGGTGAGACAGAGGCACACAGGGGCGAGTACCTGTATGGTGGGGAATGTCGGCCGGTCACTCTACTCTACCTAGCTTATCCATATATGGAGTTCACGGGAAGAATAGGAGACATACCTTTCCCTGGTATGCCTACGGACTAGCCTTGCCTATTTTAGTGCATAAAGTTATAAAGCTGGTAATTTATTATAACAACGTTAAGGGGGGAGAGTGTAAGTGCGAGAGGTATTCCAAAAGAGATGCGAGTGTCTGTGTATGCGTGTGGGGAATACTTACATTAAATACTATTATCCCAGACGTCTCTTTCTACCGTGATGGCAGGAGTGCCTCCTTCCTACGCACGGCTGCTCCAGATATTCTTAGGGCTTAATCTTAGAGTAAGTCTTTAGTCTACTAGAATCATAGCTGGAGTAAAGAAAACTTATTCATGTAGAACTCTTTTCCGTAAACTTAATGTGTTAACTCTCCCCTGCATATACATTTATGAATGCTTAATTTATGTTAAGCAAAATATTTCCAACTTTGCCACAAATGAGGAAATACATGGCCTAAACACAAGAAATAAAGACAGACTTCACATAAAACACTGCCGCATCAACTTATGTAAGAAAGGTCCCTTAAACTCTTCCATAGATCTCTACAATAAACTACCACAAGATGTGAGGAAAGAACCAAACTTGATGATATTCAAGCACAAGATAAAATCAATGCTTCTGAAGCATGTTTTTTATTCTATAGCTGAATACATGGAAGCGGCTTTTACATAAGACAAATGTACATAATGTAGTATAATCACATATTATTCTTGTAAAATTAAATGTTAAATGAAAGTGGGTAATTAGTATATTTTCTCATGTTATATTTTTTTGTGATTTTGATATAATAGCAGAGTAAGACCCAATTTTTTACAATTTTTGGCTATATATTTTGTATTTGTAAAATCTATTAATGTACCTGTATTGTAATGTAAGTATTGACATGTCCTATATTACCATGTACTGTAATTTGTACACACCGGTAGTCCTTGGACGCAAATAAACTAAACTAAACTAAACTATTACCTTAATAACAGTCACTGCGGACTCGTATGATATTGGTAATCATGGAGATAACAGATAAAGCAAAGTGTTGGATTTTATAGTTTTAATAAGCAACAAAACAAATAAAGAATAGAATTAAATGTAATACAAGGATCAAGACGTACAAGCTTTTAAGGCGTAATGATGGTTACAAGATGATTACATTGACCCCTACTTGATCCAAACATAGCTCTCCTAATAACGGAGGTGTGTCATTATACCAATGAATCTACTAATTATAATCCTAGCTAATTCTGGGTGTGTATTTTAGTGTAATTAATGGTGTATGTAAGTGTTGTAGTGTATGGGCAGAGGGTGTGCCATACTTGTAATATAGGGGAGTTTGTTCCCTGGAGGAGTAATCTATTTATCATACTAACTAAACCTTTATAAAAAAAATATGCTTACCTTTGTCAGAAAAGACTGTTACCACCGAGATCGTCGAGATCAGCGATCGTCTCTGGTGAGGGTGTCGATGAGGGTAACAGACTGAGCTCAAAAGCTTTGAGCATGACGTTTTAAAGTCAGATTATCAATAAGTGGGAGGTTCCCTATTCTGTGCAGTGCTCGCCCACGGGTCAAAAGGAGGGAGGATAGTGGTGGAATGGGGGGGGGGGGTGGAACCACAAAAAAGGAAGAAAGGGGGATTTATGCCATATGTGCGTTGGTGACGCCATATCCTATGCTTGGTAACAAAGTTCCTGTTGCGCCCTATGTGCCTATGCCGGCGAGTTATCACTCTAGCAAGAAATCGGCGGAACCAAAAGGGTATCCGGTTGCGTCTGTTTGGGGTGGTTAGACATCAACTAACCTTTGACCTTCCCAGTAGGATGCTGGCAAATAATGCCTTCACTCAAAGTTCGTATTACCACATGCGCACAGGCAGGGATCTAACAGGGGTCCCATTAGGATCACGATTCACTTCCAAAGTTCTTATGAATTACATATGGCATGCTCAAATATAAGTTGTAGGCCCTAAGAAAAGAAGTCTACCTAGGGAGCGTACAGGGTGATCACTGCCACAGAGGACTTCGTTTGAAATTTAAAAAAAAAAAAAAAAAAAAGGAATGTCCGAATTTCTGGAGGTGACACAATTAATTTCCATCATCCTTTTCTGTACAGGAGAGCCTAGGATCTGCTGAAAATGAAGTAATATTGCAGCTAGATTTCATCAGGGAAAATATACTAGCACCAAATGATAATACACTGCACCAGCACCTCAAGACACTCGAGATTCCTTTGCAGCTATTTGGCATGTAAGTACGTGTTCAATATGACATAAATACATTTTTACAGCAACATTCTTTTTAAAAATCATACATAACAAATAAACCACCATACAAGACAGTTTCAAAGTATGTCCTAGCTTTCGACTCCATCTTGCAAATGATGATGATTTCGAGATGAAAGCAAAAGCTTGGACATGTTTTGTTCAGTTTGATCAAGAAATTCATAGCCATTATGCTGTGGGGACCTTTTTTGATAGGTCATTATTCTTGAGGAACAGTGGAAATGTACAACGGCTAAGTTCTGTGTAGCATCAATATTCACCCTCTATGATGCTAAATTACTGGTGAGAAATTTATTTCACGTAACATATATATGTTCAGACAACATAAAAGCTTTGTTAGATCTCTGAAATCCATTTGATCAGGAACGCAATACTTACTTCTTCTAAAACTGGGGAAAAGTGCAATTTTCATGTAAAAATCTTTATAATTATACTAGGGTTGGGATGGATTGATAAAGTATATAGGCATATTAGTGTATTCATACAATTCCATAGAAATTGTATTATTGTGCCAATTTGTTATTATTTTTATATGTAATTCCTTGTACTCTGATTTTGTAAATTTCTTATATGCTTTTCTGAGGAACCACTTTAGTACTATCAGCAGTTATCGAAAATTTTTCTTCAAAGCTAGCCGCCAGCTCTGAAAATCAGGTGCCAGGAAACCACCTACTAGCAATTGTGCATACTACAGTATGTTTCAAAAGTCACGCAATCCAAGCTTTGAAAATGTATAACATGAAAATCGTAAGAGATATTTACACCGGGTTTTCTGCACTAAACTAATCCTGTAGGCTATCACTGGGTTCATAATTTTAGGTTAGCATTTATCTAAATAAAAGCAATTACATTATTTTAAAAAACATTGTTCATTTGCTGAAAACGTCTGAGAACTGATTTTCAACAACAACCAACTCTTAAACAATTTGTGGGATCATTTGTTGGTGTTTGACTGGTTGTAAAACAGTTGCTTTGTGAGGTACAGCAGAAGCAGGGCATTTTTATTGGAAAATCTCTTGCACATGAGTGTAAGAATAAGTAGTAAAATACTCTTCAGCAATGCACATGCACTGCTCCAATGAATACGCCATGCTGAATCAATCAATTAAAAAACAAGCACAGTAGCGGCGAAAGTGAGCAAAGAGAATTCAATGTAACCAGGGGCAGCCTAGGATTCTCTCAAGAGTCAAATTTCGGACAAAATCTTGATTTACGATTTTTCACGTAAATGTATAGCCAATACTTAGACACATGTTGCATGCGACTGTTCAATATTTCGACCTGCTAGTGTTGCCATATACGGAGATATGTCCCAAAAATGGCACTTTTCACTCAACCCATAAAATCGTCAGTCAAAAATTCATCAAATGTTGAACATGACCAATATTGGTCGCAAATGACAGACTGACATGGCATCAGTCATCAAATGTCTAATTATGACCCCTCGATAATTTCTTACATATTTTTCTTACTCAGAAGTTCATTTCTGGAAAAAATTGAATGCTGCTTTCCGTCAGTTATTAATTTATATAATTTTCTGTACGGAGTGAACTGATAATTTTAAGCATTGAAAAATATCTCAATGGGTGAGGCTTTATAATCCAGAAAACCCGGTGTAAATATCTCTTACGGTTTTCATGATATACATTTCCAAAGTTTGTGTTGTGCGACTTTTGAAACACACTGTATAAGATGCTGAGCATCACGGTATTCAAAACATCGCTAAATTATTTGAGAAAGCAGGAAATGGGGTGTTGGGGGACAAAGGGTAAGAAATTGTTACTGACTGGAATGTTCACAACGTTGATAAAATAAAAAAAATCATTTGCTAACTTACGCTGTGCTGCAATTTGAACTTAGAATCATCAAAATTTCGAACATACGTGTATTACAGCAAAAGATCACAGTTGCCAGGCTGAAATTTTTAGTTGCCATGGCAACCTGGCTGCCGAGATTTTTCAAACCCTTACTTTACCTTATCAGTATCGCCAAACATTTCATATCAGTCCATCCCTAATAATTAAAGGCACATATTTTTTGTAAATAAAGAAGCAAAATTTCATTACAAAAACAGTCAATTTTGGGTTCAAAAGCAGTAAATGAAACAAAATTTTGTTGTTATAGCGGTGAAAAATTGGATCAAAACTTTTGTATATAAAATGACATTTTTTTTCTTGTGAATATAATTCTAAATTTGATTTTAAAACTGCACTTGTTACACAAAATAAACAAATCCCTTCTAATAGCACATTTATGTAGTTACCAGAGTGTTAAGTGTATTTGTGTACAAAGATACGCATTTTTGCTTCTCAAATATTTACAACAGAATTAATCAATTTTCCGTGAATTGCATACCTCACAGGATAATTCAAACTTCAGAAAGAGTCGCGTCAGTAAATAAACTCTAAATTTCGTGTTTATGAATCTACTTCACATTTTGCATCATTTCTTGACAAAAGAGGGTAGGAAAATGCACTTCACATCTTTCAAAAACATGAAAAATTAACATTACAATGTGTTATTTCGCATAGGGTAGATGGGTTTAGGTGGTAGAACAGCCGCAGGAAAGTTGAAATTGAAATTAAATTCCGTGTTTTCATCAAAAATGCATGCCTTTACTAATAATCTATTTTTTTATGTGATACATTTGCAGAAGGTGGCTTCGCTTGCTGTTTGGTAGGGAATTCCCCCTCCAAGATTTGCTAGTCCTGTGGGATGCCATTTTTGCGGAAGGAGACAATTTTGAACTGGTGAATTATGTTGTGGTGGCAATGCTGATCGCCATAAGGGTCCAATGTAAGTATAGCTATGTTTCTGAAACAGGACTGTAGAATGAGTAAAATTAATATCCAATTCAACTTGTCTATAAAGAGCTCTTTATTGTTAATGTCGGTTGATAATTTGATCTAATAAATATAACTGGTGTAGCTCATTACTAGGGATGTGTTTTTCGATTCAAATTTTAACAGGCCTATTTCTAGCAATACACTATACCTTAAGAACAGATCTACAGTCCGGACGTGATAAGAAGCGGCGTGCAATCAGAATGCAGAACGTGACCAAATTCTGTCTCCTCGTTGGCTGCCATGTGGCTGGGAGGTTTCTAAGTTGCCACGTTCGCACAAACACACGGACAGGCTAGTCAGCTGTTGGCAGGCTCGGGGAAAAAAGCATCACGCAAAATAAAGCACGTATGTATCAGTATGCTAATATATGTTATTTCCGTCATAAAGTGATAATTTAACGAATCATACATTCTGGCAAGCATGAAACATTTTATCTTCCTGCTCTACACAGCAACCGAAAACCTTCACTGAAAGAACCTTTGTTGAGTTTTTATTATATTACATTGCAAGCATCAGCTACCAGCATCTTTTTACTTATGCTGTATCGTATCAAAATTACCAACAAAAGAAAATGCATCTTGTGTTATGATGAACACTGTGGCAAATCGTTCTCCTTTGATTTCATGCCGCCTCTCTTTGCCTTCTTTGTCACGCCGCGATTGTTGAAGCTTCAGAACGCACAAATGAAATGTATTTCTTGAAAATTAGGGCAAATTACGTACAACTTCGTTTCGTTAACACGTTTTTAAATTATATTTTGAGGAACCTACAAAAATTCACCTCTAAAACAGAATTTTACAGAACTGAGATACTGTATTACGGAGAAGAATTTATCAAGAACAAATCATTGTGTATGAATTGATTGATTGAGTTGGTGTTTTAAAGTCCACTTCATGCACACTACGGCTAATCTGGAATGAACCTACAGTTGGAAGTGGGATCCGAACCACTATGTGCCTCGACAGGGTATCAAACTCAGGACTACTTGATTACAAGGCGACAACACTTACCCTATCACTGTGCCATCGGGGAGGCACATGTGGGTGTGTGAAGTGAGATAATTTGGGAAGCTATATGAGAATACAGGCTCTGGCAATACAGAGTTCAATAAATTACAACGAAACGCTTGGCAATTGCTCGATTTCCTTAACATTAATGATACATTTGGTACATGTGTTATTAATGCTTTGAGCTACCTGTATGTAAAAACATAAAAAATGAATGAAAGAACAGAAGTAGTAGTTAAAGAATCAGTTGTTTTTGCTTACCGGCTACCATTGCAGTGGCGCCATCCCAAGATCATCTTCATTGTTGGTTGGTAAAGGAACATCTTCATCTGAGCTACTACTGTCACTGCTGTCTTCCCGCCCAAGTGAAATTACAAAATCCTCCATTTGCTGCTCTTCAACTCCTTTTCCCATGCTTCGGAAATAATCTTAATTGTGTGTTCTATAGCCGAACACCACCTATCTGCTGTCACATCCCCGATAGCGTGTTCTGTCAATTGCAAAATTTTAGACGGTGTAAAAGGTGGCAAAGTGTTCCTCTGTGCTACCAGCCCTTCGACCTGTGCCCAAATACGTTCGATTGCATTGTTCATACAATGATAAGGCGGGAGACGGACCACCGTATGTCCCGCTTCTTCTGCAAGCTTGTCTATTCGATATATGGAGAACTGGGGTTTGTGTAACATAAGGAGCTGCAGCCTTCCTCATGTTTCTGTGGGCTCGTGAAAATCCTGAAGTAGGTCAATCCGGCAACAGCGCATCACTAGCAGAGTGGGTGGTTCCACGCCGCTTGCTAGCACATCTCGACTGTAGCTTTTACCAGAGTAATCTGAGAGCCTGAAAATGTAAGTTCAGGAAAAAGCTTGGGGACCTATCAAATTTGAATTAGCGGGGTAATTTTTTTTTTTTTTTTTTTTTTTTTTTTTTTTTTTTTTTTTTTTTAAGAAATCTATACATTACACATGAAATGGCAAGCAGTTTAATGAAAACAGGTCATTTATGTAAAAGTTAATGATTTTCTAATGTACAGACAATTTTTCAGAATGTTTTATTATTTATTAATTTTACAATGGATCCAACTGGTTTAAAAATCAAATATTTTCTATGAGCATGGCAAGAGTGAAATTGTATACTATGAAGCCATTTGTGTTGAGAAAACATTTACCAGCATGGTTTTCATTTTGATTGATTTAGTTTATTTTACTTCGCTTTTTGTGCTACGTTTGACTATTTTGCGAAGATGGGGATGAGTGATGATATGATGAAATTGATGAATGGGCACTCACAAACACCCATGCCCAGGCTGGGATAAGAATCCGGAACCCCTGGGTTTTCATTTTGAGTCCACGATTTAAGCAGGGGTGGGGATTGGGTGACAAAACTGGGTGAGCAAAGAAAGTTTACTTTCTCTTGGTAGACAAGGGTTAGCATAGTGCCTGGGGCAAAAAATTGGGAGGAAGGCAACTGCCCCCCCCTCCCCCGCCCCCCATTTGCTGCCACTGGAATTAAGGATGGTGTTTTTAGATTTTCAATTGGAGCATTCATCTGTCTCTCACCCAGACCACACTTCGTAGAAACATGTACTGTTACAACCATTTTGACCTGCACTGTGGCTGTACAGTCTATGGCATCATGCTCTGGGCTCCATCTACAGGATGCGTGCAGGTTTGAGTCTCCTGGGGGATAAGAACTTTTCTCCTGAGATTTTGGCCAATGTATGGGACATCGTGAGGAAATTGGGGAGCTACGAATGAGTAAGGTTATAAGTAGTCTAACCAGGTCATGGAAACCTACAGCAACAACTGAGGGTTTGTCGTGCTGACTACATGTCACCCCATAAGTGGGTGGGTGGATGATCTCCCACCTCGGGTGAGTGAGTGAGTTGGATCAGGTGGGTGTGAGGGGGCAGTTGGTAGGTAGACCCGGACCCTCAATGGACTCTTGCGCCATGGGTTATTACAACCATTTTCCCCTTCCTATAGATACATTTTTCTTTATTATTATTATTTTTTAAAATTTTTAAGACTGCAGTTTCCCCAACATGCAAGTGATTTTGACAAAATGTGTAACAACCGTAAGTGCTCAGTTAACTACCTTTAATATTACAATGTTTGCACGTGATGTGAGCCAAGGTTTAATTAATATTTTTGTTTCGTAAATGTCTGTGTGTTTTTCGTGCAGAACTCTGAGCAGTCATGTCTCAAACACTAAGTTTTTCTATCTGATAGACATTGACGATTGATTACATTTCTCTAACATTGTAGCATATGTCTAGTGGGATGCATAAGTAATACCAGGCAAATTGTCCATCACAATGATTATACTTTCTATTTGTTTTATGGGATAAGAGCTTCAAGAATTGAAACTAGGGCTGAGCCGATACCAATACTGATGTATCGGTATCGGCATCGGTGAGTATCGGTTGATTTTCTTATACCGATATCATCAGATACCAAAGATTTTTCAGTGGCTAGAAGAGTGGGCAAAGGAAACAGCTCATGTCAACATTTGTCTTTTTTAAAGTTTGTTCACTCTTCCTTGTGACAGATTGGGAGACCAGCATAGGAAGTTCAATAGATTTTCATAGAAACACTAGATAAAACCCCACCCTCCTGGGAAGCAGATGGTGAGTTCAGAGGCATGGGTAAGTGAAAGATGAACCCAAATGTGACCATGAAGGCATGAAACTTCTTAGTTAACGCTG
Organism: Lepisma saccharinum; assembly: GCF_977018435.1. NCBI lineage: Eukaryota > Metazoa > Arthropoda > Insecta > Zygentoma > Lepismatidae > Lepisma > Lepisma saccharinum. The sequence goes on from NC_139252.1 coordinate 42,265,844, forward strand.
TGGGAAATAAACCATTCATTGCCAATTCTTGCTTGAAGATCGTGGTCTTAAGATAGGTGGATGTTTTTAACCCCCACCGCACTAATGTCAGGTCAGGTAGTTGCGGAGTTCTTGGAAAAGAGGGATGAAGGTCACTGCGAAATTATATTTGTGTTATCTACATTCAAGCGCGAAGGGGAATCAGCAATTTATACTTTTCCTCTTCACTTGTGTCTTACGTGTGACTGCCTGTATTGCCCAATGATGGCTATTTATTTCCGCCGAAAGCCGGCCTCCATGGCGGAGTGGTTAGCACATCGCGCTACGACGCCAAGGTTCGAATTCCGGCCTGGGCATAGATGTTTGGGAGTGTCCATTCATCAGTTTCATCACATCATCACTCATCCCCATCTTCGCAAATTAGCCAAAAGTGGCACAAAAAGCGAAGTAAAATACAGCAAATCAATCAATAATTTCTACCGAGATTAGATTGGGAACATGCGGCTTTGAATGATAGTACTAAGAAAGATAAGCTAATTGGGACTGGACCTACATTTTAAAGTGGGACCTGAACCACAATGCGCCTCCACTGAGTATCGAACCCACGATCTATTTATTACAAGGCGACTGCGACACCATCGGAGAGACCCCTCTAAAGATTTATGTACACCACTTACAATAATGTACATGAAATATTTATCAGGAACTTTACTTTTCATCAAATGGACATAAATTTCCTTACCAGGACAGTTGTTTTTACACAAAGTGTAGCGGTCTTAACTACACGTAAGCTAGATGATGAATATTATCTGTTTTATCTCTGATTTTATAGCGCCTTTTTACTATTTATGTAATAACAATATTTTTTAGTCAAGATAGAAAGAACAAAATAGTATTAACGTTGTCTTTCCTCCGTTTCTTAGTCTGATTACATACAACAATACTCCATACGCATCAGAAAAATTAAGTATTAATTAATTAATTTTCATTTTAGTACAAATAATTATATTAACGTATTAAATAGAAACAATTTTATTATTATATTTCTGAGACACTTGGCTCGGACTGGTTCCCCAAATTATATATTTCTAAATAAGTGCCTAGTGATGAGACTGGTTAGTATGACTCGGTAACTAGCCTTTGTTATTTTGTACTGGAACTATACAAGTATCGGTATCAGTCATGGTATCGGCATCAGTATCTGCAAATGGTGGTATCGGCTCAGCTCTAATTGAAACACAGCATCAGACAAGCTGCTGATAACTTCGAACCAGCATGCATGAAAATCCATTCCTCAAAAACATGGAGGCAAAGATAAATAAACAAAAATAATCAAGGACAATTTGCTGAGCAGTGCTTTTGCATCCCACTGTACCATGCACTTCAAAAAACAGTAGTTTTTAAACAATGAGTTGCTACAGTTATTGAATTGGTATTGTAGTCTTGAAGCATAGTTAATAGATAGATAAATATCTCTTGGTGCCACCAAGTTATTGTAAGTACTACATAACAGTAGTCATATTGCCCATTACTGCAACCCTATCACCAACAAATTCCAACAATTACCTAACCCCCACCCCCAAATCTGTAGGCTTTTGGAAATTTTAAATTGTCACAGGGGTAAACTTTTTAGTGTCTTTTAATTTTTGTATTTTCTTTTTCTTTTTGCAGTATTAAGTGGGGATTACACAACTTGTTTGACTTATTTGATGAGATATCCTGGTGCTGTAGATATTTCGTACATCATTGAAAATGCATTGTATCTGAAGGATTCCAAGGTTAGTTCCATGTGTTTCAGTTAATGATGCATGCACTTTTTACACACGTTCACTAAAATATCTATTTGGGACAATGTTTAACATGTTCTTACCATTTAGAAATACAGTTGGAGCATTAGCTGATCACTAGGGTGCATATACGTGTGTATAAGCACTAGAAGCTTCTAGAACACCAAAGTTGACACTAATCATGAACTTATTATTTTGGTTTTCTTCGTCAGTTGCCTTTAATTATTTGTATTTGCATTGAAATTGAATCGGGAATTTTTTCTGAAGTGAATGCAGTTTTATTGTTTACTAAGAGAGTTATGTTGTGAAGTTAATGTTATGCATTTGAAGCTAATAAGTTCAACCCTTAGTACGCCGTGCAGTCTGACGAAAGTAAGCCCAGTGTCGCCGAGGCTTTGAGCACGAAATTTGAATTTGTATACATAATGGAGAAAAATCGTAATAACTCTGGCACTATGAGACCAATCTACTTCGGATAACTTTTGTTTTGCAGGTAGAACATCAGTGCATGCAACCATGTAAAACTTGGATGCCCCAACCGCGGGGAGGTTAAGGGCGGGGGCTGCATCCCCCGAATTTCAATGAAAAGAACATAAAAATGTGGAGTTCTTTTGCTTTTTTTTTTTTTTTTTTTTTTTCAAAGAATGGACCTTCCGCAACAGAATGAAACTTGATTCATGTTCGTGGGTGCAATAAAATTTGAATAATAAGGCAAAACGTAAAACTCTGTTTTTTTCCTCAGAACAGCAAATTTTAGCCAATTTGCATATTATTCATAAAATTGTTATAACTCGGACACTATGGGACCAATCTATTTCGGATAACTTTTGTTTTGCAGGTAGAACATCAGTTCATGCAACCATGTAAAATTTGGATGCCCCAACCGTGGAGGGGGGTGGGGTTATGGGCGGTGGCTGCATCGCCCAAATTTCAATGAAAAAAAAACAACATAAAAATGTGGAGTTTGCCCCCCTCTTCTCCAGCTACTTTGGGGAGAAAACCGGAACTTTTGCTTTTTTTCAAAGAATGGACCTTCCGCAACAGAACGAAACTTGATTCATGTTTGTGGGTGGAATACAATTTGAATAATAAGGCAAAACGTAAAACTCGTCTTTTTTCCTCAAAACAGCGAATTTTAGCCAATTTGCATATTATTCATAAAATTGTTATAACTCGGACACTATGGGACCAATCTACTTCGGATAACTTTTGTTTTGCAGGTAGAACATCAGTGCATGCAACCATGTAAAATTTGGATGCCCTAACCATCAGAAGGAAGGGGTTACGGGCGGGGGCTGCATCCCCCGAATTTCAATGAAAAGAACATAAAAATGTGGAGTTTGCCCCCTCTTCTCCAGCAACTTTTGCTTTTTTTTCGTTCGCACTTGCATCTTGTGTAGCTACTGTGAATCTATTTCTTCCCTGTTGACTCGGCTCTTTGTGGAAATATGTCCGGAAGGAAACGATTGTGCGTTAGGGAGATCGATGAGCTGTTATATGATTCACAGCCACTGCTCAGAACCGATTATGGCCAGGCCTTTCCTAACAGAGGAGGGGAGGGAGCCTTTGCAATCGTTTGTTTTGTCTATACTTCTGGATAGACTCACGCTTCTGGCCTCTGGTTATTGTCAAGCTTCATTGCATTTCTAACATAGAGGCGACAGAAAGCTGACACCACCAAACCTCATCCAATCCTCCCTCTTTTTTTGTTGCATATTTGCAACGGCGGCGGACTAAGGGGACCTAGTGTTAAGACCTGTAGCGATGAATTGCTCCCTTCCCTTGGTAATCAAATGTCCAATATTTATCTGTCGTACCCGTATGGAATTTGACATGAACCTCTTTCTCAAGGGTATTTACCTCTTTCCTTACAGCATCCATGTCCTAAACTTACTAATACGAGGGTTACAGCAAAACTCGTGGCAACTATTTCTTTTTTCCACAATAATGCGGGTCAGGCAAGAAATCGTAAAATATTCAATTGGAAGGTCACGATATATGAATGAATTGATGAATGTATGAATTTTTAACAACATAGAGATCTGTATCAGGATAGAGAAAAAGACAAAATAAGAAACATCAATCATTTGTTACAAATATCGTCCTTAACATTGTTGCTTCTCTTCCATGCCGAAATGCTGCTGAACACCTTGCAACTGTTCGGTATGGTAGAGCATCATTTCCTAAAGCTTCCACAAGCTCAGTGTGGCATTCTCTCGCATTCCTACCATGGAGAACTGCTGTTTTCACATAAGAATGCTTTTATAACACCATTAAGCCTTGTTTCCATGATTATGAAAAACTAAATATGCTGACCAAGGCAGTAATTTATTTTATAAAAACATAAACTAACGTAACGTTTCAACCTTCTAGCAAGGTCTTCTTCAGACTGTGTATCAAGTACAAAAGTAACCAGATACAACAAAAGGGCATTATATATACACACAAAGATTACTCCCTCCAGACTATTTAGAAAGTTGTTTGGAACTTTCTAGCAGATGACTTTCACTTGCCAATTTTACTTTCACCTAAAAGGCTAAACACAATTACTTCCATATAGAATGTGGTTGGACTTTTAATCTCATGCTCTTTTCCCTTCATTTTTCTTCCTTCTCCTCTCCTCTTTCTCTCTTGTCCTTTCCACTCTTTCCAACATCTTCTTCCATTCTTTGTTTAACTTCAGTCCCCCATTCCAGTTCATTGTGTCTTCTTCACCTTTCTTCTCTATTTCCTTGGCTTCCTTCCATTTTCTCACTAGCATTCTCTTCTCCCTTCCTATCTGCTTAGCCTCATCCCACTCTATGTCATGTCCTGTTTCTCTCGTGTGTTTAAATATTCTCTCTCTTAAGTCATACATCATCCCTATGTTGTTTCAACCTGTCTTTCAGCCTTTTTTTCGTTTCTCCTATGTACACACTCTGACATTCTTTACATTTCACTTCGTAGATAATCCCTTCCTCTTCCTCTTCTCTGTTTTCCTTTTTCTTGTTAGCATTCCTCGCTATTCCTAAGATGCTTCTCCCTCCCTAAGAATACTATTTTGTTCTTTGTATCTTGACTAAAAAATATTGTTATTACATAAATAGTAAAAAGGCGCTATAAAATCAGAGATAAAACAGATAATATTCATCATCTAGCTTACGTGTAGTTAAGACCGCTACAATTTGTGTAAAAACAACTGTCCTGGTAAGGAAATTTATGTCCATTTGATGAAAAGTAAAGTTCCTGATAAATATTTCATGTACATTATTGTAAGTTCAAAAAGCACTTTAAACAGTCCCGATTTGCCTACCTGTGCATAAACTGGTGACTGCAGCTGACAAGCCTAGATAAATGCTTAGTCAGCATCTGTTTAGAGTATACAAAACCCAAGTTGGGAATAAAGGAAGAGTTGGGGGGGGGGGACATTTTATCAAGTATTATGGAAAGGAGACACTAACCCTGAAAATGGGCATTTATAGACACTATAAAAAATGCATTATCAGGCCCAAGATGACATGGAACGAATTTAAAACATTACTGGTTATTCCTTAAATTAGGCACACTACGTAAATTTTTCAGCGAAAAATGCAGTCTCGACCAGGACTCGAACCCTAATCTCTGACATACTGTGCCAGTGAGCTACCGAGCCAGCCTGGCTTTGCCTGATTTTTCACTGTCGCTGTTTTACCTGTGTGGAATCTTTTAGTGCTACCGCAACAGGATCTGTTGCCTTTGAAACACTGTAGACGTGGATGTTGCCTGGTTCTTCCCAGCGTAGAGATGTCAATTCCTTAAGTTAGGTACACACAGGAGATGTACTACATAGATTTTACAGCGAAAAATGCACAGATCCTGTTGCGTTAGCACTAGAAGAGACGATTCCACACAGCTAGGCCAGCTCGATAGCTCAGTGGTAGAGCAATGGCACAGTATGCCAGAGACTCAGGTTTGAGTTCTATTCGAGCCTGCATTTTTTGCTGAAAAATCAACGTATTTATTGGTTATGGTTTACTACACAGGAATAAAATAGGTGAAAAATAGGCCTTCTATTGATCTTACTATTTGTACAGTGTTAGCCACATGTTATTTTGTGGCCCATATTTATGATTGTTGCATTATTACCTTGCTAACCTAATACGTTGTCTGTTGATAGTAGTGAGGCTTTTATTTCTTTTGCAGAGATATTGCCAGCCTGCAATGACTACATTTCCACATCTCCCTGTTGTTACTGTTGGAGGCAGAACTGATATCAACAGAGGCCCTCAGGTTACCAACTCAGTTACTACAGTAAGTTACTTTGGTATGAATGCTGCATTTTTTTAGTTAGCTGTGGATCCTCACCTAATGCATTATTAATACAGGGTGTCTACCTGCTGGTAATTGTGTATGAATTCTGCATGAATTTTCTTCAGAGACATTAATAATATGTTTCCAAAGCATATATTTGCATTTTGAAGTGGGGGAGGAGGGGGTATTTTTTAAACTGTCTCCCCCTAGATACATTGAACAATTATATTATTATTTTGAGACATTGTCAGGTGGTTTTCACTTATTGTTGGACTTGATTTAAAAATGGGGTGGGCAGAACAATCATTCATCCCTTAATCAACGATATCACAACTTTGATGTCTCAAGAGCAATTACGTTAATTCTAGATTTCAAGGGAGAGGGTGGCTATCTTTTTAAATTGTAAGAGTAGCGATTATTATTATCACTTACATTAATTGACCATCTTTTGTTAAATCAGATGACTCAGGGGACATGATTGTCGATGTTGCATGTCAAGAAATAAAGGAAGGACTATCATTTTAGACATCAAGGTCATTGATTATCATTTGCTCTTATGTTTATCGATGGCTTATTGTTAGTGTAAAATATTAATACAGATTAATTATCATTATAACAATTATAATTTTTCCTCTTGAATTTTTGGAAATTTAGCATTCAAAAACCTACTTGAATTTTATTTGAAATTAGCTGTTCAGTTCATGTAGAGTCACGGACACTTCTGGGTTGTACCAGTATCATTGACTTTCAACGGGAACTTTACAATCCAGAAGTGTCCATGACTGTACCTTCTGGGATTTGCGGATCTATCACTTTGCTTTGGGTTAAGTGAATTGTTGCTAGTAGTAAAAATGTTCTTTGCATTTTGATTTCTTAGTGAATTTGATTCCAGACTGAAGCCAATGGTGGTGGTGTATTTTTTACTTCTTTAGATTATGTATCATCTCCATGTGTTTAGGCTAATAAAGGCAGTGAGGTTGAATAGTGATAACATGAAACAGCAATGAAACAACTCTGCACTTGACTGGGACTGAAACCCAGAAATCTTTAGTGACAATGTTTAGATATCTCACATTATCTTTTTGGTGGCTGTCTTTTAGATCTATTTCTCTCTTCTAATCATCTTTGAGGGTGTGCATGCTGTAGGCTAACATTGGCTATCTTGTGTCGGTCTTGCCAAGCTTAATCTTTAGTTTGTTTGTTTCTGTCAAGGTAATATTATTTTCCCCCGTGTTTATGAGGTTTCCATTATTGTCAGGCTTCTTAGAAACCATGACATTTACCACCATTCACGTGAGGAAACTATCGACTTACAATATGTTTGGTGATATCCGACTCAAGTTTGTTTTGTACTACAAGCAGTGATCAGCACTTTTGTACTGAAAAGTAAATTATGTCAGCCAAACACAATTGAACTGACACTGACCAGTTACAATTTCAAAGTGTGGAAGGTATTGTAAACAAATTGACAAGATGTTTATATAGTTAAGACAAATTGATATTTCAAAAATTGTTTTTACACCATACCATTCCTTATAAAAAGAACTACAATATGTGTTTCATTGCATTATTATAGACGAACCACAGAGGAGGAGCCATTTCCAGGAGTAGTTCTTCCATGTGCCAACAAGAGATCTCTTCTGAGGAAGGTATGCATTAGTCAGGTCTGAATTTTTGGGAGGAGGAGGGTTGTGCTGTAAACCCAGGTCTCCAGTTAAGAATAATTGTTTTAAAAAGTGCTCGCAATATGAATACGAATAAATTAGATGTTGGAAATGTGGCAACCGTCTCACATTATTTGGGCCTAAAAGTAAAAACTGAAATTGTATTTAATGGGTCCCCCAGGCCTTCACACATGTAAATTATTAGTGGAATAATTTGAATTTCAGTCTGCAAATGCTCCTTTCACAGTTTTATGTGAACATAGTAATAGATGCATGACTTTTTCTTTCACAATTAAATTTTATAACTTAAAACCTTCCAAAGTAACAATGTACATTTTCCACATAAGATTGTAACGGATGCAGATTTTCAAAATAATATGATATTAAGCAGAAAATATAAGAAACTAAGTGTAAATACATTTCCTTGTTTTAAGTGGTAATTCATTAAAATAGGCACATGCAGGAGATGAACTACATAGATATTTCAGCGAGAAATGTAGGCTCGACCAGGACTCGAACCTGGGTCTCTGGCATACCATGCCATTTATCTACCACTGAGCTACTGAGTCGGCCTGGCTTCACCTGAATTTTTACTGGTGCTGGTTTACCTGTGTGCAATCGTCTCTTCTAGTGCTACGATGATGGCACGGTATGCCAGAGACCCAGGTTCGAGTTCTGCTTGGGGCCTCCCCGATGGCGCAGTGGTAGTGTCGTCGCCTTGTAATCAAGGGGTCCCGGGTTCAATACCTGACGAAAGCACATAGTGGTTCGGATTCCACTTTAAATTGTAGGTCCAGTCCTGATTAGCCTTACTGTGCATAAAGTGGACTTAAAACACCAATTCAATCTATCAATCAATCGAGTCCTGATCGAGCCTGCATTTTTCACTGAAAAAGTGGTAATTTGAGTTTGATTCCTACATCAGATACGGCTCATGAGTCTCAGTGACTGGAGTTCATTCAGTGTCATGTAACATCAGTACATTGGGGTAAAGGTTACGAGAGCATAGTATTGGTCACAGCATATTCAAACTTAGTGAAAGCTCGTTTTATGTTCACTTTATGCACTGGTAGGCTTTTTCGGACAGCCTGCAGTTTAAAGTGATGTAAGAAGCGACACAAACCACAATCTGTTTTCGGAACTACTAATTATAAGGTGACAGAAAAATGAGTTATTTAAAGGTGTACTACATTCAAGTATATATATGTAGCCTTCATTAACGTGTTTTTAGTGCATGCATTGAGTAGTGTCAATAAATTTTAAAATTATTTTTATGTAATTCCTTTGAAAACTTACTGGAATTTGTAGCATGACTGAGCATGAACTGGTATTTTGTACCAACAACGAGCTACCAAACTGCTTTTTTTGTTTACAGAAAAAGAAAGCAACATTTGTATAGCATATTAGTCTACAGGCAGAAAACTAAAAATAAATAAAATTCTACCATAGCAGCTTTTAATTAATGAAAAACCATGCCTGTCATTTCATAAATTCTTGCTCTTGAACTTGCAGATATAAATTTTGCTGAAATAGAAAGCTATGAATGAGTTGAATTAAATTTGTGGCAGCCTTTAATGTTTGTATTCTTGCAGGTCGATCCAAGCTGAGTTCTAAATCGAAGACAAAGACCTCTGAAGATGCACCTCGTAGTGGTACATTGACAGGCAAGTGAGTAGCTTATTTAGGCATGTTTGGTTCTTTTTTACCATTTCACAATTGTTTCAAGTTCAGATATATTCTGATATAATCTTTTTACTAAGGGTTATCAAGGAGCTTTGTTGTGGTTGCTTGAGTGGATTTTGCAACAGTGTTTCAAATGAAAGAACATTCACACTCGTACTCATACCTGGGACTGTCAATGGTAAGATCATGAGTTGATTGGCCAACATGCTCAGTTACCGAAGCTGCTTTTATTACAAATTTTAAGGAAATTAAAATTAGCAATATGTATCTATTGTCCCGCACTGTGGCCATGCGGTCTAAGGTGCATGTTCGAGTCTCCTGGGGGAAGCTTAACAACTTTTCTCCTGAGATTTCGTCCTGTGAGGAAATTGGGGAGCTACGGATGAGTAGCGTAACTTGGTCATGGAAACCTGTAACGACGACTGGAGGTTCCTCGTGTGACTACTTAATTGGTTGGATGATCGCCCACCTCTGGAGATGGGAGGAGGCCAGCAGTCGGTAGGTAGACCCTTGAACTCACGCACTGCTGCTCCAAGGGTTATTGTTTAATATGTATCTACTAGTATGTGGTGTCAGATGTCTTCTTATTCAGCATTTACCCTTATCCGGGCAACCAGTGTCTTATCAGACACTGTTGATTATATTTTTTGTCACATAATTCAACGATACTTCCTGTGAACGTGATATTTTTTGACTTTGTTTGTTTCTTTCTTTTTTCTCATTTCACAATATTTGACTTTTTTTGATAAAGTAGGTCAGGTGCAAAAAAATATTTTCCATTTCACGTACGGAAACGGGCAAGCAGTGTCTGTTGGACACAGTGTACAAACGAAAGTTGTAATATTACTTGAATATGTATTAACAAATGTTTAATCAAAAATAAAGTATTTAATAAGACATCACATAAAAATATTATTAGCGATAAAATAGAAAAAATGAAAAATATGTGAGCAAATAAAACAATTTCCTCACACTACCTTCCGGCCTAACATGTTTCATATACTATGCTGCAAAAATTAGAACAACATGCAATTACGATGATGATGATTACAAGAATTATGGACATAACAAAGATGATTAGGTTAAATACCATGTTACTCGGTTGTTTCCACATCGATGAAACATAAAAATCTTATAATAAAAGGGCAGACACTGCTTGCTCGGACACGTTACAAAAAATAGCTTGCCCGAATAAGGGTTAATAATTATTTTCATTGTTATGTAATTGTTATGTAATTTTGCATTGTATACCAAGACTAAGCTGATACCGATGTCAATGTATCAGTATTGGCAAGTATTAGTTCAATTAGAAACAGTGGAGTCAGAGGCATCTTGCGGGGTTCGCAAAAATTCTTTGACACTTTTGCTAAGTCTTATGTAATTCTTTGCAATGTAATAATTATATATTAATATGTATAAATATTCTGAAGTCAACTTTTAATTACAAGTGAACCAATACTGGTACTTATACCTCTGATAGGTACAAATGAATAATTTATCCCAATCATAAATGAATAATTTATCCCAATCATAAATTATTTATATTCGCAGCATTTTGCATAGATACTGTTGACATTGTGAATTGATTCTTTTTTTATACATACCCATATGTTTCTGTCTGTAATCTGTATAAATTAACCCATATCAACATTCTCTGCAGGTTGAAGAGACTCTCTGTGAAGAAATGGGGAACACAGACAGCAGAGAGAGCAGATGATGTAGGAATTATAGATGGCTATGCTCCAAATGTAAGATTTACATTCTCTTTTGTTAAAAATCTTAATTGTTGTGACACAAAAGTAGATTATACTTAATGTTCAATTGTATATAGAATAATTGTTTTGCAGTAGGATTCACGCCTGGTATCCTGTAATTATTTTCACTAGAGGGTCAATTTTGGTTTTGGTTAGATATAAAAGTTGGGGTGTGAATTTTGTGTATTTTTTAAACTTTCATTAGCATATATGACTTCCCTGTTGCATTGAACTGGTTTCTTCAAGTCTAGAAAACAAGCTAACCAAACACTCTGGCATTCCCATGCCCATAGGTTTATTGCCACAGCAACATAAACCTTCCCTCCCCAAGATAATTTCAGTTGTAGTCATATTCAGGTTTATCTCGATGGTGTGCTTTCACCTTATCTTGGCCTTCCCACAGATCTTCTTCTATCATGTTTCCCAACACATATTCTGTGAACTCTTCTTGATTTGAAAATGTCCAAGTAGATCATGGGCTCTTTTTCTCAGAGGTGTATTTGATAAACAGATCTATAAGTACATGAATCTTTACATTAAGGCTTAGCCAGAATCCTTGGCCAACACCAGCAAAGCAGTTCCAAGAGGAGAAGAAACTTCGAAAACTGCTTTTCTAGTATTGGCCAGAGGCCCAGTCAAGCCTTGAAAGGGAGTTGGTATTTCCTATCAGAATCATCATATTGTTTTCTCCTTTCCTTATTTGTTATATTCTTATCGGGATCTAAGTACAGGGTAAAGAAAAAGGGACTTGTGAGATGGGCTCAGACCATGTTCAGATCGGAGGGATGCCTCCATCCTCCAGGTGGAGGTACATACCTGAGTTCTTTCTCCTACGATGTTGACTCACTCAAGTCAAATCCAAAACTGATCTTGAATTTTCCTTTTGATCTTCTCAGATTGGTTCAGTTGCTTAGATATACAAATTCCAATACATGTCCATTTAGATCTCAGGCCGGTACCTTTCTCCCAGATGAGGCAAGTAATGTAATTTGTAAGGTTTGCATTCCAAACCGAGACGAACATCCTGTCTCTGTAAAATGTAATTTTTATGAATACCTTCTAATTTTTACTTACAAATCAACAATATTGTCGGAAGCTACTGGCAAATTTCAAAGTCAAGACTGTCAACTGGTAAATTTCCATATTATAGATTGTTATAACAAATCTGTTGTCACACAAAGTTCAGACAGGGAAGCATATGGTACCATGAAACTTTGCCAAAACTGTGTTTATGTATTTGTAGAAACTGTAGTTGAGTACAAAGAAGTTAGAATTTATTTATATCCTTTTTATAAATGTTAATATGCACCTGTTTTGAATATTCTCTGTTTGATGTTTTCAATTTTTCCTTGAGTTGAGTGTGCACTTGTGACTTATCTTGTGTATTCTTCCATTGTAATGTGTTTTCCATGGCAGTTACCATTGGCAGAATACCTTTAATCCTGGTTGTACTTCATTATTCTTAACAGTGCATATTGCTTGTTGCACTTCAAAATAATAAAACATGCAGTTTTCATTCAATAAGCACTCTCTTTCCTGTTTTGGAGACATTGCAACCCATTCCTAGCGTCTTTTTCAAGCTTTGAAGCTGATGTTACAGTCCTCCATGGCCATGCAGTCTTAAGGAGCTGTGCTTTGGGCTCAGACTTCAGAATGGCATGGGTTCGAGTCGTCCTTGGTTCAGTCTCTGGGTTCTCGGCCTGTGTATAGGACCGTTGGCAACCCACCATCGTGAGGAAAATGGGGATCTATGAGTGAGTAGCGTAGCCCGGTCTGGGAAATCTAAAAATGCTGAGGGTTCGACGTACTGACCCAGCGTTATCCTATTACCGGTTGAAGATCTCGACACCTCTACCTCGGCTTGCGGGAGGGAGACTGCCAGTCGAGTCTAAGCCCTACAAGGGCTGTCGAGCCATGGGTTATTTATAACTCATGTTTCATAAAAGCATCATCTTTTTTACTTTAAAACGATTATTATTAACCGTGGACTTAGGGACAAGATAAAGATTTACCTATTTTTCAACATAGTCTACACATACATCTAGTGTAATCCAGTAAATATCCTCCTATCGAAAATGTCTACCCTGTATATGAACAAATCTAAGAAAAGCATGTTTCGTGTCATTGTTGCTGATATCTACAAAGCTGTGAAGGGGTGGAAACCATTGTGTCAGATCACGCAGGTCTGTTGATAGATTGGTCCAGTTCTTGGCTAGATGGGCTGCTGCTGTTCTACGAGGTCTTGCATTGTCATCACGAAGTAGAACATCCGAGACAGCCTTGCATCTTACCTTGGCTGGCAGCTTTGAACTATGTCAGTGTGTCGCAGTATCTGTTTTCATTTAGCATTACACCTACCAGGAACAGAACCTTGTAGGATACAGCTGCTCATCTTTAAGGCAAAGAGGGACAATTACACACCAGTTGTGCATTTATTTCAATATCGTCAGATTGGGCACTGCTATTTTAAAAAGGGATTAGTATGCGAGAGAGTATGAATTTCTCTCCATGTTGCAAGTGGAAACTGTTTTACAAGTTGATTAGTAAACTAGACACGATGTTTGAAAAATATGATTAATAAGTATTTACGGAATCCCATGTCTTCCTTATGGGAAATCAACTTCAACTTCAAGTTACGGCTAAGCAAATGGGAGTTTCGACTTTTCCTACTACTATGATGTAATTCAACGTGTCCTTTTTCCGTCCATGTACTTTTCGACGTCATTGGATGTTTGATATTCCTGAGAGAACGACTAAAATAATGGTCCTATAAGCCTAATGCATTTCTCCTTGCCTCCTACGGCCATCCTGGCAGTGTTGCCAAACCTGATGTGCATAGAAGAGTCAAATTTCACAATTAATGGAGCTAAAGATGACTTTCAGCTAGATTAACGAAGGCTGCATAAAGTGCCTCCTACGGTAATCTTAGGTGTCGGAGGGGTGCTATTACCGTTAACTTTGAAGTGATGGCAATTTATTCTCAATTTTCACTGCCTAGATTTGGCAGCATCACCCATCTCAATAATCCACTGATGCTCATATGAAATCGAAAATGAAGGATTCCCGGATAACGATATTGTTATCTTCACCTCAGCCATGGCGTTATATAAAAGAAGCTGGTGAAGTAAGAGGGGGTTGGGTAACCCAGCCAATATAACAATATTACGTCACGTGTAAAATGTACTCATGGCAAAAGTTGGTCTTTGTGGACCGGAGCCAGTGGTGGCATCATAGTGGGGCAGGTGCCACAGTTCACAGTCAAGCGAGTGCACGAAAGAACCAGATCTGGCTCCAAAAGACCGAAGTTGGCAACAGTGATCGGCAGCTGTCGCAGCGAGAAAGACCTGGGGGAAATAGTCCCTCTCCCCCTTAACATACTGGCTCTTCCTATAATAATGTGGACTTGCTTCTACCTGCAACTGTTCGCCTTCAAACAACTGATTACGAGGGTCACTATTTATATTTTTAGCCTTGGCAACACTGATTGAAGTTAGGCGCGATTTGACGTTTGCACGGAATCGTCTGGCATTATTGACCATAACGTACTTCAAATGTTTTGTCAATAGCTTCATTTGTGTTGTTTATGTTGCCTTGGAGATTGCGAGACAACAATAAAATGGAATTAACTCAGTGAACATTTTCGTGTGATGATTTTTTACGATTTTCGACGTGTATTATCAAGACAAGAGTGCATCGATCAACTTACTTCCACATTTGGCGATGAAGTCCCATCCTTTGCCACTGTGAAACGCTGGTATAACGAATTTAATCGTGGCCGCCATTCGCTCACCAACGAGATTCTCAAAGGTCGTCCAAAATCAGTTGTTGTTCAAGAAAACATTGATGCTGTGCAAAACCTAATACTGCAAGATCGTCATGTGATATACTGTGAGATTGAGGCAAACATAGGCATTAGTTCCACCAGCATATATAAAATATTACATGATCATTTAGCTGTGAGAAAGGTGTGTTCTCGTTGGATCCCACACAATTTGACAAGAACTCAAAAAGATGCTCGCGTCAATTGGTGCAAACAGATGCTCAATAAATACAATCGTGGTGCTTCAAAAGACGTATATAAGATTGTAACAGGTGACGAATCATGGATATATGCATATGAGCCGGAACGTAAACAGCAGTCGACTGTATGGGTGTTTCAAGATGAACCCAATCCAACAAAAGTTGTTCACGCTCGAAGCACATCGAAACAAATGGTCGCCTGTTTTTTTGGGAAAACTGGTCATGTGGCAACTGTGCCTTAGAGGAACGTAGAACGGTCAACTCTGAATGGTACACAACAATTTGTTTGCCAGAGGTCTTCGGTCAAATACGGAAAACAAACAAACGCCGTCAGATCATTCTTCATCAAGACAATGCCAGCTGCCACACATCTCGTCTAACAACCGACTTTATGAACAGTCAAAAAATCGAATTGATGGGTCATCTGCCGTACAGTCCTGATTTGGCACCCAATGACTTCTTCTTGTTCCCGAATGTCAAGAATAAATTGCGTGGACAACGATTTTCGTCGGCGGAAGAGCCGTTGATGCGTTCAAAATCCATATTATGGAGGTGTCTCAAGAAGATTGGAAAAACTGCTTTGACAAATGGTTCGAACGAATGCAAAAGTGTATTGACCATAAAGGAGAATACTTCAAAAAACAATAAAGCAGTTTTCAATTCCAAATTCCTGTTTATTCATTGTTAGGCTCAAAATATAAATAGTAACCCTCGTACCCCATGTATATTAAATAATCAGACGACATGACCTGAAACATCACTGAAAGAAGAGAGCTTGTTGAATGTAATTTAAATGTTTTATCATTACAGAGAACTTAAGTGAAAAAATGCAGGACCTGAATCTTAAGTTTTTGCAATACCATGCCACTCAACCGAGCTAGCCATAATTACACCCGATTTTTCACTTCTGCTGTTTTACCGGTATGGAATTATTGTGTGTGTCAGTGTTACAGCAATATAATCTTTACCTTGAAATGCTGATGACGTCTATGGTGCCTATTCCCAGCATGGAATTGTATACAGATTCCATTGTGGTATAACTGACAATTCCATACAGTTAGAACAGTGAGGTGATACCAGGGTTTGGTCAGTAGATCAGTTGGTACAGCAATGGCACAGAATGGCAGACACCCAGGTTCAGGTCCTGATTGACCCTGTCATCTCCTCTGTGTGCCAAATCATAAGGTGATGTTTTATCTTTCGTAATTTGTGAAATTCGTTCACGTCATTTCAGCACTTTCTTTATGTTATATGTTAGATGGCAAGCACACACATCTCTCAATGCATTACTATTTCTAAATAGTGTTATTCATGTTGGAGGTGTTTTGGTCAATTTTGTATGTGACTCGTCTCATCATTCTCCTTGGCGTAACTTTTGTAAATTGCATAATGAAGCCCGTAGGTGGAAAATCCCCCAACTTTTTCCCCTGACAAGAAAGACTTTTCTTCCAGGATCCGGCCGTCATGAGGGCAGAGCTGCAACACACATATCAGCTAATGAATATGTGTGGCCAGAGATTGATTCAGCATCTGTCTGCTTTGCAGTCAGAAATCCCCACTGCAAGTCCTCCTACCCAACAAGCATTCACTGGTATCTATGAGGTGAGAGACGAGCAGGTTTTTTTTTCCTTGCATGACTTGTCTTTGGAAGGCATGATCTCTGTTGGTGCTTGGTAGAGGGTCTAGGCATTCTTTGTTCTTTGTGTTCGTTGCATGATGTGTTTACTTAAGAAGTAATATTTGTGACTACTGAAGATAAGGTTATGGGCTGGCACGCATGCTTGGAAATTGTAACAACTAAACGTGTATTAATTTTAGTGTGTAGGTATTCTATTTTAACTATATGCATCAATTTTCCAGTAGTTTAGCTTTAAAATATTTAAGGATTAAGTTATACTATTAAAATACATGGTATGTAATCACAGAATCCAGTTTTCACCCAGTACTGTGCAAAATATAAATTGATTGATTTGGTTCATTTTACGTCGCTTTCCTGCCACATTTGGCTAATTGTGAAGATGAGGATGAGTGATAATATGATGAAATTGATGAAGGGACAATCACAAGAAACACCCATATACAAGCTGGGATTCGAACTCGAGATCTCTGGCATCGTATCACTAAAAAAATTAATAGAAACTTTGATTTTTTAATAATTTTCAGGATAATTACACCCCACAAAAATGTTACACCCAGTGAAAGATCAAAATGCCAGAAAAGCATTGGCTTCTATCAGTAAATAAACTTCAACCGATACTTTCCGATAATAATACAATTAGTATCAGCCAATACCAAGAACATCGGCATCAGCTAAGTCCTAGGTTACATGTGTCTTTTCTCTCTTCACCTTGTGAAATAATAGTAATAGAAAATAAAAATATGTGAAAGTAGGAGACAGTAAACACTTACCATACCCAGAAATGAAAGGTCAATATTTCGCAGCCTGGCCACATTTTCACAGAAGAGATGATGGCATTGGTACTGCAGTATAGCCAGAAAGAAGTGATAATGTGACAGGCATTGACGAGAAAGTATTTTGGCCAGTTTTTACTGCATGATTGGTGGTAAAGTTTGGGGGGGGGAGTGGGGTTTTTTGGTGGTTAGGTTGAGGTTTAGTGGCATGCATGCCTGATATGTAGGCCATTTCCCATCACCTGGGGGGAGGAAGTGTCTGTGGAAAGGGGCAATATGTGGATATCAACCCATAGAGTCGTTAAAAGGTGGTGTATATATTTCTAGTGGCTGAAGATTCACCTGGCATTTTTTGTTGAATCAATGTGCATGTCTTTGCTAACATCCCATGGTCTATTTAGTATTTGACCCTAAAAAGGAATGGGGCCATGGTGTCATGTTTTAGTAGTCAGTTCCATGGGTGGTTCCTCTGGAACGTGGACCTCACTTTCACCATCTAGAAGGCTTTTTATTATTAAGGAAAGTTTACAAATGCATAGGTAAGTCATTTACTGTAATAAGTTCATGTTTCATTTTTCTGTGCAGTTTTTGTTCGTGATCGATTTCGTCACCTGTGTGGTGGCTTCATGAGGCATGTACTCTCAGGCAGAATGACTGTACAGAAAAATGAAATGTGAACTTACCTGTTTATGCGTAACTGCCAAACAGATATCTTTAGATACAATGGTTAGGTCACAAACTAAGTGAGATACTTGACAAAACCAGGGGTGCCCACATGGGTGTTTCATGACGTGCCTGCATCATGGGAATTTTTGGTGGGGACAAAATTTTATACCAATTCTATATATCTTCACACAAAAATGTGGGGTATCATTTCGTTTGATTGACTTGTTATTGATTTTTAGTTTTGGTTATTATATACAGTTTTTGTACCTACCTGTGGGTGATCACAGCCATGGGGTTGAAATGAAACACCACCTCTTAAGCCTTTAGAATCGGTTTGGAAGAGGGGATGTGTTGTTCGCATTAATACAAGGTTAGTGGAGCAGACAAACTGTGAAGAATAAGGTTCAGTACACTAACAATGGCAGTGGCCTGAGCAGTTTTGTACGTTTTATGTTAGCGAACATGAAAGTGAGCCTAAAGTACGTAAGAAAACATATATTGCTTAAATATGTCTGTATTATATTGTTCCGCAAATTTTATGACAAAAATAATTTGAGTAAATAATTCGGCATAAAGGGGGCGGGGTGAATATTCTACCTTTTTGGGGGAGTGCATCACAGTCCTTGGGGGGGGATGGGCAACCCTGGACAAAACCCAGTATACCTTCATAAGTTCATGATACGAGGAGGTACCCAAAAGAAATCGGAATCATAATGTTGCGCGGATTACCGATGTAGTTGTGCCGCTAGGTGTCATTAGTATGGGATATCTTGCATCAATCTGCAAGTTGGCATTATTCTGTGCTGAGCGGTTCGTTCGTAGTGTTTCATTGTTTGTGGTGTTGCGGCAAGAGTCTGGCGATTTTTGAGTGATTGTTGAGATGGCGGACCACAAGGAGCAAAGGACCTGTGTTAAATTTTGTTTCTTGTTGGGAAAAACGGCTGCTGAGACTGTTGTTATGCTTCGCCAAGCTTTTAATGAAGCTGCTTTGGGAAAGACACAAGTCTACAAGTGGTTTTCCCGGTTCAAAGATGGCGACATGTCAACTGAAGACTTGCCAAGGCCTGACCATCCTTCGACAGGCAGGAATGAAGAAAACATTGTAAAAGTTCGAGATGCCATTAATGAAGATCGTCGAAAGACCATCGAGCAAATTTCTGAAGAAGTGGAATTGTCCTGGAGTATCTGCCAGTGCATTTTAACTGACGATTTGAAGATGAGACGGGTGTCTGCTAAATTTGTGCCTCGCTTGCTGTCAGAGGAGCAGAGAAAGAATCGAGTGAATGTTTGTCGCGACTTGAAGGCTGAACTGCACAAGGACCCAAATTTTCTCAACCGAATTGTGACTGGGGATGAGTCCTGGCGCTATGGGTACGATCCTGAATAAAAACAAGCATCCAGCCAGTGGAAGACTCCAAATTCACCACGTCCCAAGAAAGCACATCAAGTTCTATCCAATGTGAAAATAATGTTGATTTGTTTCTTTGATGTGAATGGGATTGTCCACAGGGAATTTCTTCCCCAAGGACAAACAGTGAACCAGCAATTTTACCTGAATGTCTTGAGAAGATTGCGTGAAAGTGTGCGACGGAAGCATCCAGACCTGTGGAGAAATGGAATGTGGTTACTGCACCATGACAACGGCCCAGCCCACACAGCCATGTCAGTGTGACAGTTCTTGGCAAAGAACAACATGGTGCTTGTGCCCCATCCCCCTGTACTCACCTGATTTAGCACCCTTTTTTTTGTTCCCGCGGATGAAGAGGAATGTGAAAGGGAAGCGTTTCCATGACGTCAATGAGGTCAAAGACATTACGGACAAAACCTTGAAGAGTATTGAACCAGAGGAGTTTCAAAACTGTATTCAACAGTAGGAAAAACGTTGGGACAATTGCATTAAAGCACATGGGCAATACTTTGAAGGTGACTAGAGTAGACATGCTTACCTGAATGTACCTACAACATGTACATGTATGGTCAAAATAAAACAAGGTGACAAAATTCCTTTTTTTTACTTTTGGGTACCTCCTCGTATACTTATCCCACTTCATCAGCTTCCCCAAAACCTGCTGCATAAAAGTATTTGGGCTGCTGTCCTAACCACAGTTGCTCTCACGTTCAACATCTTGCATCATGCACGAAACATTTGCCACCACCATGCGCACAAAATTTAAACGATCATGCATCATTCTGTGGGCTAAACCATGAGAACATCATATTGCAGTTGATATGCTGTCGATCGTCATTCGCCTGTCATCTCGAATAATCTCAACGTACACTTCTCGAGGACGGGTGCTATGTTTTTAACTGACTGCTAACTGAATATCATCAAGTTGAATTGTGCTATCACCTAACGACACCTTTGGAAACTACAGACTAGTATTTTCAACTACTCCACATCAGTTTGTGACCTACTTACTGACTTCCTCAGATCCTATATAGTATTTTTATAGCAAAATATGTAAATACGAGGGTGAGTCAAAAATTATCTACACTTTCGTTCTACAATTTATTTACACAAAGGTAGGTGTTCAACACATACATCATTATTTGGCATAGTCAACTCCTTTGTCAATACACTTGGTCCAGCAGGCCACAAGCTTGCATATTCCTTCCAAGAAGAAGTTTTTCGGTTGGTCGCGGAGCCACTTTTGCACCGCTTCCTGCACGTCTAAGTCAGTTGAAAATCGACGACCTCGCAAAGCATCCTTGAGCGGCCCAAACAAATGAAAGTCTGAGGGAGCAAGATCTGGGCTCTAGGGAGGGTATTCCAGTACCTCAAAATTCAACTTGCTGATGGTGTTAACGGTGTGCCGAGCCATGTGCGGACAGGCATTGTCATGCAACAACAACACTGTCGTAGACAAGAGACCTCGGCGTTTGTTGTGAATTGCTGGCTTCAGCTGCTTCTCCAACGTTTCACCGTAACTCGCGCTGTTGATCGTAGTCCCCTTTGCCATGTTTAAAGAAGATGCTACCTGATCAATGGTAACTCACCTATTCACCAGAACCATCTCTCGAGCTTGCTGAATCTTGTCGTCCGTGGTGGATGTTGACGGGCATCCTGCTCCCTCTTTGTGTGTGACACTCTTCCAGCCACTTTTAAACTTCTCGATCCACGAAAAAACAGTTTTACATCATAAAGCACTGTCCCCATATTGTGATAACAGTCTACGATGAATTTCAGCCCCTTTCACACCCTCCGACCAGAGAAATCAGATCACTGTTCTCTGTTCCTCCTTGGTGCATACTTACAGTGGAGCGGCCATGATCTATCAGCAACAGAAGAAAGAGAAATGAAGCAATTAAAATCAAACTTTTATGACATAACCACAAGGGTACAACATTATAACATCCGAGGGCAGAAGTCAATGTGGCCAACCTAAGGAGAGTTATGGCGAAAGTATAGATAATTTTTTACTTTCCCTTATATAACAGCCATGACAGTTCAAGCCCTTGTGTCTAGCATGTGGCTTGATCCCTTTTGTTCTCAACCTTGTAAAAATAATATGTGAATTATGCTGCTTCACCAGGTGAAACAGAAGAACCTCAGTTCTAAGTTTTCAGGGGACTATGATATAAAGTCGGAAAATGTAAAAACCGAACCATAAAATCGAGGGTCCACTTGCTCAAACTTTTAGTATGCATGATTACAGATTCCTTTGTGCTTATCTTTTATTGCACCTTTCAAAAAATAACTAAAATTTTCTCATTTTTTCCAATAATGAAAAAATAGTTATTTTAAATGTATGCACATTTACAGAGTTTCCATGGATGTAGCAATCCTAAAAAAAAAAAAAAATTGGGATATTGAGTTTGACTGGAAAGTCAGGGAATATGATATTTGTTCTTGCTGTGTATATGTTTTTCTCATATTTATAATTTGCTACAGGAGGCATTCCAATATAAATATATTTGTCTCTTACACCTGAAACCAGTGCTGTAATATTTCCACACTAAAATACACCATAAGGTAAATAGGTAAAGCATCCCCCCCATCCCACACACACACATTGAAACATTCCATGTAGGTATGTGGTGTAATGTGGAGGTAGGGCCATGCACATTCACAATCTCAAGGTCATTTGTGGAAGTGATGCGACAGGAAACTTTGAGGTGTATTGTGCAGTCTCGAAGCTCACGGTGTGCTCATACAAGAGCACATGATTTGCCCGAGGCTAGTGTAGATACTCTACTTAATTGGTAGCAGAGGAATAATTTTCTTTCGGGAGGAGGGGAGGGGGTAAATAATTTCCATGTTGTTTTCTGTTTCTTGAAATTAACTAAGTTATGTCCAAAACATAAACCCACCCAAGAAGAAAGGATGTCTGGTAACTCAATGCATGTACAATGTAATTTGCATATTTTATTAATTTGAAGTTTTTCTTAATTTTCAGGTATGCCAACTCTTAACTTCACGCCATTGCAACTTTGATGTGGAACCAGCGTTCGAAGCAGGCGAAGTACGGACTCGGGCAGTTCCCCCCAACAAACTATCATTAAATACCGAGAGGGAGCGTGGCAGTATTCCAAGACTTCCACCAAGAAGTGACAATGCAATGATAGTGTTCAAACAAAGCGAAGGGACGGGAGAAGTGATAGGTGCCCCTGTGCCGAACCCTTTAGTCCTCAGCCATTCATTGGACAATTAAAGGTAGTCAATAAATGTAGGTTTGATTGATATTTTTACAATGAGAACCACCGCTTTTACGGTGAAACGTTTGCTGGAGTTAGTGTACTGTGATAATGATATTTTGCAAATATTGACAAGATGTATGGTAGTCAAACTGTGATTTTTGAAGGATTAAATATTATTGAGATTAATTTGAAAGCAGGAGCTGCTGCTATACAAATGATATAGCATGATTTTTTTTTGTTATTAATCAATGACAGTTTTTAGTGTTTGTTTGGAAGCTGTGTCAAAGTACCTTTTTTTTTTTCCAAATCCATTCCATATTATGGATCTCTTGTTATGTTCGTCCGTAGATTCAACTAATGTACTTTCATATTGTTCACGTATATTATTTTTGTTAAATAACTTTTCACTGGAATATTAAGCTGTGTGAACGTCGACCAACTTGAGTTGATGTGTTTTGAAAAGTTGAGTTTTTGCTAGAAATAAATACATTTTATTTTGATATTAGAGTTTGAGTTTTGGATAGGTTATGTCTCTCTCAGACCGAGTGGTTGATATTATTTAAATCTGCCCATTTTTATCTTTAGAGACTTGTGTAGGACATTTTGATAAGGTCATATTTATTCTGTCATTTACTTCTGCAGTTTTGCCAGACTGATCTAACACCATAAAAAAAAGTAACCCCTGGCTCGGCAGCCAAAGGGCCTAGGGCAATCTCCCTCCAACAATCCTACCTAGAGGTGTGGAGATCTTCAACCGGTAATGGGGTAATGTGGGGTCATCACGTCGAACCCCCAGCCGTTATAGGAGATTTCCGAAACTGGGTTATGCTACTCACTCGTAGCTACCCAATTTCCTCACGATGGTGGGTTGCCACCTGTCCTATACACAGGCCGAGAACCCATACCATCCTGCAGTTGGGAGTCCAAATCACAGTGCCTTAGACGGCGCGGCCACGGAGAAGGACTGGTCTAACACCATCTGACTTGTAATGAAACTGCTGGGATGAAATCATATATTGCCACTTATCTGACAAATTTACCGTATTTACTCGTGTATAATGCACACCTTGGTTTTTGATGGGGAAAAGCTACAAACAAAGTGTATCTCTTATACCTAGGTATAATACGCAGCACAATTCAGGTTCAAGAATTGGCTTTCTTAGTTGCAGGTTGTAAAGCTGTTGCTATGTGGACCAAGAGAAGAATATAGTCTTGTATGCAACAAGTCACCGACCCATGCCACTTGCCCTCCCACACCTCCACTGTGTTTACAGTCCCGTGCGAATTAATCGGAACAAGATATTTTTATGCATGATAGTCTCAAACTTGACTATAGTTTCATGATGATGAATCAATGACAAATCGTGTAATACAAATTATATAACAGAAAGAAGAACATATTAGCTATTAAGAAATATTACGAATGTAATTTATTGTTTCTGAATAGTGTAATTGATGAATTAGGTTATAAGTACAAAAAATATATAACGTGTGTAGTTATTGTCGTATTTCAATTAATTCGCACGGGACTAAAGTTCAAATCACAAACCCTGACACCTTCTGTAAACAAAACCACCTGTATGCAGAAAGCATTGCAAACTCATAGAAGTAAAATAATCCACACGAAAATCCAGCATTGTTACAGGATTCATTACGTAAGGTAAAACAACAGCCAATTTGTAGTATGGGATATGCTGCCACAAATGACGTATCACTTTAAACCCAATGCTCTTTCTTTTTTTACTTATTGCTTCACCTTTATGGTTAACTCTTTGCACCAGTAATCATTTCCCACAAATTTGGCTTCTTTCTTGCATGCGAATTGAATATATTTTACTTGCATTTCTTTAGACAAAATGATATAACATGCTAATATACGCGTATATTTCTAAGGATGATATAGATAGGAGTGTATTTGAAATTTGTTTGTAGATTTTATGTAAATTGTATCTTATGTAAACAAAATATATAATGGGCATAAACAGCCATATGCATTGCTGTAAGTCCAATAAATATATTGATGATGATGATCAAAACAAGACAAAAAGTTCGTAAATTTATTGCGGTTGGAAACTTTGACAAGCATCCTAATAATGATTTTTGTTCTGCCAAATATAGTGCACTTCGTAAAATAACTTGGTGACATGGCAAGGCAAGGTAAGTGTGAACATTTTGTACTAATATGCATTGTAACTTTCAATGAGCTTAGAGATTTGTGTACATAATGAGATTTTATAACATTGGTTATTTTCTAAAAATAATCATGTGAACAGCAAGAAAGTAGTGCAACTTAGTAATATTGCCTGACTTATCCTTAGAAAAATAACATGCCGAGTTCTATGCGTGCGGGGAAAGTCTCAGTGTTCTCCGAGCTTGTTTTCAAAACACCAGCAAGGACAGCCTTTGAAAAGGGGTGAGAAACAGATTCTACTCAATATTTATGTAACGTTCTGTCAGTGGTATCCTGAGAAACCAGTAAATGAAGTGGTTAAGTTCGTATCCCAGTGCAGTGGTGTGTCAGTGTCTGCAGTTTTAAGGGTTATGAAAGAGAGAATGACCGGGAGAGTAACATTGTATGCGGCTGCATATTCGTCTGATGTTTTGAGAGCGGGTTCTCACATTCAGAGGCTCTTATATAAAATGAATAAGTGCGGCGAGCTATGAGTGTAACAGCAGATGATTGCGGTCATGAATCAGCTGACGCGGAGTGATACATCAAATCGGTGAGACCGTTTGTTTACAGAAGGTCTCAGGGTTTTTGATTTACACCATAGACCTCATTTCTGATTGGCCTACTTTATTTGAAATATTTTCTCAACGTTCATACATTTATTAGTGGGCGAATTCACACACACGTACAGTCCCGTGCGAATTAATTGAAATACAACAATAACTACACACTTTATGTATTTTTGTACTTATACCCTATTCATCAATTACACTATTCAGAAACAATAAATTACATATTCGTAATATTTCTTAATAGCTAATATGTTCTTCTTTCTGTTATATAATTTGTATTACACGATTTGTCATAGATTCATCATCATGAAACCATAGTCAAGTTTGAGACTCTGTCATGCATTAAAATATCTTGTTCCGATTAATTTGCACGGGACTGTAGCATCCTAAAGCTTTCACTTTTGTACCCACCTTGTTTATTCTGTAGTAGAAGAAAGCGATATCAAAATTACGTTAAGGATTTGCAGTGCTCAGGAAGTTATTTTCTATTATTTCTTGCCCAACAAATATCGCTGATACACATGCTCGAATTCTGCCAGAATGACACACCGCCGCTTTCTCAGTGTTGCAAAACGTTTCGTTACAAAGTGAAAAATCATGGAAAAATGGCCATTTCATATTTATAGTGTTTTTTTTGTTTTTTTTAATATTACTAAATAAATTCAACCTGGTAATTTGTATTTCTGCCTGTTGATATACAAGTGTTGCTGGAAAAGTTTCTGCAAACTACCACCAACAGTGGTGCTAGTGTTCCGCTATTATAAAAATCTGAAGAATAGACCTTTTTTATGTTTAAATTATCTTCGACTGTTTGTTTAAGCCTATTCGTTTATTTTTCACACCAGTTTGAAGAAGTAGTTTCGTGTGAGAAGTGGAAATTTCTCGTGAACACTTTTGGGCAATGATTTTTTATGATTTCAAATGTAGTTAACACCGAAACAATGCATCGAGCGACTTCATTCGGCTTTTTGGATGAAGCACCATCCAGTAGGACTGTGTACAATTGGTTTTCCGAATTCCATCGTGGTCGCACATTTCTCAGTGATGAATTTCGTGAAGGTCGTCCATCCACGTCTGTTGTTGCCAGTAATGTTGATCCTGTGCGTGAAATGATTGAGAGAGATTGGCATGTGGCATACCGTGAGATTTAGGCATCCTTGAACATTGACATGAAAGCCATACGATTTTGCATGGTCATCTGAACATACGGAAACTGTCAAGCCATTGGATCCCACACAACTTGACTGAAGCTCAAAAACAGGCTCGTGTAAAATTGGTGTAAAGAAATGCTCAAAAGATTCAGCCGAGGCAAGTCAAATTTGGTGTACTACATCGTTACAGGGAACGAAACTTGGATCTATTCATATGAACCCGAAACTAAACAGCAATATCTACTGTTTTGGTGTTTCAAAGCGAGCCGAAACCAACAGAAGTTGTTCGTTCGAGGAGTGCTGCCTAGCAAATGATTGCTTGTTTCTTCGGTTATACGGGACATGTGGCAACAATAGCTTTAGAAGATCGAATGACTATAAATGCTGAGTGGTATACAACAATTTGTTTGCCAGACGTCATCAATGAATTGTGTAAAACAAACACAAATCGTCACATTATTCTTCACCACAACAATGCCAGTTTACACTCTGCACACCAAACTGTTGATTTTTTGTCCAGTAAAAATGTCGAATTAATGACTCATTGTCCGTACTCACCTGATTTATCACCTAATGACTTATTTTTGTTCCCACACATGAAAAATAAGATGCGTGGTGAGCGATTTGTGTTGCCTGAAGCAGCTATTGACGCATTCCGAACAGCGGTTTCTGAGGTATCAGCTTCAGAGTGGAAAAAATGCTTTCAAAATTGGTTTGAGCGTATGCAAAAGTGCATTCATTGATCTTAAGGGTGAATACTTTGAAAAACAATAAAGCCATTCACAGAATTTCACACGTGTTTTTTCATATTGATTGCAGGAACTTTTCCATCAGTCCTCGTATATGCAGTGACATAGTGAAAACACGCATGGTTTTAATGTTCGCTGTCTGAATTGTTCTGTACATAATATGCACCACAAATTTTTCGGAAAAAAAGTGCATATTATACGTACATGAGTCAATCCAGTATGTGAGCATGACAAGTGAGAAAATTGAGATTTTAGAAATTTTCAAATATGCTATGACACAGTTTCATATCTGTGATATTAAATGCATGGTATAAATTGAAAAAAAAAATTTACAATAAAAAAATAACTAGACATGTCGTAAAATATGAACTAACATATTTCACAAGGAGATTTTACATGTTGAAGATAAAAATGGTAAAAAAAGGTAAAGTGTTCCCCTGTGCTAATCACCACGCCATGAAGGCGTATAGGGGGTGTGGGGGTAACGGCCCACTCTTTCTTGATCCGGTCGTGAGTGAGGATGATGTGATCAGCACCATGCCCCTGACTGCCTTTACCCCCCAGGGTTTCTCCCAGGTACCCATGTTATTCGATGCTGGGTGGGTGCCAGGACCGCTTCCAACGTTAGAAAAGTTCCCGGATTTGAACTGGCCAAGGATCGAACCCAGGACCTTTAGCATTACCGACAGCCATCGCGGCCATAGATAAAAATGGTAGGAATTTAGAAATAGGTATCCAGGGCAAGGTAAAACTGAAACTCCACGGAGACAAAGGGACATGGAACCAATGACCTTGATGACATATCATAGAACAATTACACAATAAAAGTTCGATGTCATTTTATCTAGAACCACTCATAACACAAGTGAGACTGAACACTTGGCAACGATGATTCACCTGAGTGGCATGTAAGCTACACATGCCACTTGTGGCTGGTCACTTTGGTGTGAAAGCTTCCTTACAGGATCCAGTCTGCAATCTTTCCTATTACTTTTCCATTCAGTATCGAGTAGTCTTATCAGAATGAACATTTTTTTTTGTACTCTTTGGTACTTTTTGATGTCACTCCGGCATTCTATCGAACAAGTAACCTATATAGGGTTAGGGTTTGTATATGTTAACAGATTCCAATTGATGATGAGGATGATGATGATATATGATGAAGATTCACCCCGTGTAAAAGTTCCTGATCAGAAAAGCAACCTCGAAACGCCTGTAGGCAAATTTTCCTAAGCAAGTGCCATATATGTTCGGTGAAATGAAAATAAGCATGGATGAGTACATATCATTTCAGCATCTATTGTCAGTTTGCTCGTATGCATCACTGGGTAGCCCCGGAACGAGACTTCTCACAAAATGGTACCATACCTTGGTCACTTCTATCGGCGACAGTGAAATTCTAAGATACATTGGGGAGGAGTGGATACAGCAGCAACAATGGTGACTTCCATAGACACCTCCCATCTCCTGCTCGAGATCGGTGGCAGAACCACTTAGTATAGAAAGGAGCAGAGTGACAAGAACATTAAAATAGTCTTTCATTGAGGAAAATTGAATGTAAAGTCTTGCCTATATTTTCTTTTGTGGCAACTTTCGATACTTTCTTCAGTGCTTTTGTGAGACCAAATGCCAATATTGAAAGTCCATTTTTTCCTCTCCATTTATGTGTTCATTTATTCTGAATGGTTCTCATGACTTTTTTTCTACCAATGTAGCATTGTTTACGATTGCATTCCATATACACCTGCACTGTTCATTTTCTCCCCATATTGTTTGTGTTCTTCAAATCCCTGTCGTATCCACGGTCTGGAGGTTATTTTGATACTGTATGACTAAGGATTGTGGTAATCTGTTGATTGTGTTAAGGCTATACGTTTCATTCTGGTTTTATCTTCTAATTACTGTTTGTTTTTACGATTACATTGTGGTTATGTGTTAGTGTGCAATGTAGAACTTATTCATTGATCCACCTACTATTTTAACAGCTTATTCAGGCAAAAGTAATTAATTACTCCTCCAAAAAAATTTTGTGAAGCAATAAGAAAGTAAGAGTATATAACAGTGTTTATAATAGTGAAATCTGACAATGTGCACAATTATGAAAAAATTTGAGCCGAGCCAATGCTGATGCCAATGTACTGGTATCGAAGAGTATCTGTTGGATTTTATTTACAGATACCAGCCCAGTTTCCGGCATTTTGATCTTCTGGATAAACGCTGCGATACACTTTCATGGAGTCTTAATTATCTTGGAAGTTATGCAAAATTGAATATTTTCCATTAATTTTTTGCACCAACATTGTATGAAGAACTATTTTGTGCTTGCATCACAAATATTTCATATTCTGATGTAATTCTTGAATATTTTTAAGCAAAGTCTGGTAAATTGATGCTTATAATTGTGGTGGAATATTCACCCACTATTATTAAGGAGTACATACAGGGTGATCCATTTGAGATGTCAGAAAAATAAACCGTTATCTACAAGAGGTTAATGTAAGATATCTGTGAGCAGTTGTAATATAAGATGTAAGTTTCGAGTGAGTGGAGGTTTACAGTCTTCAGCTGCGTGGCGGCAGTAGCATGTATGTACTACTCGAAAATTTCTCATACCATATGACATACTGTGTGCGGTGTTGTGACTTAACCACCACCTTTGTTACCATGCACATTAGCACCACCACGTGGCTGAAGTCTGTAAACCTCCACTCACTCGAAACTTGCATCCTTTCTGCTTATATTACAAGCTGCTCAGAGATACATACGTTAACCTCTTGTATATAACGTTTTACTTTTCTAACATCTCAAATGGATCACCCTGTATTTTGAACAACTTTTGTTATTGAGCAGAGGTATCAGTGAAAATTGGTATAGGTATAATCAGTTCAGCCACAAAAAGAACAATCAACCATTCATTTTGCTAAAGGCTGCTAATGTAAATAATCCAAAATGAAAGGACCCAAGAGGTAATAATAATTAGTAAAATAACTATTATTTATTGTTTTTATTCAATTTCATTGGTTGCTATGGTAGATGGTTCCCAGACTAGAACATCTCCGAAATTTGAAAGAAAATAATGAACACACTGTCCCTTTTGGCATTTAATAGATAATATTAAAACAACATGTTTTTAAAATAAATTGTACACAGCAACTATGGCTAGAATCTGTGAACCTCATATAAAACTTATTATATATACATCTTGACAGAAGTGCAATAGTTTAAATATAAATATACAATGAGAACAAGTACCCTTAACATAGAAAAGTTGTAAAAAATATTACAATTGTTTTAGAGCTACAAGCTTTTTTTTTTCTTACGTAGTATACACTTTGTCATTACAGTCAGTTCTTCCACATCATTGTGGCACAGTTGCCTTCAGTAACCATATTTTTTATTTTTATTTGTATCCTCTCATAATATAAAATCCATTTATTTACTATTTTACTAACAGTGCTCAGTAATTAATACTGCATATTAGTTGTAACCTTGTTACTATTTTTTTTCACACATGACTGTTTCAGACACCTGCAAATCTAATATCTGCTTTATAACCCTCAGTTTTATTTCATTATTTTTGTTATAAATTTCAACAGTGAAATTGAAACATTGAAGTGACATAATTCTTTCGTGTATAGAGTTGGATTTTTTTTTACAATGATTTGTTCCTAATTATTACTACACGTATAAACATGGTGGAGTTTCATAAGAATATCTGATGATCTTTACACTTGTTAGGAAAAAAAATTGCTTAAAAGTACATGAGGAAGACTGGCATTACCTTTTCTTTTCATTTAACAGTTATAATTTTAAAATGTAATTATTATTAATATTTTTCCTTAATTTCCATTGTGTAATTGATGTAGTTATCGTATAGAATTAAACTTGGGAGTGCACAACAGTTAAATTATTGCAAAAAAATGGCAGTCTTGATTCAGATGTCATTATTTTTTCTTTTTACATAAGCTGACATAATACAAAGTAGATAATTAACATTATTATTACTAATACTTTTATGTAATAATACTAAAGAGCAACCTGATATACGAAAATTTAATATGATTAAAATATGTCCCAATCTTTTAAAAATGGAAATTATATTTTCAAGCTCCTCTGTTTTAATATTGAATCATAACAATACAATAAAATTGTTTTTGGCATTATTTAACAAATATTTAAAACTTTTTTTATTAAAAGATTACTTTTGCAGAAATGGCAATATGACAGTGGTATCAAATATAGAATAACTTCTAAAATAATTCATAAATCGGGGAATAATATCTACAACATATCACAACTCAAGTGTTACTAATACATTGCACACAAATTGCAAAATTTGATAAATTTTTATATTTGAGCTATAATTAATCTTAATTCATAACAAAAATTATAAATGAGAATTTACTAAAATAATCTATGATCTAAAAATTAATTATATTTCACTTAATAAAGATATTTAGTTTCAGAATTGTTATACAAATGTTTCTCGCTTTCCAAATAATTCTTTAAAAACCGTGCATAAAATTGTAAACATCACACAACCACACAGAATATATGTACACTTACTTTGAATGTAAGGAATGTTTTAAAATATAATATTTAATAACACATTATAAACATCGCGAAAATTGTTCGAAGTCAGCTGCATACAGGCTCGCATCTAGACATTTTTTCTAAAAGATCACAGGTTTGCATGGAAAGTTTGTGAAAGTAGAATTAACGGTAGTTTATAATTCAATGTTCACATATTAAGCCACTTTTTTCTCCATCTTGATGCAAGAGTCCTGTTGTTTACATGTTACAAATTCATGGCAGAAACGCGTAATACTTCTGTACATGAGAAACGCACACAAGCACACATTCACTTCTAGATGAAGAATCCATTCACTGCTCACTCGCGATAAATTTAGTGATTTATACTTCCTCATTGTCATCCTTTGAGAGGTTGTTTTCCTTTGAGCCCCTTCTGTGAGGGAGAGAGAACCCGTTTGCCATGCACTGATAATGAGGCTTCCAGGAACTGCCTGGCCGGCTGTAGTCCAGATGATCATATTCCAGGTCTAGAATTAAAAAAGAATTCATATTCAAGTTGGGTATCAAGTATGGGGTCATTAATCAAGGGATGTAATGCTGTCGCCATGCAATCAAGAGCTGTGCAGTACAGGTCCAACTGTAGGCCAGTCCCAATTAGCCTACCTGAGCGTAAAGTGGATTTAAATGCCAAGGATCCTACGTTTGAATTCTGGGTAACAAATTGATATCTGCAGTCAGGAAGTCAATGAAAATAGCACTTTGTGGCCCTTTGAACAAACTAAGAAAGATGCTAATGAAGTGTTTTGTGTGGAGTGTAGTATCGTATGGTGCAGAGACCTGAATGCCACGAAGAAGTTAGGAAAAGCAACTAGAAGCTTTAGAAATGTGTATGGCGAAGAATGGAGCACGTTAAATGAACACACCAACCACACCCTCTTGCCTGTATAAGGCCAATCCAGTGGCGTACGCAAGGGGGGGGGGTTATGGGGTTTTATTTTTCCCCCTTGAGCTTGTAAAATGATTAAATCAAGAAGACTTAGGTGGGCAGGCCATGTGGCACGAATGGGAGAGGAAAGAGGAGTTTACAGGATTCTTGTTGGGAAACCTGATGGTAACAGACCTATAGGAA
This sequence comes from Lepisma saccharinum, assembly GCF_977018435.1. Lineage (NCBI taxonomy): Eukaryota > Metazoa > Arthropoda > Insecta > Zygentoma > Lepismatidae > Lepisma > Lepisma saccharinum. Next base: position 42,299,020 of record NC_139252.1, read on the forward strand.
GGCCAAGACGAAGATGGAGGGACAACGTTGAGATGGACCTAAAGGAAATCGGTAAGGATGGAAAAGAGTATATAGATCTTGCTCAGGATAGGGACAGATGGAAGGCCTGTGTTGCTGCAGCCATGAACCTTCAGGTTTAAGAAGGCTAGAGAGTTAGTTAGTTAGAGCTTGTAAAATATTATGAAAAATGCTGTGGAAAAAATCAAAATGACCAATTTATCACAGTTGAAGATCTGTGACAACACAATTACTATTACTACTACCAATGATAATAATAATTTGAATTATTTCCATGCAGCACGGAGAAAAGCACAGCATTCCAAACGCATGCATCTTTCAGAGTGAAAATAAACATGAATTCTTGAAAATAAAATATGAGGGCAACTATGATTTAAAAGAGAAAAAAGTTGTTTTGTATCTCAGTTGCAACAATGTTCAATACACTGGCGTACACAGGATTTTTTTTTTCGGGAGGGGCTGGAATAGTAAATGTGGATAGTACATGGCTTCGTTTTGGAGGGCAGGATGCATAATAAAATATTTCGTATTTTTAGAGCTTTTCAGTCTATTAAAATTGTATTCAAAAACAAAAATGGTAATCGCATTTACACATTTTGATTCTTTAAAGTTCTTTTTGGATTTTTGTTTGAAAATTCTGATTTTCTCAAAATTTCGTTAGGGTCTGTAACCCCATCAGCCACCCCTCTACGTACACCAGTGTTCAATGAACATTTATTTTTTTGTGCAAACAATGAGAATTAACTAAAGAAAGTTCTTGGTTTGTTGAAAGCGGCTAATGTATAGACAAAGGCTAGGCAGACAAGAATACAATCACCAGTGTGCCTTCCCATTATTTACTGCAGCAAGTTTGAATGTGTCTCTTTAAAATGTCTCACCTTGTTGACTAGACAATTATTCAAACAACAATAAGCTTAACTATTGCAAAATGTTTTGTTGGTAAGAACAGCAAGACAATCCAGATGTGAATTATCGGTGACATTTGTGCAGGCAAGAAGCCGGAAATATTCCAACCAATTCCGGGAATTGAACCCGGATCTCCCACGTGGTTGTCAGACGCTCTACCGACCAGACCACCGTAGCTCCTTGGATGAGTTCCATACTTTCATTATTTCAATTTATTTTCTTGTTTTTGTGGATTTTCTTCACACTTAAAATGTCTCACCTTGTTGACCAGACAATTATTTCGTAACAAAGAAACAAAAAAATGCTCCCAGAATTTGATAAAAATCGAATGACTACTTAGAAAGTAATTTCGTTCTATTTCTTTCATAAATACTATATTTATGTAGATCTCTACTACTTAATAGTAGTAGTGGTATTAGTAGTAATTCAGTATTATTATTTAGTTAAAGTATAATAAAAGAATGGTAGTGTGAATTTGGGGAAAGTTTTAGAAATAACCCCCCTTGATAAAATCCTCCAACCCTCCCTTCTTCACCTCCCCCCAAGCTTCACCCTACCACTCAAGAGTTTTCAACATGCCTGGTGAGAAAACCCTGTTTTTTCATACAGACTACAGCGAAACCTTGATTTTACGTTTTTTCAAAGTCAAGTAATGTAAAATTGGGGTTCCACTGTATATCTTTGATCTGGACCTCGCAACTTTCCATTTCTGTCATTTCTTTTTTTCTACAACTGAAGATGCAGCCAGCAGCAGAGAAAATTTTAAATTTTCCAGTGTCCGGTGAGTTTTTCCTCTTTTCTTCTCATTTGCTACACACACACTCTCATTCTGTGTGTAGGGGTGGCTATGCCTGTCCATAAATTATCCTTAACTTCCATCTGCATGATAACACAGAAGAAAAGAAAAGGATTAAAATACCCAAAAAAGAGAGAATAGATGGGGGTGTGGTCAGCACCATACTTCAGCTGCCTTTACCTCCAGGGTTGTCTCAAGGTACACCCATCGATTATCCTTTTGGTGATCCACTCTATGCAGGGACATTGTCAGAAAAAAAATACACCCATCCTAAGAATCAGGATCAGGTCTCTATGGATGAAAAAAGCCTAACAATTCGATCACCCTTGCCAGTCTTAATGCTGTGATGCCAGAGCCCAGGTTTAAATCCTGGGTAATGCACATGGATGAATCATTGTTTTTGTCTAATCATTCGTCTTATTATTCATCCTCATCACAATTAACTTAAGAGGTAGAAAAGCAATGTTAAATTTGGACCATCACAGCTGAAAAAAATAGCGAAAATAGAAACCGAATTAGAATAATCAAAGCATGATGTTTCAGCAGTGCATTCATTCAAGAAAACTGCAACAACAATAATAAAAAAAAATGCACAGTTGAAGTACAGGATGTAAACACCCACCTAGCTCCTTTGATGAACCCCCTTCCTTTTGTTTAATCTCATCGTAAACGTGATCAAGTTTGTTTGGATCCCGCAGATCTTCTATGCTGTGATACACATTCAGGTTTGGATTTCCTGCATTCGCTGCCCGATTCTTCAAATCGGGATGCTCATATTCCAATCCATATGCTCCTGAAAGAGGAAAAATGAACCAAATTAACGTGGAAAGAAGTCACTGAAATAAAAAAACCAACACCATCCTCTAAGAGTGATATAATTCAAATCATTAAAAGAAAAATATTCAAGCAAATGCTTCTAACATTCCAACCCGCAGAAATATACAGTTAAGCACATTGCAGACCTGGTCTTGTTTCTGATCTGTAAAACAATGCTGTAAATTCATGCTAGCATTCCACATTATGAAGTTATATACGAGGTGTGGCTAGAAAAAAAACGGATTAATGTTGCTGTCGACAAACGGCAAGCGCGTCAAGGTCAGGCGGTGCATGAGTGTATAACGTGATATCCTGCCTATCGACTGTGTGATTGCCCAGGGTGCGTGGTGTTCAGTTCCGCTGTAGCTTGTAGACAAATTGAACCGTACATCTGTGCACCGTCGGAAAAATGTTAAGTGTGAAAGGGGAACAGTGTATCAATGTGAAGTTTCTTATGAAACTCAGAAAATCCGCCACAGAAACTTATGGTTTGTTGAAGGAAGTGTAGGGAGATGAGTGGTTATTGTTTATCATGCACGCAAGTGTTTGAGTGGTTTCAAAGGTTTAAAGAGGGACGAGAATTGATAACGGACGACTCGCATCCTGGACGGCCTTGCATGTCAAAAACGAAATCAAACATTGCAAATGTCGGTGAATTGATTCGAATTGGGTACCCGAAGGTCAAACTGTCAACCAACATTATTACATTACAGTGCTGATGACCCTTCGTGAGTAGGCAACAACCTGATTTGTGGAAATGCAAGTCATGGAGGACAGTGTTCCTGCCCACACAGCATTGTCAGTCAAGGCTTTTTTGGCCAAGCATGGGATTCAAATGTTAAAACATCCACCCTATTCGCTGGATGTATCTCCGTACCACTTTTTTTTTTATTCCCAAAGGTCAAATCAGCACTGAAAGGAACCAGATTTACGACTGTAGAATCTGTGAAAACAAACGTGACAGGTCATAAACATAGTTTAGAAAATGATTTCCAGCAATGGAAGATTCGTATGGAGCGGTGTATCGATAGTGCAGGGGAGTACTTTGAAGGGGATAGTGTTCGTATTGTACAAAATAACCAATAAAATGTTTTGTAGCAACAGTCCGATTTTTTTCTAGCCACACCTCGTATACACACACAAGTACAGACACATATATACATACACATACACACATATTTCAGCCATTACATAATGTGTACCCTATATTTACACTCTTAGTAATTAACAATTTACCTTCTACATTTCAATTTGATTGGAGTGTAATTGTTAAAGATGAGATTTGGTGACACTGTATCAGTCTTAGCATGATTAGTGAAGCCTCGTACATGTTGCTTGATTGATTTAGTTTATTTTACTTCACGTTTTGTGCCTTTTGGATAATTTGTGAAGATGGGGATGAGTGATGAAATGATGAAATTGATGAATGGACATTCACAAGCAACCAAGCCCACGTGGGATTCGAACCCGGGATCCTTGGCATCGCAGCGCGATGTGCTAACCACTCGGCCACAGGGTCTGGCACATGTTACTTGAATATACTTAACCAGTGGTTCCCAAAGTGTGCACCACAGCACCCTGGGATGCTGTAGCTGGCTTACATTTCACTGTTAGTCTACATGTGGTTTTAGTACTTTTAACATATAAAATGTTTCGGGATATGAGATTATTTTTTAACGTAAAGCAAGCCACCTAACAGTAAGGGCTTCACTGTACTAATTCATTATAACAGTACAAGAATGTTCTCTATTCACTAAAAGCAATAATATTGATTGATTGGTTTATTTTACTTCACTTTTCTACCACTTTTGGTTAATCGCAAAAATGGGGATGAGTGATGAAACACCATTTGTAGTATAATTATCTGTTACATATAGGTGTGTTTCACCTATGTCACAAACTGTTGCATTGTGGGATCAAGTAGCCATGATTGTGGCAGGTTCTTGTAAACATTCTGAATTCAAGCGGGCGGGCGTGAGTTTTGAACCTTGTTTACGATGGTATACTTTGTGCAATATTAGGTTGTTTAGGTCTAACAGGCACTCACGTTTATCCTAGAATTTTCCTAGAAAGAACAGAAGGTGCAATTCATGGCACAGACTTTTCCGATGTTGATTAGAATACGCCGTCATGGAGAGAATAAATCGTGCCAACATTAATGAACAAAACAAACAGTACAGTACATTTCTTTTCAGGTAAGTTCATATATCGCATTCCTCTGTGACTTTTAGTACAAATACTAATGGATAGAACTGGTGTTTTTTATCAGACTTGCAAGTAGCGTTTCCTTGTTATTGTTTTATTTGGTAGAAAGGTGTTAAGTTTAAATTCATCTTGATACTTGCACGCTTGTACTTGATTATTTATATTTCATTCATTAACACAATGTTAATTGTTATCGTATTCATGAGAAAAGGGGCCAGTAGTGGGTTTTGCGTACTGTCAGAAAAAAACACTGCTTGGTTAAAACATGTTAATGATATATCAAAGTATCTCAAATTGATTGATTTATTTGGTTTATTTTACTTCGTTTTTCTGCTGCATTTGGCTAGTCGTTAAGATCAGCCATGCCCAGGCCGAGATTCGAATCCGATACCCCTAGCATCGTAGTGCGTTGTGCTAACCAAGGCCTTCATATCCCAAATTGTTGAAACAAGGAGTGAAATTAATGTTTTTGAACAACTCAACATTTCAAATTATTGCGCTTGAACAAACGTTAAAAGGAAACATAGAAGATAATGGCTGTCTTGTAATTATCAGTTAATCTGTACTCAAGGTCATGAATGACCACTTTCTCCCACCCCGAGCGGGTAACATAGTTTACTTACTGGATGTAAATATTTCAAGCAAAATCCAAACCACTAATAAATACGAAAACAAACTGATTCCATGTAGCTGGTTCACGTAAATAAACACAGGTGAACTAGAGTTGGCCTTTTTGTTGCATTTTTATGCAATGTTACCGGCAGGTGTAACAAACGCTGCATGGTGGGTATTTCCTTGCAGACGACAAACAGCTTTGCTGCAAACATGGCGGCGGTACGAATTCTGACGTCACATGAAACCCACCTATTGTAAAGCAGTGTTTGCTTTTCCATGTATATTTTTTTTAAGGCTGGTTGTCATTTGGAAGCAGATTCACATGCACATTATGTGAAGACAGGAAGGAACTTTGAAACAAGTTACACAGCACAGTAGAGTATGTGGAAATTGTGTTCAATATTTAATGTTAAAATGGCCATGTTTATGTTTTATTTATAATGGAAAAAATTACTGCAATAGAGCATGCTGCCTTGCTAGTCCCAAAAGCAGGATATCATCATGTTAACATTATCTGTTATTGCCACACATTCAAATGCATACAAATAATTATGGGCTACAGCGTGGCTAGTAGACATGAGTTAATGCTAACAATTTCACTAAAAATAGTGCAAGTAAAACAAGCTATTAATCTCATTCTTCCAATGATACGACCACACTAGATTTTGGGCATTATATTTTTCGACTAAGGGAAGATGTTTTTAATTTAATTCATTGCAATAAGTTAACAAGTGCTTAAAATGCACTATTATGTATATCAGATGTCGAAAATCATATACAAACCCATCACCAAAGCATATTTAATTCAGTCTACCATGTTCCAACGCGCACAAAACAACATTCATGAAACCGTTTGAGTGAGATCATCTAACACTGGTGTATATACACGTAGGATGAATAATTTTGCAATATTGCATGCTAAACCCCACAACCAGGTGCATGTTCTACATTGTGTAGAATGCAAAAACCACATTGAGTGCTTACCTGACAGTCGGACAAGCTTCTATCATTGCAACATCATTGGAAGACCAGTTTGCAGGTTCAAACTTACAAGTGTAGCCATTTAACCATATTATTTTATTAATTTTATACCCAACCATTACCTGGTTTATTGTTAACTTATTGTCTATAGGATAAATAATTTATCTTGTGAAAACCAAGAATGTAATTTGATTTTTGTTATTAGTTCAGTATGGTTGATATGAAATAATGATAAAATATGCCTGTGCTCTCATTATTAAATATTTGCAATTATTCTCAAAGATTCCCAAAACCAAATTTTTCCTAAAATTACTTCTCATAATTTTTAATTAGTTATTGTCTTATAAAATTTACTGAAATTTTGAGAAATATTGGCTTTCTTTTAAATACTATTCATCTCACAAGAATACACTAACATTTTTTTAAAAAAATATTTAAACTTATGATAAAAAATAGGGGGTAGATGATTGACTTACGTTCACAACAGTTTTGGATTAATTATGAGAAACATTAGTACATAACTTGAGAACTCCCACCCCAATTAATGTATTACCTTATATATAACATGCACTAAACCAGCGACATAAAACTTGTATACAGCTAGTAACAAACTTTTCTACTTGCACAAACAATTCTTTAAATTTATACTACGATACAAGGTGAACACCAAATAATACTATTGATTAATTTTCCAACATTTATAGCATAAATCTCACATTAACAAAATATTACTACCTACTAGACAAACTTTTGACACAACACAGGCACTGCTACTATTAAACAAATCATGCATCAGAATACTCAAAAATATATATTGTACGTAAAATAAATATTTGTAACGCTGTAGTTTTTCTATCACAGTATGTCCTACAATATGCATTGTTACTTAAACAAGTTTTTGTCCCTTGCCTGTAGGAGTTTCCGGTGCCGGTGGTTTCTTGGTGGATAATTTCTTTTGCTTGCGTCCTAGGAACAAAAACATACCACACCATTTGTATTGATTGTTAGAAAACCTGCCACACCCATCACCACTTCGCATGTGTCAACAAATATATTGCATATAAATTAGGGATTAAATTAATCTACAGTTAATGACATTGATTTATTAGTGAAGATACTTTCAATTTGCTGATTTGATACGAATAAATAAACTAACTTTCTGTTGCCTATATAAATTGCATGTTTCTGTAGATATGGACCAATATGAGATTTTTACCGATAAAAAGTACCAATATAAACATTATTCATGTTTCAGGAATGACACAGTAGCAAATTAATATTTTTTTTCTTGTATGTATTAGTTGCATTGTAGAATTATTTTCCTGTAGTTTACGATTGTTACAAGCATAAGAAAACAGTTTTTCGTTGTGACGTTTCAGGAGAACACACGCTCCCTTCATCAGACATTTATTTTCATTTTGACTAAAGATACAGTTATAACAATGGTTAGCAATTTTTTTAAACAAAAATAATCCGTTATACTACAACAATCTAACATTGACAACATCCGTTATATAACAGATTCTTTTTGTTTAAAAAATTGCTAACCATTGTTATAACTGTATCTTTAGTCAAAATTAAAATTAATGTCTGATGAAGGGAGCGTGTGTTCTCCTGAAACGTCACAACGAAAAACTGTTTTCTTATGCTTGTAACAACCGTAAACTACAGGAAAATAAACAAATTAATATACTGAAAATATCTAGCAAAAATTTTTAGTTCCAAGTTCTTTTAACTTTAGTGGAGTTTCGGTGGTCTAGTTGGTAGAGCAGCAGACTGCCGTGCAGGAAACCCCGACTTCCGATTCCCAGGGTGGAATTTTTCCAGTCTTGTTCCAAGAGTTCACCTGATTCAGATCTCACTTTAAACTGTAGGTCCTATCCCAATTAGTATTTCTGTGCATAAAGTGGACTTTCCCTACAAAATAAATTTGTACTACTGTATGCTGCTTCTCTTTCTACAATAAACCCATCAAAATTCATCAAAGATGATGAATTTGTTTTTTCATTCAATCCTCGATAATTTTATATCAGACAATACTGTTAAATTTATTATTAGTAAAATTTACATTGATAAAAGGTAAAGTGTTCCCCTGTGCATAGCACCACGCCATGAAGGCGTATAGGGGGTGTGGGGGTAACGCCCCACACTTTCTTGATCCGGTCGTGAGTGGGGGTGATGTGATCAGCATCACGCCCCTGACCGCCTTTACCCCCCAGGGTTTCCCCCAGGTACCCATGTTATTCGACGCTGGGTAGGCGCCGGGGCCGCTTCCACCGTTAGAAAAGTTCCCGGATTTGAACCGGCCGGGGATCGAACCCGGGACCTTGAGCATGGTAGTCAGACGCGTTACCGACTTACATTGGTACTTTGTAATTTATACATATTTGGAGTTAACATAAAGATGGCGGCATTTTAAAATTTGTGATGCAGAAATGATTTTCCCAATTTTTATAATGCAACATGTGTTGGCATGCATCTTTTGTCATGCACTATAAAAAAACAACTTACTTTCGAATGTTACTTGTACAGTAAATGTACAAGACTCATTCCCATCATGGATATAGAGTGGAAAGGAATATGATTATTTTTTAAAAATAAACAATTGTTTACATAATGCAATCAGCTTATTATTGTTCACCATTATTCTTTCTGTGATGAAAAACATTTTAAAACAAACTGACACCTTAAAATAATACATGTCTCTAAAAATATCTTGTACCACCTTTGTGTATGAGAACAAAAACTTTGAGAACAGCCCTTTCCACTCTATACCATTTTATCTGCATTTGCATTAAGGACAAGAAAAACTGACAATAAACCAGACACACACACAGAAATTATGAATTTTCAAGTATTAACACCCCAAGTTAAAAATAGAATGATCATTAGTATTAAATTTACCTTCAAAAATTATTATTCAAACTATTATATTTTAGCGTACACACATATACTATATTAAATTTAATTAGGAGATACTCTATTTTGCAGTTCCTGAAAATTCTATAAAGAAGTGTTAACATAATTAATATTTTTTTGACGTATATGTAAAAAACCAAATAATGAAAGAACAATTATTTCAGTATTTCTTCATCAATTTGTAGTTTTGGCTATAAAAACAAAAGAAAGTGTTTATAGTGACTAATGTATTCCAACTGTAATTCAATGTTCAAATATTAATACATGCATTATGTCCAACTTTGCATTGCAAGAATCTTCATATTAAAAGTAAAGGATTACTAGATAGTGCAAGGATTATTATTATTATTAATATATTGGTAAATATTTGATGCACAGTAATTGTTCTCTATATGAATAACCAGCATTATAATGCAGAGAAAATTTGAATACATGCAAAAGAGACAGTGGTTTTAGCAAGTAGGAACAATGAATGATTCTCAAAAGAATTTAATAAACTCACCTTTCAGGCTGTCGTCATCATCGTCCATTGACGTAGCACCTAATTTTTGTCTTTCCAAGTTGGTGTTATTTTTCATACTCAAGTCATTTCTAATTTTGACATTGTTGAGAGGCAATGTCGCCCCATCATCAGTTTTAGTCGAACCCTGATATGCATACACAGGGTTGTCAAAATGATGTCGATCTGAGAAAAGAAAATAACAACAGTCTTAACTATACTAGCAATTCTAGGTGGTGATTTTGCAGTATACTGAATAGGAATTCAATGAATATCAAGACTAGGGATTTCTTTAATTCTGCTAAAATTTTCTTCATAAATATGAAAAACTGAGATACCTAATAAATACAATCCTATGGATTCTACACATGGATAAAGATTTTAATAAAAAAAATTCACAGCTTTTTTGCTTTATTGCCTAAGAACAGATCCATGAGTTAGGAAAAGCTGAAAAACTAACCAATTCTATTTTGTTAAGGTCATCCAAAAACCGCTGACTTCACACATCTAGTACAGAATATGTTCAATATAATAGGAAGTGAATATTATCAATGTATAGAAAGCAAAATATAATATGAAAAGGTTTCCGGAAAGGCTTCTGAGCTTTCGAGAGCTAACGTCACTCTCATCTTCACGGAATGAATGGGACTTGAACTGGACCCAGCCTGGTTAGCGATAGTCGACTGGGAGTGCGGACGTCAGAGAAACACCACCTGATTGGCCCGCCACCTACACCGGACCCCTCCCACACCAAATACATATAACGTCACCCTGACTTATCTCTGCACTTCATTCCCTGAAGATGAGAGTGATGTTAGCTCTCGAAAGCCTTTCCGGAAATCACCTGGCTGATTGCCCGAGAAAACCTTTTCAATATTCGCCGCCAGGAAAGCTTCAAGAATATATAATTTATAAACCATATTAAGTTTTATACACTTTAAGCACTTTGCACTTTAAGCAGAAGTAGGCTAATTGGGACTGGACCTGCTGTTAAAGTAGGATCTCAACTGTAGTTGACATCACAAGGAATGTAACAGCCCCAGCCGGTGGCAGCGATTGGGGGGGGGGGGGGGCAGATGCCCTCCACTTTTTGCCACTTTTGCCCCACACTATGCTAAACCTAATCTGCAAAGGGAAATATACTGTCTTTGCCCTCCCGGTTTTGAAACCCAATCGGCCCCAGCTAAATTTTAAAACTTTTGCACTGGTAATGAAGAAATGAAAACAAATAATGACTTCTTAAACTTCCTGTGATATTCATTTGTGAAATTTTTTGTATAAATAAATTGTGCTTGTAAGATGTCCTAATTATTCAGCACAAAATGAGTATCAATTAATTTTTATTACAAAATTTTTATTTTTAGCCTGAAAATTTGGAAAATTTACCTTGAATTACACTTATATGTATATTACTTACCAGGAGCAGTTTTTGGATCAGCTATATATTGAACATGAGCAATTTCACTCTTTAGCCTTGCCACCCTTCTTCTATAGTAGAGCCACACAGCTACTATCATTGCTACAAGAATTAAGGCTACAACAATCCCTGCTGCAACACTTCCATAACTTTTTTCATCTTTTTCTTGCACGTTCTTTGAAAGAATTTGGACATCACAGTTTTCTCCTTAAAAAAAGATAAAAAACTTTAAAATGTGTTTTGCTTCATTTTTTTGTTTAAAACAATTGGTGCCACACACCATATGAAGTAATGAAAAGATTAGCCTCAATTTGGTTGCATTGGAGGTTTTTGGGGGGGGGGGGGGGGTATTTTGCAAATATATAATTTTTGTATTATTAATATAAAATGAATAAAAATGTTTGTAACACTTACATAGGGTTACACGCAATTTTTAAAAAAATAAGTGACATGACAAAGCAGGGAATTTTTTGTTTCTGGTGTACCTGTCAGTATTTTATCTAATCCATTATAATGCTCATATTTAAGACTAATATGCAAACCACTAAACCACTCTTTGTATTTTAGTTTTTTTGAAATTACTTATGTGTATTCTTCTTCGCTGATTATACCCTAAAATTCACACTATTAAATCTGATAAGGTTTATAATGGTAGATCTCGACAATCAAAGTTTAGAAGTAAAACACTGCATATCAGATTGCATTAAACACATTTCTTCACCGAGTTGTTTATGGATTCCTGATATGCTAATTTGGCTGACCTAAGAGATCATCTTCATCATATCAATAAAATAGACATAATGCCATTTGATTTACTATTTACACAGAATTTTTGTGAAAACTTATGCCAACTGCCATATTCAAAGATTGTACTAATGTAGAATTATATAAATACCTGCATAACCATGGCGACACGCACAGCCATTTATTGGATGGCACAAGAAGTTGTCATTTTTGCATTCACAGGCATTCATACAATGGTCACCATAATATCCTTCTGGACAAACTGCAAAATAAAAGAACATAATTTATTAATACACTTCTAAATGTAATTACCAATGAAATGCATGCCCATGGAGAAACTTATTTACATTAAAGAATACCACATTACTGAATTTTTAGTTCCTTAATAACCAATAAACTACTTTTTATTAATTTTGAAATACTCACTTTCAGTACACTGTGGCCCAGTCCATCCCGGACGGCAGCGGCACATGCCATCATTGGCACGGCACTTGCCTCCGTTGAGACAATTGCAATGCTGGGTGCAGTTGATTCCATATGTTCCCGAGGGACAGGGTGTTCCACAAGTAGGTCCAGTCCATCCTGGCAGGCATCTACATTGGCCTAAAAAGTGTTTAAATAATTCTTTACTGAGTATTCTTTACAGTCAACTTCCAATGCACAATACTGCTTCTTTGCAATTCGTGGAACATTTCGTTACACCAATATCAGAACCATTAACTCACTTTTTATCTTTTATTTTATTACGATATTAGTGAAAAATAATTTAGTGCCCCCTGTCTTACTTTTAGTATGAATTTCCCTTTTTATTTTAATGTCAACTTCCCCCAATATTATCATGGATTTGAACTTCCCCATTTTTAGTATCAACTATTGATGTGATGAAGCATTAAATTTGTTGATTATACAGGGTGGCCCAGAAAAAGGTAACCAAAAAATTTCCATTACCTTATGTTTCGGTTACCTTTTTTCAGCCACCCTGTATTCTACTCACCAATAATTTTTTTGAAGAGATTGTGATACCAATATTTAACTGATTTGAGTATATGTTGTTACTTAACAAATGTAAGAGATTAGAAAGCATTGCAAGAAAACAATCTATTACAGGTAAATAATATCGGACTACCTCAACTGTCAGGTGTAGGCAATGGTAAATGTAGTCATGGAGCTAAACATGGCAGAACAACATGTGCATATCATGAAAATTTATTATAGTAATTTCAGTTCTGTGAAAGATACATTTCACCAAGCACCTGACAGAAAAAACGAAAGTTTGCACATTTTGACATAGTTTGTAAGCTATGTGAAAGGAAAAGTGTAAGGCAACAATCCAACAAAGACCACGAGCTAAAATATTTGATGCATCAATGGTGAGATTGAATTGCAATTCTATGAAAATGCCAAAAGAAATCTAGACAAAATGTAACATCACATCCCCTCCCCCCCAAAAAAGCATCCCATAGCTTCTATGGGAAAACCCAAACTTACAACTTACTATAAGAATTCAGGGGTTCCCAAACATTTTAGTTTCACAGTGCCTTTAGTGTTTCAAATTTTTTTCCGTGGTGCCAAAGTCAGAATTTAGTCCTATCTATCAATGTTCAGTTAGTGTGGTTAGGTTGCTTGCCTTAAGTTAAAAAATAAATACATATTTCAAATTCAGAAATATTTGACAAGTAAAAAGTACTAAATAAGCACATACCAGTATTTGGAACAATCATATTCATGTTAATCACTATCATTTCACTGAAAATATTGGATCATTTCGTGGTGACCCTGTAAGCACACTTTGGGAACCACTGCTATACTTTCTTTTATGAAACTTTTTAATATAAGAAATATAGAGTATTGGAAATGGTTTAAATATCAGATTTTTACTCATTCAAATACCAGTTCTAATATTCCAATATCAGCAGCATGCATTGGAAAGTATCTTCATGACATGCCTATATTCACTTTCAAACTTTTCATTATTTTCATGACAATATCAAGGGTCCTTATATCTTCAACTCAAAGCACCAGGCCACACATGAATTTTCATTTTAAAATACAGAATAATGAGAAACAAATGTTTCAACCTTCCAAACGAAAAGTATTTACTCCTATACACCAAGGTGCAAATGCAATGTTGCTGCTCAGGTGCATGACTGTGTGAAAATCATGGCCTCAGATTATTTACTGCTAGTGTTGGGCAATATATCACGATATTGTAAAAATATCACCCAGGTGATAACAACTAGATGATATATCATCATATTTTGATGATATAAATCATATTGGCAATATATTGTCATGATATTTTGGCATTATACAGGGTGTTCTGGGAGGAAGCGGCAATTCTTTGGGAACTGGTAGTATGGGTGATTCTAAGCAAAAAAGTTCATATGAACATAGGTCCGATTTTGAACGATAATGGAGATATAAACAGAAATAAAATTGATGTAGGAAAACGTAAACAAAAACAGTAACAAGTAAAACATGGCAATGTAATGGTACATGTGTAAGTAAATATGAGAAGGGACATGCTGATACTAATCTTTATTGCATGAATTTGTGGTGTAGCAGTAATTAGTACACAATAATTAAGTATTGAAGCAAGCAATAAATGTAGAAAAATGAAATTTTAGCACCTGCTGGTCAGTACTTACATGAATGAATGTAAGGAGGGAAAAGGCCACAGAAATGATAGCAGGTCAGAGCAGATTTTCACAAATACCACCACCAACATCAATGCACTTTTGAGCACATCGGAGGACATCTTGTGTTGCACTACAAAGTTCCCGATGATGTTCCCGGATTAATGCAGCAGCATTCATAATGCGAATGTGCAGTTCATCCTTTGTATTCACCCTTTCCTAGTAAACCTCCTGCTTCATCCACCCCCATAAACAGAAATCAAGAGGGGTTAGGTTGGGCAAACAAGGTGGCGACGAAACCAGAACACTACCACGACGACAACAACGACCAATCCATCGATTAGAGTAGGTGGAATTCAGATGTTAAATGATCAACTGACTGGAATGAGCAGTTCTACATTTATTGCTTGCTTCATTACTTAATTATTGTGTACTAATTACTGCTACACCACAAATTCATGCAATAAAGATTAGTATAAGCATCTCCCTTCTCGTATTTACTTATGCAATTACCATTACATTGCCATGTTTTACTTGTTACTGTTTTTGTTTAAGTTTTCCTACATAATTTTTATTTTTGTTCATATCTCAGTTATCGTTCAAAATCGGACCCATGTTCCTATGAACTTTTTTGCTTAGAATCACCCATACTACCAGTTCCCAAAGTATTGCTGCTTCCTCCCGGAACACCCTGTATATCACGTTGGCAATATATCATCACGATATTTTGGCTATATATATATATATCATGTCTGTGATATATCATCATGATATTTAGCGATATATATCATGTTGGTAATATTTCATCATGATATTTTGGTGATATATGTATATTGTGGAGACACTATATTGCCTATATCATGATATGGAAAAAATATTGTATGTTATCGTCTGTGATGATATTTTTTTGACAATATATCACGATATAAAATTTCCAATATCGTCCATCTCTACTTACTGCTTTGAACATAGTATTTAAAACCACTTGCTATATATTAGTGTTGGTTTCTGCAAATCAATGTCTTTTCATCAGCTGAAATCATCCATTACTATTAAATGTCCACTGATTTAGTTCATTGAACTGGTTTGTTAGTCTGTCAATTTCATTGATCGATTCGCAGCCGTAAACAACTTTCTGCATAGTTTCATTTACTGTCGACAATACACCGGGCACATATCTTTACTAACCTGTAACATGGTGGCAATCGGCTCCGTTCTTGCAACGACACTCCTTTGTGCATCCTAGCCCATAAAAGCCCTTTGGGCAGGGATGTTCACAGGTGAAGCCCATGTACCCTGGTCTGCATCTGTACTCTCCTGTTATGTGATCACAGGTCCCGTTGCCTACGTGTTGGTAAAAATCACATTAGTACATTTTTCATATTTGTAAATAATATTCATATTTTGTAAACAATATTCAAAGTAACTGATATTACAGATATGTAAGTAAAGGATAACGTTACTCTTACTAATGTTTTTGCTGTTCTAAAATAATACATAAATCAGTGAATGAACTGTCAGAAGTAGGAAGATGCTAAAATATTGGTTACGTATTTTGATTGAGAAGCTATGAAAAAAAAGGACACCAACAAAAGCAATGTTAAGTGTGATAAGCACAACTCAAAAAAAATTAAAATATTTTATTTCTCTCACTTCTGTGAGAAATAGCAAACACTGCACTAGGGTAAATTATTATTGGTCCAATTCTATGCTGACATGTTCCATTTTTTAGTGTTAATTTGCACATGAACTTGTTATGAAACAGACACAGTGCTTCCATTTTCAACACACAGAGGTTAAAAAAAAAAACGTACATGTGCAATACAAAAATTAAACACACAAGACAGGTGAATGTTAAAACAAATTAACTACAAAACAGTTAACCACAAAAAAGTTGCATATTTAACATTTTATCAGTTTATTTTTTACATATGAATTACTTCTTCCTTTTTATGTGAAATTTAATGCATCTCTTTATTGTGAAGTTATGAGCTCGTATACTACATCATGCATTTTAAGTCTTCGAAATAGTAAATAGTATGTTACAGGTATAATTTAATTCCACTGAAGTGCGAAAATGTATTTTGCATCTCTTATGAAACTGGTCTGTTGTTTATCATTGAAATGAAAATTACTTCACGTTCAAGAAAATGATATTTGGAAAGGTTTCATGGAAATTGGAAATTGTCTGGATAATTATGTAATAATTAGAAGTCTGGCTAACAAGAAACTTGTTATATATTGACTTGTCTTATTTTCATGTGTTTTTCCCTCTATAGAAATAGTTGGTGATTGTTAGCTAATAAATAAAAGCAATAAAAGCATTGTTTTTCTCAGCAATATGAACTTCAGCTAAATCCAAATAAAAGCATTACTCATACTCATACACACATTTACGGTAAAGAACTTAAAATATGGGAAAATGTTACATATGGTAACATCAAATTCGCGCTCCGCTGTAACTTAATCCGAAACTTGAAGCTGATGCACAGCTCACGACACACAACAGTGGGCAAAGTGTCCATCATGTTCATTCAGTCTGTTTACCACTATGTGATGAAGAAACAAAAATGCCAATAAGCAGAAAACATCTAGTATCAGTGCAATTTTATTCCTTTCATAATAAAAAAAGAGAACGATGGACAGTTTGCCCACCATTGTCTGTGCAGCCGATTGTACAACATAAGCAAAGATGCTCCTACCATAGACCCTTCTGGTACACTTCTCCTGGCATCTCAGTCCGAAGTAACCCTCGGGGCATGGCTCATCACAGTTGATACCTCTCCAGCCTCTCTCGCAAATGCACTCCCCTGTCTGAGGGTCGCAGGAGCTGTTGTTCATGCAGTTGCACTGCTTGCTGCAGTTGTCTCCAAACATACCAAGCGGACACTGACTCTCACATTTCAACCCTGTGCAAAGTTAACATGTGAACAATCAGGGGGGAATCATTTGTGCTGAAGACAAGAATTTGGGAGGGTGTCATACTGTTATACACAATCATTACCTCTATCCAACTTCTCGATTTAGATTAAACTAACATATTTTCACCACAGGTAGAAACCAAGTCTTGTACTTGCTGTTGCGTAGTAATCAAGGGATTCCAGGTAGAATGTGATGCATACAGAACGTGAGCTCACTTTAAACTGTAGGTCTAATACCATTTATCCTATCCGAGTGTATGTGAACCTTGTGTTTTTAGTCCCAGCCATTGCATGGTGGTTTATTTGCGCCTGTTCTTTCTTTTGTTTCATCTAAACATCATACATTCTCTTCAATAATGTAAACAATACTTAATCAACTCTTTCCTATCTATACTCTTGTGCCATGCACAGAAAGGTTAGGTGCTTCCATCTTTATTTTATTCATGTATTATGTTCCCAATAAAAGTGATAAAAGCTGGGAGTTTACACACTGACTATGTGACATCTAACAAAATGCCGCTATGGCACATTAGGCATTTCAACTGAAAATGCTGCCTTTTCTTAACAGGATATCTTAGCATTTAATTGCCAAAATTTACACTTTGTTTACCTCAAAGTATTACGTCTTTTTCTATGGTCCTCTTAAGGCACTACTAAACCTCTGGCTTATGCCAGCAATGATTCCTCTCCTTTCAAAAGATGCCATTGAATTTCAAATTCTGAAAAATTAGAACTGTTTAAAATTCTCTCTAAGAGCATTAAGCGAATCTTTATGCAGCCTGTTTTTGCTATTGTGTAGACATCTGTGATAGAAAATAGGCACATGGTATCACAAATCTATTACAAACATCTGTACACAGCAAAAGTATACCACACGAAGATTCATTTTAATGTTCTAGAAGTAATTTTAGAAAGATGTAATTTTTCAGAATTTGCTATATCATAGTGGATTTTGGAAAACCACTTTGCTCGCATGGGCCGAAGGTCCAGTACAGCCTTAAAATGCAATTAAAATTCCAAATTTTAATGGTGAAGTGTAGTGCACTGGCATTTAAAAATTATGTATCTATTTGCAATAGTTAATACTGAAACACAGAAATGTTAGTCACTAACAGTGTAACAGGTTAATTTCACACTAACAACATAACAGATTAATTTCACACTGCCGTGCTCTACAAATTCAATTATTGCATAAAGCAGATGTGTCAATGTGTACAGAAGTGCATTGAAAACAGAAAGTACAAGTGATATACACAAACATAAATGTATAGATTTTTTTATACTTTTACACTACAAACACATTCAGTGCTACAAGATTCCAAAAACAATTGTGATTTATTATTAAACATGATAATGCCAACAAATATTGGTGAAGCAAATTATTTCTTGAATACATGAAAAGACTTCTAAATTCAAGTAGGCATCTCTACAAAATTATTAAAATGAATTATTACAAGCGTATTTCTTTTTTTTATTGTGCCTACTATTGAAATGAACTTTAATGAATCCATATATATATTATTACAATTAATTTACTGTGGAAAATATAAAAACCTAGATCATGGTATGACATCATACTATGTTATGCATTGTGAATACATTTTGCTCTAATAGCAGCTTTTTCTAATTATGATAGAGTTTTACTTACAAATGTTGCATTTATTTGTAATCTAAGTTTTTATATTCATGTTCCAGAACTTAAGTGCCACTGAACACTAATAAGTTAGAATTTTTAAACAAAGAAACATTCACACATCAAATATGATTGCAATTAATAAACTAAAAGGGTTCTTGTGTAGCTAAATTGTTAGCACTCGCACTTTTGGTGTGAGCAATCTAAAGTTTGATTCCTCATTTGAGCCTTAAACATGGGTATATAATAGAGAGCTCCTTGATGGGACTTGCATGTGTTGCCTATGCATCACCCTACAGGAAGCTACTTAGCATGGCTTGGCTCTCAAAGGGCTGTTGCACCATGCAGTGTAATTAACTCTGATACACTTACTATTCATTTTTCCACCTGACGAAGCCACCAGACGAGTGGCGAAATCGATTGCTGGAAAAAACGTACGTGGAAAAATGTATAGTAACTGTATCAGAGTTAATTACCTATCTCCGCGTAACCGCCAAACTGATATCTTTAGACACCATGCAGTGTAGTTTTTCTTTTTAATCAATTAAAAACAGAAAACTAATAAGATCATTGTTTGTGAAAAATCTAGTCAAAAATTAAAATATATGTTGTTAACGTATACTGGGTGGTTGAGTGACTGTAAATCAACTGAGCCGATGTTGAAGTATCGGTAGTGGAAAAGTTTCATTTGGAATTTATTTTTCCGTAACTGGTGATACTTTTCCGGCATTTTAGTCTTTTGAAAATTGCTGTGCAATATTTTTGAAGAACCTGGAAATTATGCAAAATTTGAAGTTTTTATTAATTTTACACCAGCATTGTGGGGAAAAAATGGATTTTCTGTTTACACGCCAGTTATTTTAATATTGTGACAGAATTCACAAATATTTTAAGCTGCTGGGTTCGATACCCGGTGGAGGCACCTGGCACAGTGGTTCAGATCCCACTTAAAACTGTAGGTCCAGTCCCGATTAGCCTATCTGTGCATAAAGTGGACTTAAAACAACAATTCAAAATTCAAATATTTTAAAGCAAATTGGTGCATGTAATTGGAATGGAATACTTACACAATAAAATTAATCAATATTTTTAATAACATTTAATTATTACAGTTTTCAAGCATTGGTATCAGTGGGAATAAGAGTATCTGCATTAGTGCTGATAGTGGTATCAGTTTAAAGAGGTATCGGCTCAGTTCTAGTATTGTTCTTCCTCTCTTGAAAAACTACAATGGATTTTAATAGTTGTCAACTAATGATCTCACCACTGAAGTCACAACCTGGGCTTGGCTGTCCCTTCATCAATTTTGTATAATTGTCGTGACTAGGATAACGAGGCAGAAGAGCAGCAGCATATAAAAAAAAAAATACAAGTACAAATCTTTAACGGAGAAAGTAAAAGCAGATAACCTACCTCTCCATCCTTTCTTGCACAGGCAACGTCCAGTCACATGATCACAACCATAGTTGTTTTCTGTTGTGCACTCGCACTGCTGGTGGCACCCACGCCCAAAAAAGCCTGCCTCACATTTCGTTTCACAAGTTTGCCCAGTGTATCCAGGTGAGCATGTGCAGGACCCTGCAATAGATTATTTTCATAAGAACTGGAAAAGAAATTGCCATGTTATATTCTATTTTAAAATTTATTCAGTGTGTGCTTAACGTGCGTCTCAATTTACACACACCAGAAAACAAATTTTATGACAAAAAGACAGAAGAAAATATTCTGAAGCAGTCAGGTTCACACATTGCCTTTGTGGTCATGTGCATTGTAGAATTAATAATAATAATAATAATAATAATAAAGTACTTTTAGAACATAACACTGATAGAATGAGCTTAAATCATATCCTGAATACATACTGTAGTTATGTTGTAAAACAAAGACGGTGATTAGAATGTTGCAAATTAAAAATAGCTTCACCATAGTTGTGACTGTCAAATATGCAGATTTGTTACAGCTATAACTACTTTCACAGAAAATTTGCCTTCTACAGTTTCTGAGTAACAGTACTTAACTACATTTCCACTATGATGAACAAGAATTCTCACATGCCATTTACCTTAGACACTTTTCAAACAGAGGAGTTAGATATATTACATATTATTATTATTATTATTATTATTATTTATGGTGTACAATTTCAAATGTGTTAGCCACTGGCATATGAAGGATTTTTTTTCAGAGGGGGCTGGAATTGTAAAGGTGGATATTACATAGCTGCATTTTAGGAGGGTGTGGGATAAGCTATAAAATATTTCATAATTACCATTTTTTTAACAGTCATCTTAAAGGTTTTCAAAGACAAAAAAATGCAATCGGTGGTGTTTCAGTTAACACTTTATTTTTTTCCAAGTTCTTTACTGTCTTCACTTGAAAATCTTAATTTTCTCAAAATTTCAGGGGAGGCTGTAGCCCCATGAGCCCCCTTCTGTGAACCCCAGCTGAACTTGAATGTGATAATGACGAAAAGTGTGGTGAGTTCCCCACTAAAAAAAATGTAATCAGTTGTGGTAGTGTTGATACGAGTAGCATGACCCCCTCCCCACTCCCCAATAATCCCAGTTCTTTTTTTACATCATGGGACTATTTTAGAGAGAATTCACACCAAAGAGACGAAGTTGCAAGCGACACTTATTTCTAGCTCAGTTTGCACGATGATACAGATATAATTGCATTAATCAGATTTTTAGTCACCCGAAAAAAACGTAACAAGAGACATTGTAACATATAAATTGCGTTGTAAAATTTGTGCAAGTTATTGAAATGCAGGAGAGGCATGTTGTGCATGAGAAACTGAGACATAATATGCACTCACCTGAAACTGTATACGCTAGACTTTCCAGCCTGGATAAAGTGAAGACCTAAACACTAGATAAATGATTCTCAACCTTCTTGAAATCATGACTTTTTTTTTTTTTTTTTTTGTAGTCAATGCCCTTAGCTCAAGAATTTTCCTCGTAAATACCTTTCCAGTATTTAAGATTTTATGAATGAATTAACATGTACCCATGAAATTAAATATTGAAAAATAAATTCTAGCATAATCTTAAGAGTAATAATAGTTTGATTACGTGTAATATTGCTGACAAATATAAAAATATGGATGAAGTGGTAACGTCATCTCCTTGTAATGAAGTGATCCCAGGTTCGATACCCGGTGGAGGCACAGGGCAGATCCAGTTCTGATTAGTCTATTTATGCATAAAATGGACTTATAAAATGAAAACTCACAACTCAAATATGATATTGGAATTGTGTTATTTGTCAACACTTTCAGCAGAACCTTCTGCAGCTCAGTATAGTTGCTGGCTTTTCAAAATAAAAGCAACCATGTCCTAAATGCCCAAATATGGCCTCTTTACACAATGTTGAAAGAAAATTACAGCAGATAACTGCACCAAAAAACTTGATAAAGCGAAAAGAATGTTGTGTTTAAATCTTAAAACATTGTACATATTGATACTTTATTATACCAACAAATTAAAGCTTCAAACATCTTGTAAGGCCTCCGGTTGGGCTCACTTCTAGAGTCCAAATATAGCTCATTGGAATGAAGCATTCACTGCGAATATGCGAACAACAAACTGAGGCTACACAATGCATGGTATTGAGAAAACGAAACAGTCCGAGTGACATGCAAGCGACATGAGATGCGTGCAGCTTGTCGTGTTGCTTCGGTTCGAAAGGTTAAATTGATTACTGAGTGTTCCCTTGCAAGTGGCACGTGTCTCTTCGGTGTGAATTCTCCCTTAAATGCACTTACAACAATAATTCTCTTGGGAGATTTATGGTTTGACATGGCAAACATGGTGAAAGTATTGTGTCCGTATTTCCGTGTTGCAGTTTTTGTTACTGTTCAATTAATTAAGGCACTGGTCCTTCAAAATTAATCTGACAACAAAACAACAATATGTAAAGAAAGAAGTTTACCTACATGACATGAAGATTTAGTTTAAGTGACAAAACCATTTCAGAGTTATTTTAGAATGTACTGTTTATACTTGTGGTTAATACACAAAAATAACAAATGCATTTTCCACCACTAAGACAAAGACTGCAATTGCTTTATTCAACAACATATCTCTGTACATATTTACTAACATCCCTAAAAAATAGAATCTAGGAATGAAAAGTAAATTAGATGAAACAGGCAGGCAGGGACGTAGCTAGGTTGATCAGTTCGGGGGGGCCAAATCTGAAATTTGTTCCTATGTAAATATTTCCAGACAGTAAAGGTAAATAACTCTGTGTGTGTAATGTACATATATATATACATATATATATACATTATATATATATATATATATATGTAGCAATATTATAATGTAATATTATATATATATATATATATATATATATATATAATATTACATTATAATATTGCTACATATATATTGCATTGGTATATTAAACTACTAAGAAGTGTATATAATATACTATATGTGAATACTGGAGGTCAAATAAAAATTAGAGTTCAACAATTTTCAGGAAGCAAATCAATTTATGTAATTACTATTAAACTATTACTTTACAGTTTTCCTTAATGTATTTTACTTTCTGCTTGTCTCAATGACAACCTCTTCTTTTTTATCGAAACTATATCCCCTGTGGAAGTGCTAAACTGATAAATTATTCTGTGTAGGATCTTTCCTATTCATTCTGGAGGATACCGGGATTTTTTTTTTCACCTGTTCGAGCGGCTCCGGTGCCCACCCAGCGTCGTACGTATAAAGTGGGTACATGGAGGAAACTCTGGCAGGTAAACGAGGCCAGGGACGTGGTGCTGATTGATCACATCACCTCCACCTTCGGCCGTGATCAAGAAAGTTTAGAGCCCTAACTACACACCCCTATACGCTTTCATGGCATAGCGAAAAGCACAGGGGAACACATTACTTTACTTTTTTCATTATTTGGTATCCAGTACGTCATCATTAACAAATCATATTACATACACGCACACGCACACATATACACAGTTTTTTGGGGTAACCGTTATAACTTGTTACTTATGAGAAACGCTTATATTGAAAGCGAAGCGAACAAGAAAAATATTACTAATTTCATATCTTTCATTCTTTCAAACAGGCAATAACAAATACTTTCACAAGTCATCATGTAAGTAAACTGCTACATTTTCTTCGTCCTCTTGCATCTGCCCCTCCTCCCTCCCCAAGCCCTCCTACCTCCTCACTAAAGTTATTGCTTGCTCGAAGGCAGCGAGGTCATTGGACTGTTCTGGTACTTGGCACCCTGGATAGAAGCAAAATCTAGCAGAATGAATCGAAAACAAAGGTTTACTGGGGAAGGGAAAATTTAACCGTATTTGCGTATTGCCTTACAGAAACGGTGCACTGAAACAGCAGGGGTACAATAACTCAACCCAGGGATAAGTCTTCCCTGCCATTTGAATGCCATTTCCTTCCCTTAATCCCTTAAAGCAAGAAAGACCGCTCCCTGCAAATTTGTCAGGTTCGACACAAAGGGGTCTAGTCATACAGTGACGACCACAGATTAGAAATAGGTCTCGCAGGAACATTTTATGACGGGCAGTTCAGAGAGTATTTGGGACGCAGTGCCGCCTTTGGTTGTCCGCAACCATCTCGCCAACATTTGTTGAACAAGCTTGTTGTATTGTCTCCATTCAAGCTTTGTGCTGGTCTTAGGGCCGCCTGTCAAGATGTTGCTTTCCTGAAGAAAGAAGATCGCGTTTTATTCTAATTTCTGGGCCTTCCCGATGGCGCAGTGGTACCGTCGTTCCCTTGTAATTAAGGGGTCCCGGGTTCGATACCCGGTGGAGGCATATAGTGGTTCGGATCCCACTTGAAACTGTAGGTCCAGTCCCGATTAACCTTACTGTGCACAAAGTGGTCTTAAAACAACTCAATCAATCAATCTTATTTCTGGCTGTGAATTTAGGCAGGGACGTAATTATAACAATAATAGGACGTTATAAAACATTAATAATAATAATAATAATGACGCTTTTAACATTGAAATTATTGTCAAATTTAAATTCTAGCACATTTAGTAGTATTCCAGCGCAAACAGCACTTTAAATTATGCGATTGATTTGTAACTCTCCTCTAGACACTAACGTGTGCAGGTTTTTTTTTCAGAGGGGACGGGGAGAGACAGTATAACATATTTCATAATTAACCACTTTTAAGCTTCCTTTTGAAAGTTGTTCAAAGACAGAAATTTCTGGAGAGTTATAGCCGCATCAGCTCCTTCATGTGTACACCAGTGCCTCGAGATGTAGTAGGAAAAATAGATGCGTGCCACTTTTTTTGCGGCAATTTCGAAAATTGTGCACCTCTTAACTTGCACCCTGCATTCTCGCAAAACGACGTTGATGGTTTGTGCAAGTATCATGCACAAAGACACTGAAGTAGGTGTTTTCACACTTTGTTTATTTCTGTCTTGAGTTCGTGTTATCAGTAGGGAGCGGGTTTATAATAGCCACAAAGCATGCTAAATAGACAGGTAAATTGGCGCCAAAAATGACAAAATTTGACAACTTCAAAAAGCACAAAAAATAGGTAGTAAATATCAACTTGTTATTACCTTTCTTTTTCAGTTTCACACCTATTTTTTTTATTCTACGTATATTTTTTTTTTTTAATGTTCTGCCGATTTTCTGTTACTTCTAGTTAATCGCAATGTTGACGATCATGAATGGCAATTAATGAAGGAAAACTCACAAATCGCCATCACAATTATGATATGTAATATGCAGAATATTATTGGCGACTCAAATGTTCTGTTTCTTGTTGTTTTTTAACATTCTCAAGAATAAATTCATGTTTTTGCTTTATATTGCATATTTATTATAACGTCACGTTTACCACGGCGGACCTCCTCGGTGTGGTTTACCACGTTGCCTTGTAACCAAAGAGTGCCAGGTTCAAGTCCCGATGGAGACACATCGGAGTCAAATTTAAATTATAAATCCAGTTCCAATTAATCTATTTGAGCATAAAATGGACTTTAAACTATTTTTGATTACGACGACAATGGGATCAGTTATTGTAATAGTGAAAGAAAATAATATCTCCTTCAGGATTCAAACCTCGGACTCAGTTTTACAGAAATTGTAATCTCTAGACCAGTGGTTCCCAAAGTGTGCATCGCGGCGCCCTGGGGCGCCCTGGTTGGCGTACGGGGCCGCCGCGAGATGTTCCAATATTTTCACTAAAATTCAGTCATTGATATGATTGTTCGAAATACATGTTCTTATTTAGAACATTTTACATAAAAAATGTTTCTGAATTTGAAATATATGTTTATTTTTTAACTTAAGGAAAGCAACCTGTACGCACTAACAGAGCGTTACAAGTGTTAGATAGGGCCTCCCCGGTGGCGTAGTGTTAGAGTTGCCACCTTGTAATAAAGGGGTCACGGGTTCGTTACCCGGTGCAGGCACATAGTGGTTCGGATTCCACTTTAAACTGTAGGTCCAGTTCCGATTAGCCTTATTGTGCATGAAATGGACTTAAAACATCAATTCAATCAATCAATCAATCAAAGCAAGTATTAGATATGCCTACATTCTGATTTGGACGCCGTGGAAAAATCTTGAAACACTAATGGCGCGGCGAAACGAAAAAGTTTGGAAATTCCTGCTCTAGACCATAGAGATTAGCTTTGTTCCTTCGTTCGTCAGTGCTATATATATTTTTTAAAACAATGCAAATATAGGTAAAGATTATTTCTCCGTTGTGTGAGGTATCGGTAGACCGTTGCTGGCAATGCCAACAATGCATTAGTGTACATTGTTATTAGATAGGCTTCCACTCTCCCCGACATCCATTCTAAACAATGGCATTACTTATTTCATTTATTCCAGTGTTCGTGGCGGAGTGGTAAGCGTAAAGGGCTACGGAATCAGAGATGTTCAAACCTCCACCAGCCATTGGTGACTCATTCTGTTTGTCTATGCTCCCATCACCTTTCCATCCGTCCATCATTCATCCATCCACATCGACTTGTAAAAATTAACCTACGAGGTAGGAGAAAAGGTAAAATAGCCAAAATGAAAACCTATTGAATTCTAGCCGCATCAGTGGCTGAGCACGTTAGCTACCGAATTACAATTTTGTCCAAAATCGATCTAAGTTCGAGTCCGTGAGTTTTTGTATTAAGTCCTCTTCATGCACAGATAGGCCAATCGGGACTGGACGTACAGTTTAAAGTTGGATTCAAACCACTATGTGCGTCCACTAGATATTGAACGCAGGCCAGGACCTCTTAATTATATGGTGACGACATTACCGCTACGCGATGTCCTCGCCTGGAGAGGCAGGCGCTTTTTTTGTTACTGTCCATGCATTAATTTCTTGTATCACCGTTGCATATCTTTGACATTAGCCAGAAGTGTCAGTAAAGTAATGCAAAATCAGGAAACGAAAATCAAAGTACATCCAGTGTTCAAATTGAATTTTTTAATTTAACTCCTGACCAGGTAAAGAATTTTCCTCTTAAATATTCTCGATCATATTTTGCTATTGCTAAGAATTTGACGTAATCATTTCTTTCAACTTCAAGTAAATATTACATTAATATCAGCATATAAATTGTCAGTTTCTGTACTGAATTTTACATTAAAATTAATACTGTTGTTGGTTTGCAAATTACAATATGTATTTGATGAGAAAATATTTCCTGATTAATTTGCCTTCCTCTAAGAAAAATAATTCTGATAGGAATTAAAAGTCCACTGAGACGAGATCAGTGATTACTGAACTCTTGTACATTAATTGGAAAATTTGTGTTATTTACTTTGAACCATCAGTCCGTATGTTTTAGGTACAAATCTCAAAATTTGAAAAGGGAAGCTGATATGACTTTTCTCCTCAGAATTTTTTTCAATTTGAACACTCGATATACATACATATACATATTTCATTATTTAAGTTAAACTACGAACACACACACACATATAATTGTTTTACAAAACTGATTGGTACTCACTTTGTAATTCGCTCACAGTTCCATGCATTTTAGATGATAGGACGTTCCTCCGTTTTCCTTAATTTTTTCACATGGTTTCTTCCAGTTGCGAATCCCTATTTTCCTGAAACTTGATTCTGCATATCCTGAATCTGTGCCAAATTTACGGCATGGAAAACAAAAGCATGCGTCAAGTTCCACACTATATTCTAGCCACGGCGCAGATGCAAACCAGTATTTTTGAAATAATCGCTTTCGCTTTCCGAACGTAGAATTTGGATAGTTTTGCAAAAGTGGTTGCCTAGGATTATCTACCCCAAGATCAGTAATTATTTTCACATTAGTACATTCACTTGTTTTGCCTAACTTTGGAACGTCAGAACTTGGATAAACATCATATTCATTGTCGTCATGTTCCACATGTTTTGAGATAGTTTTAAAATATCCAGTTTTGATAAATTTATCCATTCAAAATGGAAATGCACAACAACGCTAGAACTCTTCCCACACACGAACAAATACACAGTGACCGTAGCAACCCGATAGCAGACCTTCCTCGCAAGCAAGAACACAAAGCTAATCTGTGGCTCTGAAGCTGAAGCAAGGAGCAATTTTAAATCTCAGAACAATGTCAGTACTGGAGAACTCTCTCCATATGTCGCTCGACCCCCTACTGTTGACCGCTCGGCCTCGGCGGAGTCTTTGATTCCATCTATAACGGAAGGGTCATTTGCAACAAAAGGCAAAAGGTTTTCACAAACTTAGGGTAGGGCAAGGGTAATAACCTCAAAGCATTTTATGCCTTTGGTTATAAACTGGTAAGCAACGAAAGGGTGGAATTTTGCTGTCCTACATTTGCTTCCGAAGATTTCCAACTCTGCTACAAATTTACCAGAAAATAATATGTAGTATTAATTTAGGATAATTTTTAATCGATCAAAATTTTGTTTGCGGGGGCCAGAGTTACAACTGCCGGGGCCAAAGCCCCCCCCAGGCCCCCCCCCTAACGACGTCCCTGCAGGCAGGTGAATCAAAACACTTAAGTCCAATAATAATTTAAATATTTTCCAGTATCAGAAACAAAATAATCACATTTCTTACCATTTATTGGACTACATGCTGCATTGTTTTGGCATAGGCACACTTCCTTGCACTGTTTTCCATAGAAGCCTTCAAGGCAAGGTCTGTCACACTGAAGTCCATCCCATCCTGAAAAATCAACAAGTCTTAATTTTGGTGAACAACCTAGTATGCTTTCAGCAATACATACACTGTTAGAAAACTTTCAGACTGAAGTTGCAGGTGACACATGTATATCACTTGAGGATTTCGCCAATCCAATACAGGCTTGTGCGGCCTGTTCTACTGCTACGATGTGAAACGCTGCTGTTGACCGGTTCGTGTTGCTTGCCACTTTGGTGTGTATCTCCTTTAATGGACAATACTAGGGACTTCAGATTTTGGCAAGCATGAAAATTAAAATTGCACAAGTTGCAATTTCTACATTTTTAAAATTATTTGGGGAATTTAACCACATTTTCAATAATGCAGAAAACATTGCCCATTTGCAAGTCTGGACCAATTTTTCGGACCATGTCCCTGCATACAGTGGCTTTGGGGTTCACCCAGCCTCTTGTAAAATGGGTACCCAGGGGAGTAAAGGTAGCCACAGCATGCTGCTGATCACATCACCTCTGCAATAGCACAGATCGTGGATGTGAGGAGACCCTACATTCATTGTATCCAGGGTGGTATTTGTAGAGGGGGATTTCCCCCCTCTGCTTGATAAATTTTATCCATGGGGGAAATCTTATATGGCATAGTCATTATTTCATGCTGTCCCTAGACAGTCAGTACAATTTCCCCCACTGGAAATTTCTTAAATACCACACTGATTGCATGTTGCAATGTGCAGGGGAAAGCTTTAAATATACCTTTATTTGACATCACTTTTTACCTGTGGGGTTAATTGCAACAATGTGAATTATTGATGAAATAGATGAACATCTGTGATTAGCACAGCATGCTAATTCTGGTTAGAATCTCAGCCCAAGCATGGGTGTTTTTCGTGATTAACCAAAAATGACAGAAAAGTGATGCTAACTAAGATGATCGATCCTTCATGTAGTTTTCTTTCACTATTCTCAAGATACCCAGTGCTTTTTTCTGGAAAGAAAGATTCCAGCACTCTTCAGATTGGTTATTTAATGTTTTTGTGCTCATCATAAGAACTACTCAAAATAATGTGGAACGTTCACAAATGATAATGCATCAATGTACGTATTATATGTACTTATACACACACACACACACAGACACACACACACACATTTCTTTCGTTAAAATAAAATTTTATTGGTTTTATTCTCACTTATAAAAGGTGCTGGTATGGCGTACTGTAGCATACTGCCAGAAAGAAAGCATAGTAGATATCTATGGTAGAAAGTAGGAACCACCAGAAAACTATCACACATTTAGACAGTGAAAGTAAACCACATGAAGACTTACTTGAATTCTCTACAAGGATTTATAAACAGATATATTTGTTCAAAATTTGGAATACAGTATCACAGTGTTTTTTAAGATGAGATAAACTTTCACAGGCTAAAGGTCAAGAAGGACTTTTAAGGATATCAGAATTAAAAATATGAGAATATATAGCAATTAGGACATGTAGATACACACACCTGGAGCACAAATACAGTGACCATCCTCATTTGAGCAATTGGCACCATGCCTGCAGTTGCACTTCTGCGTACAGTGTTCGCCAAATGTTCCAGGAGGACATATTTCGCTACATTCCGTGCCTTTGTAGCCTAAAATAAGAAAAATATACATGTACCATTGTTCATAACAAAATACACTAACTGTATGTAATGTAGTAAATAATTAAAATGAAAAACAGTAGTGCTGGATATTGGATATTCACTAATCTGGTGGATCAAATAGAAGTCTCCAAAAGGATAATAATAACACATTTGGAATAAGATACATTTATTTTTCATGATGTATGTTGTAAATGAGGTTTTAATTCATGTTGAGGGGAATAAACATCGCAGTTGATAATATAAGACGTAAGCGAGTTACTAAAGATATATCCACGAAACTTATTTGTAAATGTTCTATTAATTTCGGATGCTTCACTATTAGGTTGAACAACTTAAAAGCATAGAGTTCCCAGGTGGATGGTGGCAGTGGCCACCGAAATTAATAGAACATTTACAAGTAAGTTTCACTGATATATCTTTAGTAACTCACTTACGTCTTATATGAGGTTTTAGTATTGTGTACGTGAAATTTCATGTTTACCAGATGCAGTTTCCTCAGTTAACTGAAAAAATACTACCCAATTCACGACGACAAAATTTCACGTACACAAGATTTATTTTTATTGATTTATAATCATAACCCTATTGTTATTTCTACTATTCAAGTTTCATCAATTGCCTCACCCCCTTCCTACTCCACAAAAATGTCTGTCCTCAGACTACCAAAAGAGTTTAAATCCTCCCATTTTTTTCCTATATGGTTTTGAATGAATGCACACTACACACTAAAAGTTTCTCACCATGTGAGTGAAGTCTAAATTCTATCTGAAACACTAATGGTCCACTTTCAAACCAATGCCCCATTGGAATTTGGAATGAGACAGGGTGATCTTACAAAAGAGCTATGCTGGAAGAAGGTTACCATCACTAAAAAAATACCAACCTGGAGAACAGTAGCATGTTCCATTCTCGGGCGAACACTGAGCATTATTTTTGCATGTGCAGAGATTTTTGCAGCCTTCTCCATACGTGTAGACAGGGCAAGGCCTTGAACAGGCTCTTCCATCCCAGCCAGCTTTACACTTGCATTCACCAGTCATTGGATGGCACCTACAATATAGATTCAAAGACTTAAGTTTAAAAAAAAGAAAAGAAAGAAAGAATATATTATTTGAATATAATATATGAATATAAATAACTCTGAAACAATTTAATATTTCAGTAGCATACACCTGCAGAAAGGTAGTGCTGAATATATTTAAGGGATTTGAAGAGAAGTTACACACTGTACATTTTTTTATGTGTTGGAACCAGGTTGTGTTTTCATGGTGTTCTGTTTCAGCCATGGCTGCAGATAACCAGGTTGTTAAGTGTGAACCCTTCTCCTACCATTTTCAAAACTTAATTTTCACTGTTGTTACTTATTTACCATATATTATATTTTATTTAAGCCACTTTTCTACTTCCCTACATTAAGCATAACAATGGATGAATGATGAATTGATGAAACAGATGAAGGAACAAAAAAAGATTTTCATGCCTTATACAGGATTTAAATCTAGGACCCATGGCAATGTAATGTGTTACGCTAGCCACTACACCACCGAGGTTGTTTTACTTTTGTGTAACACAGCATGAAGCCCATGCAAAAATTCTTCCAAATGTTATTGAACTGTTTTAAAAGAAATGTATTTTTTGTCCAGAATTTCAAATAATGATGTTCTTTGAAAACAATAAATTTCTGACAAGTTTAGAAATATATTTGGAGGAGAACAATACTAGGCACTGCTCTATATCAAGGTTTCAGACTGTTTTTTGAGAAGTTGCACAGGGATGATATAACTCCCAGGCCTGCCAAGGTCCATTTGATGAGCACAATCTGGATGCAATTTCATATGGATTTCGGATATTTGAAATCTAGACTGCAGAAATCAAGATACTTGCATATTCACAACATCCAGATATTCAGAGATTCACAACTTCCAGACAGATTACATATTCAGATTACCTTAAACTAAAATACTAAACTCCATGTTACAACACCACTTTGAGGACCAAGGGGCACAATTGGCTTTTTTATTGTATAACACTGGTCAGCACAGTCCTGTTTGGATCTTACTTTTGATTTTAAAGCATAGTCTAAAGTACAAGAATTTTTTTAAAAATAATAAAATGTATTTTACTTACATTTCAGTCTGCTTTTCTTCACACTGACAAACATTCTCACAGCTTTCTCCATAGAGGCCATCCGGACATGCTCTCTCCGTGCACTTCTCCCCCTTCCATCCCTCAGAGCATGTGCAGGAACCATCTGCCGGGGAACATGTGGCACCGTTTGCGCATGTGCAGTTATTGGCACAATCCTTACCAAATTTTCCAAGGGGACACTCTTCCAGACACTGCACCAAAAATAACAATGTGAGAAGAGAGGGGACATTTCTATACCAAGTATTAATAGTCTAGAAACAGCTAGATACAATAATAGCTACTTGCTCGCATGTTAAGTGACAATTTAGTGTTAGTTTTACAGATCTGTGAGGGTGATTCCCCCTCCACTTCCCCCTAATCAGGTTACGAGAATATATGAACAAGTTATAATTTGAACTTACAAAATTGCGTTATTCAGTACAGAATAATACTTTTGAAACAACAAAATCTACAAATTAATAGGATTGCAGGCAAGTAAGAATTATGCGTTACCAAACTTTTCCATGAAAATTTTCTAGCACAGACCAAGTATCCCTGATTGAAACATTTACTTAAAAAAGTTCCAATATTGCACAGAAAAGGAAAAAAGGATCAGCGTTTCTACATGGAATCTTTTCCCACATAATAATTTCATCATGTTAATCACACAACCGTATGAAACTCAAATATAACAAAGAATTTAAAGATAAAAAAAACTGCATTCCTTCTTCAGTTGTTTTGTCTTTAATTAAGCACACTAATGGAAATCTGATCATGCAGGACATTGTACATGCTGATTGGGTATAACAGGACAAAATTATGTTTAAATAAATAAAGAGTACAAGAATTATATGCATACACATAATGAAACATTACTGTGCTAGTGAATTGAGGTGAAGTACACAAATTAATAGCTAGTTCTGGAATGTGCATTTAACTAAATTTTAAAATCATTTTAACGTAAATCTTTTAATTTCTCTGGATCACATTAATCTTAATGTAATAGGTAGGGATCTTGATTTTTCAGTGTTAATTTCTTCTCCACTTTCAACTATTCCATGTTGTTTTTCATGGAATGTATTTAATTTTAATTAATAACAAACAACTGTGAAAAATAATTAATTTAGGTATGACATGGGCTCTGAGGTGTGAAACATTTCCAACACCAAATTAATTAAAAAGCCTTAACTACAATGGCTTGTACGCTTGACAACTATAGATGCAAGCGATCTTGGGTTAAATGAAGAAATAATTTAAGTCAGTAATCCAGTTTTCAGTGTGGGGGGAAGGGGTAAAATGGTAGTAAATAGATACTTCTTGTAAATTGTTTTGTAAATATATATGATTTTTATAAAAAGTGCAAGTTTTGATTACATACATAGAATTTGCACTGAAATTATTTCACATGACTAAAATTGCATTTCACATAAAATTTGTTCCAGTTTAGAATTTAAATACTCATTAAAAGTTTACATACTTGTTTCATTGCTGAAACTTTAAATGTTATTATATTTTGCAAATAAATCAAGATATCTAATATTAGAGTGTCATCGACTTGATATGATGCAAACTATGCAAATAGTGCTTAAGTGTAGTGCTAACTCCTCTCATCTCCCCTGCCACATCAACTCACCCTATCTCCCTGATATCCTTTGGTGCAATTGCATTCCCCAGACACATGGTGGCACTGTGCACCATTATAACAATCGCAGACCTTGCTGCAGTTCACACCCCATAGTCCTATTGGACAGCGATTTCCACAGACTTCACCCTGTTAAAGCATGCAAAATATCACTACAAAAAGTAAACAAAAAATCACAAATTCAATGCAAACAAGAACTGAAAAATGTACAGTGATTCACTACGAAACTACAGAACCAAGTCTACATTTAAATACTTGTATAACAAAATTTATTTAGTCGTTATCCGCAGCACACTCAGATTGAGCAACATACTTACCACCCATCCAGGGGGACAAGAACATGTTCCTGAAATTGGACTACATGTTCCACCATTTTGGCAACGGCATTCAGAGGAGCATTCTTCCCCATGTGTACCTTCGGGGCATCGGAGTTCACAACTGAAAGAAACACAATTGTTCCACTGTAAATTATACTATTGCACAACTGATGTAACATTCAATGAAAGAGATGGTATTCATTGTATTGCACATTGATTTTTGAAAAGAGATTACTCTTGATGCACCTTGAAAGGTAAAGGTAAGGTGAAGCTCCACATGAACATTGCACCAGTACCTTGAAGGCACATTTAGGGGAGATAGGGTCCCATACATTCATGATCTCTGCCATTTTTGGAAATACCGGGTGCGTCAAAAAAATGTATACATACTTTCAACTGTCATAGAAAATTTATTTCCCAACCTACAAGGTTACATTTCTGGGAAAAGAAAGGCTACAGTCCAATTTGAAAAATAAGTGTAGTTTCTGGTCAAAGTGAATGTTCCAAATGGTGGTTAAAGTAAATGTTCAAAATGTTGGCCTTCAGCTTCGATACATTTCTGAACAAGGGTCACGTGAGAGTGGTGTAAGTGCTAGTAGTGTGCTACGCATTCTGAAGAAAGGCAAGTTGCGTGTGTACATTCCAAGGCTGGTGCAACAACTAAGTGATGACGATCCAGATCGCAGGGTACAATTTTATGAATGGTTTCAGGAGATGGTTACACGTGAACCGGGATTTATGGGTAGCATTGTTTGGTCAACAAACAACAATGTTTGTTGATTTCATTTTCCCTGCCATTCGTGCAATGTACGGTAATGACAGGTTTTATTACTAACAAAATGGTGCCCCGCTGCACTATCATAGGGATGTGCGAGCATACCTGGATCAAAATGTACCAGGACAGTGGATAGGCCGCAGGGGACCAATCGAGTTTCCTGCATGCTCCAGACCTTACACCGCTCGATTTTTTCTTATGGGGCACACTAAAAGATGAGGTGTACCGTCGTCAACCACATAACCTGGACACACTTTGGGATGAGATTCAAGCGGGTGTGCAGAAAATCCCATTGGACACTTTGGTGCGAAGTACGGAATCAGTCGTGACTCGTACTCAGAAATGTATCGAAGCTGAATGCCAACATTTTGAACATTTACTTTAACCACCATTTGGAACATTCAGTTTGACCAGAAACTACACTTATTTTTCAAATTTGACTGTAGCCTTTCCTTTCCCAGAAATTTAACCTTGTAGATTGGGAAATAAATTTTCTATGACAATTGAAAGTGTGTATACATTTTTTTGCCGCACCCGGTATGTGATCAGCACCATGTTATGGACACCTTTACCTTCCAGGGTTGTACCCAGGTACCCATTTATTAGAGGATGGGTGAACCCCAGAGCCATTTTCCGCAGGGACAAGGCCAGAATAATTCCAACCTATTATATATCATCTATCCTGGGAATTGAACCTGAGTGTCCCGACATCTAGAGAAATCTTAAATAATGTCCAATATAGAAAGAAAAAAAACTGGCTATAACACAGTTTCATACAACTAAGATTCCATACAAATAAATGATTGTGTAAAAAAGGTAAAAAAAAAAAAAGGTAAAGTGTTCCCCTGTGCATAGCACCACGCCATGAAGGCGTATAGGGGGTGTGGGGGTAACGCCCCACACTTTCTTGATCCGGTCGTGAGTGGGGGTGATGTGATCAGCATCACGCCCCTGACCGCCTTTACCCCCCAGGGTTTCCCCCAGGTACCCATGTTATTCGACGCTGGGTAGGTGCCGGGGCCGCTTTCACCGTTCCCGGAAAAGTTCCCGGATTTGAACCGGCCGGGGATCGAACCCGGGACCTTGAGCATGGTAGTCAGACGCGTTACCGACTGAGCCACCGCAAATGATTGTGTAAAGAAAAGAAATATAAATGAAACATACATAAGTGTTCATATGTAGTTTGACTGCTTCTAACAGTTAGAACCATGGTGGTCCAGTCAGTAGGGCATCTGACTGTCCTGTGGGAGATCCAGGTTCTATTTCCAGGGTGGGAATTTTTCAAGCGATGTGCCTGCATGGAGTAGCCCGGGGGTTCACCCAGGCTCTAATGAATGGGTACAACCCTGGGGAATAAAGGTGGGTGGAGTATAGTGCTAATCTCACAAACTGCCAGGATTATGAATATTGGGGCCTCCCTCCACCCCATCCCCCCCCCCATAAGCCTTCATGGCATGTCACAATTATGACACTATATTGGTACTGGGTGTATTGAAATGTTATGAATATATATTTTAAAATGTGCCCTCTAAAACTTAATTATTAATTAAATTATAAATGAAGTTAAGATTATTAACATAAATGAAAGTCATCTAGAGGAATTTGTCACAGTAAAATTAACACAAAATTTAACAATATAATGTTAGGTATGACTGAGCTGAAGTATTATTCTGAGTGAGTATCGAGCAAAGTATAGACATGAAAATTTCATAATATATCTAATAATATAATAAAATAAAACTGTGATAGATACTATAATTTAATATTTTATGCCCTTATCTTAAATTTGGTATAATATTCAAGTGAATCTCTAATGGCGAGAATACTAACACCAAATATTTTTGGTTCAAAATGTTAAACCCAGATGCTGTGTCATTATTGGCTAATCATTAATCTCCCCCCTTATCACATAATTACAAAAATATTGAACCTTGAGCTCAACTTACAGTGGGCCAGTCCATCCTGCAGAGCAATGACACTCTCCAGAAATGTGATAGCAAGATCCTCCATTCTGGCATCGACATTCTTCCGCACAATCTTCCCCGTATCTGTTGGGAGGACATTCCAGGCTGCAGTGCTCCCCTGTCCAACCTCGAGGGCAATGGCAGACACCGCTGACTGGGTCACATGTTCCGCCGTTCACGCATTGGCACCGATTCTGGCAGTTCGTTCCCCAGCGATCCCTTTCACAGGCTGAAAAACAAAATTGTAGCCAATATTATTCTTAATTCATGAAATTTTTGGAATACTCTATGAAGAGAATTATGTCTATGCAGTTTTTTTTTTCTTCATGGTCTCCTCATGCTTGAAACAACTCAACAGCTTCCGTGCCACTCAGAAAGAACAAAAAGAGAAAAAAAAAAATGTCTATATGTATATGTAGCATATCAGATAGATAACAAAGTACAAATCGAAAATGGAAGGACAATGTCTTTTGTGTTTTGTCTTTTACTGAAGTAGTTCATTTTGAAAAAAAAAATCATGGTAAGAGTTAATATGCTGTGCCTTATTCATAGTGTGACACATACATCCCGTTTTGACCAGGACAGTCCCATTTCAGAGGCGTGTCCTGGTCATCCCATCCATATTATTTAAAAAGCACTATTTGTCTCGTTTTATAAAAGTATAGGAGTTAGCTTGAAAACAAAGTCTAAATTTGAGACACATTTCATGATAAAATAAAAATGTTAATGGGATTTGGACTGTGTTTCAAGCACCTCATAACAATCAATATGTTGAGAACATTAGAGCAGATAGCCGTTTACTGTTTAAGTTAGTATTGTTTTGTGTGTATTTCGTTATATGAAGAGCAGTGAATAAGCATGATCAAGAAGTGTACATGTAGTTTTAATAGGGACCTCCAACAAGAATTTAAATCCCTGTATCTTGACACAAACTCAAAAGACAAATCTCATGTTGTGTGTCCGATATGTGAGGCAAGTTTTTCGGGTTTTTATGACAGCATAGATCAATCATCAAAGATTGATCAGAAGGGACCAGAAACACTATGTAAATCAATCGAGATAATAATAATTAATACCTTTTGAAAATGGAAGATCATATTTAATTTATTGTTTACAATGTATGTGATCTATACTTCAATAAATAATAATACATTAACAATAACAATTATTTTTTAATTAGGTCTAACCGATTTTTAGTAAAAAAAAAAGGTGGGAGGATTAACTGACCTCTTTTGGGTGTCCCATTTTGGGGTCAAAATATTATGGTCACCCTACGTACTCATAGCCTGGTAATAGTGACACCAACACACACACGGAATACGTTACACATAATCCTTATAGTAATGATAAACAGAAAATATAAAATTAATTAATAAGTAGCTAATAATAATAAAAAGAATAGTGAAAGAAGAAATAATGACAAAAAAATTCCAAAGTGGTGATTTCACTAGTTTTCATCCCAGTGATGTTTGGACAAATTTTCTCACTCATATATACATTCACACTTACTGCAAAAACTTAAAATATTAACAGCCAAAAGAATACTGAAAGCAATACTTACAAACATTACACGTTGAGCCACCAAACCCTTTCTCGCATTTACATATCTCAGGTGCTATACAGGTACCATGTACACAGCTGTCTGAACATACGGGAACACAATGCTCTCCATTTTTGTCCTGCGCATAGCCTTTGCAGCATTCTTCCACTGGACGGGTTTTTACCAAATTCTGGAAAACAGATAATTTCACATTTAGTGCTACAAGATTCAAAATAACTAATAACTAGTGTGGATGTCTAGGCAATGAAAACTGCAAAAATAGGCAGGCAAAAAGGCACTAAACATACAAATAGGCAATGATAATAGGCACTGAAAAATGCAAAAAGAGGCATCTCAGAATGATAATGAAAAATCTTTAATTCAAATAGCTCATCAAAAATAATATTATGTTCACAACATGTACATATCAATATATTTATATGTTGTTATAAAACAAAAAATTCCAAAATAATAGATGCTTAAAATGACACTCATCACTGGGTTTAAATAACTTTGAAGTAACAAAAAATATTTTGTATGCTGTTAGAGAAAATAAGCACTAATGATAGAAATAGGCACTAATAGCCAAAACAGGTTATTTTAGGCAAAACAGAATTTACATGAAATGATTGGCGTACCTGTACCCTAAAAGGTTTTTTTTTCTGTATTAAAAGCCTACGAGTCTGTTTACAGGGAGAAAATAAGCATTTAGGACAGATCCCAGTACAACTGTACTTATAGTGACTGAATTTATATAAGCATATTACTCTAGAATGGCACTGCATACTGAGACTAATGACCATAAAATTGCCAAACACTGTAAATTCAGAAATAATTCTGGCATCAGAAATTCTCTTGTTTGGACTGTAAATTCAATGTAAATGATAATAATTTTGTGAGTTTCCTGTTACTTAAAATATTTTTTTTTTCTTTTCCCAAGATGTTAGTTGGGCAGATGCATTATGGAAATATTCTTAAGTGAGGGGATATCATTCCCCTGCATTCCTCTGCTCTCAGTTGAAGCACTGATTATTACTATTATGATTTTGTTCGACCATTTATATTGTATATCATCATCGTCCCCACCACAATTTGGATTTTCCCATTAACAGCTCTTAAGTGTCACACTTTACAATGAATTGAATTTACCATGCAAGTCATTTCTATATCTTCTGAGTGATCTTAATTTCTCATGACCTCTACAGAACAATTATCAACTAATTCTCATGACTAAAAATGCAATGAATGCACTTATTTCAAGTTGCACAACAATGATGATTCGACAGATATTGCAACAATTGAAAAATATTGTGCATGTGGCAATGTTATGAGAAATAGCAAATTTAAAGGGAACTGAGGTTTTTGTCAAACTACTTGTTGTAATCCTCAGAATTTAGTTATTCATTAGGCTACTGTATTAAATTCATGTATAATATAGTCAGCATCAGTAGTAGCGATTAGGGGGGGGGGGGCAACTGCACTCCCTTCCCTTTTTTTGCTGCTTTTGCCCCCGCACTATGCTAAACCTTATCTACCAGTTTTGGAACCCAATCACTACCACTGGTCATCACTCTTATCAAGTCATATTATGTAAGAGAAATTTCAAGACAATCTACAAACTGCATATGTTCGATATCATTTGAGGATTTCATCAATCAATGCAGGCTTAAGCAGCATGTGAAGTATTGCGTGTCACTTGTTATTTCCTAACATTTCTGTAAAAAGTGTCTTGCAAAGGCATAAATTTCATTCTTATAAAATTCAATTTGTGTAGGAACTCCATGCTGACAGTACAATGAATGCACTTCTTCTGTTACACATATCATCGAGAAAAATTGTGTGATTGGATAATTAAAAATAATTAACAATACTTTTAAATTACAATAAATACATTCCATCTACGTTACCCCCTCCACATTTCCATTATTTTGCTTTCCCTACGAGACCAGAGTTTTTGGATACCCTGAATGAAAAAAAACTGTAAATCAGAAGGAGCAGTGCAATAATGTCAGACCCTGATTTATAAATGTGGAAGCCCAG
Organism: Lepisma saccharinum; assembly: GCF_977018435.1. Classification (NCBI taxonomy): domain Eukaryota; kingdom Metazoa; phylum Arthropoda; class Insecta; order Zygentoma; family Lepismatidae; genus Lepisma; species Lepisma saccharinum. Next base: position 42,340,314 of record NC_139252.1, read on the forward strand.
GGTTTGATCTCAACTTGTAACCCCAAAATGCAATTTCAGTTGTAACTTTTAGGCCAAGTCATGCAAGATAGTTATATTTTTGCCACATTTCAAATGTATCATTTTCTTTTCTTTTTGTGGCTTTCTTCAAAGCATTGTTCCTCCTGTGGAGGACCCTTTGTATTTGACAGCCCAAGGTTGTAGTCCCCCCCCCACCCAAAAGCCTCTCTACATCCGAGTCTTATATAACATGTATGTGTGTGACAGTTTCTACCAACCTGTCGATATCTTGAAAATGAAAACTTTTAAGATTTTAAACTGGTATACCTTACCTGCACTTTGTATATAGTTTTAAAATTTATTTTGTACTTGGAACATCGTGGAGGGAAGTCTAGGCACCATGTGTACTCTCTAACTTGATACGGCTTTTGTTCTGTGACTCTCACTGTGGTTGTGTATCTGAAAGAGAAATAATAATAATAATATTTATTCTACATATTGAAAAATGTTTCTAGTCTACGCAGGCAGATGCTGAATTTATTTAAGTAATCAGTGGCGTGTCCACAAATTTGGAAAAAGGATGTTGTATCTTTTAGGGAGAATTCACACTGAAGCGACAGGTGACAAAACATGACACAGTTACTACATTTTTGTTATTAAGCCATACAGCAAATCTTGACGTTTGGCAATTTGATTGATGTGTACTGTTTGAAGAAAGAAAAACGTAAAATGACTTTGTGTTAAGTCAACAGTTACTGCTGAGGCATCAAAAGAACTTTTCAATTTAATTTTTCTAAAATTTCTGAAGCTTACTATTGTACCGTAACTTTTTTTAAAAGTAATACGAGTATTGTATCAATAAAAAAATTATGAAATGCAAAATGCAATTTAACCGTACTGTTTTGCTTCTTTTAAAGCTGACAACCAATATACTAATTAATATTTGTTTACTTAAGCGAGGAAATTTAACATTTTAAAATCTAAAAAGGCCTAAAACTCAGTGTTTTTAAGTTGTTTTTTTTTAATTTCCGGGGGAAGGCCTCCGGACCCCTTATAAACTAGGGGATATTCAATAACCCTCAGGTACATCATATGCTTTTCCCAGGGTCTGCCCCCCCCCCCCCCCCCCAAAGCAAAAGCTCAAACTCCGCCCATCAACTTCCATGGAGGCAGTAATAATATATGCCTCCAACCAGGCAAGCCTCTCCAACAAAACTCCCCCCCCCCTTTCCCAAAACGAAAATTTTGATCCACTATCCCCAGTGATGTGCGTCTGCGCGTAAACAACGATAGTTTACATTCTACACGTGGACTATTTTTTACACTTAGATTACGTAATCTATGTAAACAACATGGCGAAAGGTGATAACTTAGGAAAGGGCGCCGTGGAATTAAAAGAAAATTATACTGCGTATCAGTTGCCGATTTGTGAGAAGAATTTTTCATACTCTTTCTTCCAAATTCGAACAATTTCTCACCTAGGAAGAAATCTAATATAGGAAATATTCTAGTGTTTTATGGGGAAAAGACCACTTTTGCCTCACGACTGCCATCTGTTGTTGTTTTTTGCATACTATTTATATTTTTCCATAGTTGATAATAGAAAAGAGAAATTTTGTTGGAAATGGGATTCTTTTCATTTCGTTAGGAACCAATATAGTTGAAAATGTCACTTTCCTTTCATGAAACCCTTGAAAATTAATTTTAATGCACTTTAGATTGTCTACGTAGTCTATTGTCTACGCGTCGATTACGTGTAAACAACGCATGTAGACGTAAACTTATAGTCTACGGCACATCACTGACTATCCCCCATAACAATGTTAAATTTCATAAAATCTATAAAATCATAGCCTATTTTTTTAAAAAAATAAACACCGCACACTCTCTAAAGGTAAACATAAAGTTCAAAGTACATATAATATAATGGCTTCACTTTATCAGGCAAGTTTAAAAAAAAGTACAAAGTTTGTACTGCACAACACAATTGAATCAGTTTTGCTTACATTTCCACCAGATGTGTTGCAACAGCAATTATAATCATTCATGACTCAACAGGAACTTGTTTTTACAGATGATAATCAGAAATTTTCCCCTCGGTTCAAGGAGAGGCCATTTTTCTTTACTTTGCTTATGCATGTGCAAGCATTAACTCTGCTTGTGGTGCCATGTTGGTGAATAATGCAGTGGATATCATGAATGAAAACAAAACATTTTTGTGTACTTGTTTTGATAATAATTATGTAGTAGGCCAAAGGTAAACAGACAAGTGGGTTTCAATTAAGTACAGTTTTAGCCAAAAGTGTCATAAAAATAATAAAAATACAACACAGCTTCTTTGTTCGTCTGTCTTTGAAACACAGAAATACACAAATGCACGAACTATACGTTCGCTTCGACCCCAAAATAGTAGATGATAATTTTGTATTATTAATTTTATACTTGTAATTTATAATTAACACTTTCTCTCAGAAAGGGCAGAGGAATTTTTTTGAAACATTTATTTTTAGTTTTAGATGTACTTCATATAAGGTTAGGGTGTAGGAGGATAGGAACTCTATTGATATATCTAAAACAAAATTATATTTGAGGCATGAAAAGGTGCAGAGAATCCCCACTTTACATGTAACAAAATTACATGAGGTTCTAAAAACATTCTGAATTTTCACCTCAACAGCTTTTCTTTTCCTCTTTTACCCAGTGATGAACTCCCTGGTACCTAAAGCCCCTATCACACGGAACTGGATTTCTAGTAGGTTGGCGCTGAACTAACTTTTTAGGTAGCAATCATGGCTGCCTGGCTGACTGCTTGACTGGTTTGGAGGAATAGGACATGTTCTAATTGCTACTAATTCTTCGACTAGATTCTGTGGAACAGCCAATCAGAGCAAAGTTTCGCCATGTGAAGATAATCTGTGAGTTTGCAAAGTAGCGTTTTTTGTCTGTGGTTTCCGAGTGCATACAGCACGAAAGGCATGTCGAGTATCATCTATGGTGACTGAGTGCACGGTGTTTACAATTGAAAAAGCTAAAATATTCTTCCATACGTGTATAATGAACGTTGTAAAGTATGTATTTTATCAGCGCCATTCTTCTCTACCTAAAACTATTTAATACGACGCGATATTCCTCTCGGTTGAATAGTTATCGTATTTTAAAAGTGTGAAGTGATACGTTGTTTACATCTCGCGCGGCCGCCATTATGGGAACGAGAGACTATCGACAAGTACGGTGTCAAGTACCGTGTGAGACGAAAACTAGCAAATGGGTAGTCAGTCCAGCGTCAACTAGAGCATTCGTACTAGAAATCTAATTCCGTGTGATAGGGGCTTTACATAAACACTAAATCATTTTCTCAAAATTAGGGCAGTTGCAGGCTCCCGCAGAGCCAAATGGCTCTAGCCTTTAGTGAAAACGGTCCCGAGCTCAATTTCACTTTGAAATGTTGCGGCAGTCATTAATTTCCAACCGCAAATTGATCAGAATTTGATCTCATTGTAGCTCTTATCAGTACAGCGCAATAAAGGTACCTTGAGTACAGCGATACTATCCATGGAAAACTCTCGTCTCCCTTATCGCACAATACTTCAGCAACCTTGCGTTCTGACGTCACTAGAGATGGAATTTCATTTTTAGACAAAATGCCCAAGTTGTTAGGTTAGGCTAGCTAGGTTTAGTTCTCTTAGCATAAATAATACATTTGCAGTGTATTTATGCTCATAGAACCAGACCTATCCGAACGACGTAGGCATTCCTCGTCTGACGTCAGAACACAAGGTTGCAGAAGTGTTATGCGATAAGGGAAACCCGGAAAGGGGTGGCTCTTGGCCGTGGAAAAGGTGTCACTTGGAACGCTCCACTAGATGGCAGCTTAATCGATTAGACGAATCTTAAATTACGTATTACTATAAGCTCTTTTCCAGTCTTACGGCGGGCGCCCTATAAGCTGGCAAGGGGAGTGGGGAAGCGACCAATCCAGGACGATAAGAAACGCAGCAGCCAATAGAGCGAGGTTCACCCAGTACAGCTGGCAGCCGACGAGAAGAGCGCTGGCAGAAGAGGTGTGACGTACTGCCAGGCGACTCCACTCTTTCGCGTGGGGGAGGTGCTCTTCCGCCAGAACTCCTGTCGTCAGCTTGACAATGACCCGCCAAGAAGAAAACAAGACTTCCTTCTCCCCGACCACCCCCAACCACCCCCAAATTCTGCAAATGAACCTGACCCTCCCTTTCCCTCTGTGCCCCGTCTCCCTTCATTCAGCGATCTTCTCGTCGGCTGCCGGCTGTACTTTTTTTTCCGCCGCGTCGTCTCTCTCGGTGCCACTGCTGTTGTCTGGTTGGTCTGCTGCGTAATTTCCGCACCCCACTTCGCTGCCAGAACTAGAGCCGGCCGCCGCAAGAGTGGAAAAGACCGTTAATATTCAGTAAGGGCAAGCAAGATTAGTTTCTACATCGAATATAAAAATATTGTGCTCACATATACACTAAACACACGGTTAAAGAAATAATATTAGTTTAGTCCGTGGTTTCTCAACAACACAGTGGTTGGAAAAATCCGATAGAGGTCTCTACCAAAATCTCACTTGCAATGGTTACATTTGCTACATGGTAGTTTGCGATCCTTAGGGTAAATTTCTTATATCGGACAAACGGCTGAAATTTGCTACTTCATTTAATTTGAATATTCGTACTTACGTATTCTGCATTGAGAAACATTGTTGAAGGAGACATTCTCTTATTTCACGGAAATAAGCTCTATTTGCAACACATCGAGTAAGTTTTCTTCGTTTCTTTTTGCCTTCGGTAACACGCAAAATGGCGGTCAGTTTCACTACCGTACTCGGCATGCAGTGTTTCCACCCCACTGCACCGAAAAATACCTTAGGCCCACAAACCATTGACGCATAGCCCCACGAACCATTTCCGGTAAGGTTAGGTTAGGTTGGGTCACGTTTAGGTTACAATAGTTAAAAATTGGTTTAGGAAAAAAATGCGTAGCTCCACACACCATTCTCGCATAGCCCCACGAACCATTGACACATAGCCCCACAAACCATTTGCGAAAACGTACCTTCTTCAGTTACAAAAACACGTGTTTGGAAACACTGACCGGCATTGACCGTGATTACGTCATCACACACACGCAACATCCGGCTGGAAGGAAATGGATGCAACAGCTTTCGTGCATCGGTCACACATTTATATCGAAAAATAGATGATTTACCGTCAAAATTCAATGAACGATGCGAGAAAACACTTCCCCGAACTTCCACAACTATAAAGAAACTGCATTCGGCAAGTAATTTCTCCTGTAAATTTAAAGAAATCCGTTTGTCCGATATAAGAAATTTACCATTTTTCAAACTGTTGACGTCTTGAAAATGACCCATTATTTTCGGAAGGAACAGCAATATGGCGGTTTGAGAGAAGGATAGAGGCCATGAAAGGTAAATTAAATCTTGTCCAGGTTTTTTATTAGTCTAACTTTGTTTGAAAGACATTGTAGAATATATTTATTTTCTCATCAAGATTTAAGAACTATGCACACGGGCAAAAAGATTTCATGTGTTACTTTTTACGATTAAACCAGTAACCACGATCGTTGTGCACAAGGAAAGTAGGTCATCCCTGCAGGCTCAGTATTATCAAGGTAGCAATTTTTATGCATTTTTGTTTCCCATGTCACTGCAGAAAATGACACGGAGCAAGTCGAAAGGTACCATTTTCACTCGTGCGGTTCCTCTCGCCCCTCCCCTTCCTTGGGGATAACAGAGTATAATATCGCAACGGTCGAGTGACGCTTCATTTGATACATTTCTTTAATACTGTTCTGTCGATGCCGACACGGCAGAGTAGGGACAAAATAGAGGACTAAAAATGTATTCAATCTCCTTTCCGGCTCAAGTATATTAGCATGAACGTAACTGGCGAGGCTCACCGAAAAGCTTAGTTTTGTTAATATGCCTGCTTTTCTTTAAAATTTGCCTACTACAGTGCTCTCGCGACAAAACAAGGACCACGAAGCAAGTAAACTAATTCTTTTTTTGTGCAAATCTGGCAGACATTTGATTTAGAGTGCCAAGATTTGCTTCATGGCATTTATCATAGTTGGGCGCTTGCCAACCTGTTCAAGACGCACATAAATAATTAACACGTTATGGTGCTAAAATGACCTTCGGAATAAATGGTGCCGTTCCTAGCAGCTAAGTACTTGCAAATGATACTGTACTTCTCACACGTGTCAACAAAAACGTACAATGAAACTAATGAAGACGACAGAAGGAGCAGCGGGGAACTGTCACTCCCGGCTGACCAGACAGTTCTCCAAGCAAAATAAAAATATTATTTTAGACTAAATACAATTTTATTCTCCCCGGCATTTTTTCTGTAGTCGCCACCCTTTCTACGATTTACTTCCCCTCTCAGGCTATGTCCTTCTTTCTGACCATTCATCAAGAATTTTCCGGTTTGGAACTTACTTGTAGGCTGGCTCAATGTTTAGCGCTGTCGCCCTTGGTGCAAGCGGGCCCGGTTTCGATCCCCGACTGGAGAGACAATTTTTTTTGTGTTGGGCCAGCATCGTGAAGGCAATTGGGAAGCTACTTGAGAAAATGTGTGATGAGGTTCGGTGTGTTGACCACTTAGGTCTTGGCCTTCAAATGGGTGACACAGAGTTCAGTTTTAAAAACTTAATTTCTGAAAAGATAAAGCAATAAATGCGGACCCAAAAAGAAAAGAAAACATTGTAATTAGGGGAGAGGCCGAGTGCGCCACATAAAATCTCTCCATCTAAAGTTCTAGATTCGAATCCCGGGCTGAGCATTGTTTCCTTGCAGTTGCCAGTGTTGAAAATGAGATCAACAGAAAAGAGACAAATCACTGTAGCATGGATATAAAATTCAATTCCAATTAGCTAGTTTTACAAAGGCGTAACACACTATCAAAACCAGACCAAGGTTATCGATTTCTATTTAAATGCGTGTTTCAGGTAAAATGGCATCTCGCCCAATGTGTGAATATTCTTAGCTTGGATTATAGTACTGGTCATTTCTTCTGCCCACTGTTGTTGCGGTTACAACTTTAAATAGCAACAGCGTATAATCAAACAACGAAAGGTTGATACAACAATCTAAATCTCGTGGAGTTAAAAACATCTTAAGCATTTAGTGATTTCTATGGGGTAAATATTGATCCACCACCACATTTGAAACTCTCGCCTGGAAGTAGTGTCGAATGTGTAAATCGGTTTAGCTTGTAGTTCGCATATTTTCCGAGGGAGCATATCTTTACGCTACAGTAACAGTGAAAAATATCAGATTTGGCCCCAACCTGGCAACATATCCATACTCATCGTCGCAATTAACATACATAAAATAACCAAAATATGAATAAACACTAATATTGACCCACCTGTCAGGCAGGTATCTAGAAATATGTACGTATTTCGGCGGGATCCGAACCAAGTGACTCAGAAATACGTAATAATAATTTTTAAATGTATTGTTATTATTACATGTATATTAAAAAAATATTTATATATTTTGTTTTAAGTCCACTTTATGCACAGTAAGGCTAATCGAGGCTGGACCTACAGTTTAAAGTAAGATCCGAACCACTATGTGCCTCCACCGGGTATCGAACCCGCTGTATAGTAAAAAGACGCTATAAGAATAGAGTACATATTCATCTAGCTTACATGTAGACAGGCGCACCCAGAAATTTTCTATGAGGGGAGGGTTTCGACCAAATGAAAAACATGAATCTGCCAGAAAATGCCTCTCGTAAAATAATAATAATAATAATAAATGGTGTGGTTCTTATTCTCAAGCAACAACTTTGGTACAGGATGAATTGAAAGTTCTGCGAAACGATAGATAAATGCTTCTGTGGCGTTCCAAACAATGATTCCTGTTATTTGAACCTACCTGATACAAGAATGAGAAATTCTCAATTATAAAATTGTGGAAAAAAGTAATTTGCTGTATAACCTGATGGCCTAAGGGGGGAGGAGGTTCTGACCTATGGTTCTGACCCCCATAAGCCCCCCCCCCCGTTTCGGTGCGCCGTGCTTGCAGTTAAGATGGCTAAAATTTGTCTTAAAAACACCCATCCTGGCAAGGAAATTAATGTAAAAAAAAAGTAGAAAATGAATATTTATTAAATAACAAAAAAGGATGTTAGGTTCAGTTGATGAAAAGTTACTGATTAATATTTTAGTGCACATAAAGTCTTATGATCCCAATCTAATGTCGGCGGAAATAAAGAAGCCCTCAACTGCACAAGAAATGCTAAAGAAGTATAGCTTGATCATTTAATTTTTGTAATTGGTAACTCTTTCGGGATGCAGGAACTACATCAATACGTCATTGTCACCTGCATGCAGACACCTTGAGAAAGAGGGAAAGAAAATGGCAGGATGTTTACCGTTTCGAAACACAGTCGGGACAAAAACACCAGTCTGCATTCCGAGCTGCAGCTGAAGCTTTGTGGTTTCGATTACAGGGAGGATTGCATCAGCCTTCATTTTACACCCCGTGCGTAAAGAGTTGGCGCAAAACAATCCGGAGAGCTGTCCCGCAGGCAGAGCAGGGTGGCCAAGGTCGTGAAGATGTTTGGCCGCACACCAAAATAAATGACGTCATACCAGATAGGCATCCAGTCTTGCACATCCCCCACGTTCAGCAGAGAATTCGCTGTGTAAGGCAGGTCAACACTAATGAATCAAAGCTTTTTATTTGTCATAAATTGGGCTAAATTGCCTCAAATCACCAAATTATGCAAAATAAAGATTACATCTATGACCAAACATCTCTACGAACATGGCCTAAACATAAAAAATGTACCCTAACCAACAATATCAATTTCTAAATAGTAAATTGTGTCTTCTCACATAGCTTTCTTCCTGTGGCGCTTTATTTACGTGCGGATAAAACAGACGAGGAGAAAGTAAACACAAGTATAGGCACCTATAGGCCTATAGGCGTCGAAATGTTAATACTACAGGCTAGCATATTTTCACATGCTTCTTCTTGGACACCTGCCGCCTATTTTATCTATATTCAGTGTGTTTGATTTTTGGTATTTAGCGTTGCTTTTCTGCCAGTTTTGGCTAATCGCGATAATGAGGATGGGTGGTGATGATGAAATTGATGAAGAGACACTCACAAAGAACACCTATGCGCAGACCTGGATTGGAACCCGTGACAGCTGGCGTATTCAGTGTATGTATCTACACAAGGGTATTGCCTTACAACGCCGATCCTAAAAACTTTTAATAAATCGTACACAAACAATTATTTTCATCTGCAGGGGGCTTCGAACGAGCGATCGAGTTGCCCCTCTCTAGGGCCGGCTCTGTACTGAATCATTCCTATTGTGAAGGCTATTGCTGGAATGTCTGCAGCGTATTGACAGTCTCTAAGAGAGCGGAAACCCCCGATGAAGGTCAGCAGAAGAAGAGAAGGAAGTAATGTGAGCTTTGGCGGAAGATGACCTAAGAAATGCAGGAACTACACCAAACGCAAATGTCTGAATTGTTAAAATAGAAATGACTGCGACAAAACATGCGGCAGGAACGGGAAAGTTAGTTTTTTCCTGCTAATAGGTCATTCGCAGCTGAACACGGTGGCGCTGTCAGACAATTGCGTTCTACTGGGCTCCGTTTCGGCTGATTCTTTCTTTAATTATTTTTCTATCTCAATCGTAAGTCTGTGAAACATTTTATGAATTTAGTACAGATAAACGATAAAACTGACATTGGTAATTCTGATGACAGAACGACACCTCACCAGTGGCGTGCGGGGGATTGGTGGGGTCATAGCCCCTCCCTCACTTTGGCCCAGTATTCCTAACAGAAAAAAAAAGAACGCCAAGGGCAGGAAAATGCCAAATAAGGGTTAACTACTAAAGATGGTGTACGTAATCCCCTCCTTTTGAAAATCCTGGGCACCCCACTGCACCTCACAAATGCTCAGTGTCTACCTTTGATGATGCGTCACAAATGTAACCGATACTGCATTTCGTCCCATACGCGTGTTAACATATCAGCGGTGATACGGTTGCAAAGTTCCGGGAGATTAGCGGGGAGTGGAGGCTCCTTCTGAAATTGTGCTCGAAATCGTCGCAGCGGACAAGGTGCTTGCGTATTCCAACGCACAAAACGCCATGAGCGGCTACAGCCTTAACATCTTGGAAATACATGCTGACAGCACCAAACCTGACATTCCTAACCATGGCCGTATTTAGAGGGAGGGTTTCTAGGGTTCAAACCCCCCCGAAACTTCTGACATGTTGGATTAATGGAAGTTCATAAACCAAAATCTATAACTCATTTTCAAAATTTTTTTCGAAGCATCTCAAAAGTACAAGGAGACAATGTTGAAACGATCCATCTAGAATTTTCATACATTTGGAATTCTGAAATTTGAGTGAAACAGGATTTATTCTCGAAATCGCAGCCCACCGGCGACTCCTCCATTTTCACTTGTGCTGTCCTCTTTCCAGTGTTCCTGCTTCACAAGGAATATAGACTGAAAATTTCCTCACGATTGTCCCAAAATTCCCATTCCAACTTTTAAATTCCCTGTCCGATAAAGTCGAAAATCCCCCTTGATAGGAGTTCAAACGTAAGATCTCCACTTTCGTAGCGCATTACATTCGAGACTGAGGTTATACAATCCATGCACCAGGCTCAGTTTTTAAAAAGAATAATTGGTTCCACACTTTTCAAAATTCCAAAAATTAAGTTTTAAGGTCAAACAACAAAAACTTTGACTAAAATTTCTATCTAACTTTTAAAGCTTTTTCTAAAAGGTATCTAAAATTTAATAACAAAGTATAATAATTGTGCATTTCAGTACACACTCTACGAAATGTAAAAAAAAAAAAAGCCTTGTGCTGGATCACTCATCTGCTGCATTGAGTAAGCTCCCTCGAGGATATAACAATAATAATAATTATTATTATTGGTATTATTATTATGGAAAATAATTGTTTTATTATTAAATTTTAATTATTATTGTATAACTGTTATTATTTCTATTATTCAAATTTCTGGCAACACCCATGAGAACAATTATGAATGAACCCCTCCCGAAATTTTTTCCTGCCTACGCCCATGTTCCTAACCTATCCACGTATGCATATAATAGCTTAAATGGGCAAAATTTAGTCTGCCTAACCTATTTACATGCTTGTTTCAGCTATTATATGCATACGTGGTTAGGTTAGGCAGGTCAGGTTTGATGCTGTCAGCATGTATTTCGAAGTTGCTAAGGCTGTCCCTAGCTGCTCGTCAAAACGCTTTATCACGTTTGCTGCATCCTAGCGGCGCTCGTGCGGTTTCCTACAAAATCTTTGTTTGTCGTTCTATTGGCATCAGAATTATCCCTATCCATTACAGGGGCGCCTGAAGTTCTGGGCGACTGCCCGGGGCGCCGTTCTCAGGAATTAGCGCCAAATCCTTCTTTCTGATTACATAAGCGTGGTTATTTGTTTATTTTTTAAGTCCACTTTTTTTGGAATCCGATCAATTGGATGCGTGGCTATTTGTTTTCAAAAGATTTCTATTTATTGTTGACAACAATTAATTGAAGTTACTGTTCAATAATATATTAAGTACCGGTATCTTACAAAACCATGTAAGCTAAGAAATTACTGTTGTTTTGATGTTATATAGGTATTAAAGAACATGTTTGTTGCACGTTTGTGTTTATTTAACAGCAACATGCTAACTAAATAACACCATTAATTTATGTCATAATGACCGTAAATATAAAATAGTAGGAGGACCAGGGTAGAAAGACGTAGGGAAGGGTGGAAAGTATGGGCGGCGCCGAGAATTTACCTCGCCCGGGTGAAAATGTTCATCTTGAACCGCCCCTAAACCATTACATAGTTTATCTATGGCGAATTTCTAAATTGCTTTACGGACTTCTAAATCATGGTGCTTCTGCTTCTACATCTTTTCTCTTTGTATCATGTTGTATCTTTATTCTGTCTCGTTCCTTCTTTCTCTTTTTTTCTGCGTCTCTAGAGTTTGTACAGTGGGATGCATAAGTATTGCCAGCAAATATCCATCACTATGTTTATTCCCTTTGCTTTACACAACGAGAGCTTCAATAATTCAAACAGAACACCAAAGAACCTAACTGCTGACAACTTCTGCGCCAGCATACGTAATGATCTACAGTGATGGACAAAAGTATTCATACAAAGGCATTGTCTGAATGAAACATGTTATTATACAAATATGACCGTAAAGGCAAGTCAAGTCTGTAGCACATATGCTCCATTGGAATGGCAAGAATAGAAACGCAAAGCAATTGTGTGCATGCAATTGAAATTGTCACAATAAATGTGGGTAATCCTTAGATAAACTGCTTTCTGGATGGTCATAAGTATTCATACGCCAGGTTATAAACCCCCAAAAAAGTTCGTGAAACAACCGTTTCCAGCATTCAGTGCCAGATATTTGTTTACTGCACTTGCACCTGTGTAAGGAAGTGGTTGGTTTGGTGTTGGCGTGCTGCAGGAAGTCAAATGGGCCGCAAAGGGAAGGAAACCACGATCGAAGAGAGGAGAATTATGATATCATTATACCACAATAAGAAATCATATTCTGAAATCGCAGACATAGTTGGGAGAAGTCGTGCGACTGTGCAAAGTGTCATCAAACGATATAAAGACACAAAAGTGCTGATAAATAGGGAAAGGGTTGGGCATCCTCAGAAACTTACTTCGAGAGAGAAACAAGGACTGTTGAGAATGATCAAGAAAAACCCAAAATTAACACCATCAGCAGTGTCGGCACATGTTCACGACCACCTGGGAAAACAAGTGTCCTCAAGAAGTATTAGAAGGCTTTTCAACCGAGCAGGGTACAGAGCTAGGGTAGCTAGAAGAAAGCAATACACCAGTAAGAACAACAAGATGGCCAGATTAACATTTGCAAAGGAGTATGTGAGTAAAAGTTTGGACTTCTGGGATAAAGTGTTGTTTACGGACGAGAGTATATTCAATATTATCCATAGTGATGGTAGAATTTTGGTGTGGAGAAAGCCCAATACTGAGCTTGAGCCTCGAAATCTTCTGGCCACAGTTAAACATGGAGGTGGTGGCGTTATGGTCTGGGGCTGTATGTCAGCCTCAGGTGTTGGAGAACTCGTCTTTATTGAGGGAACTATGGATAGACTGGTCTATTTGGATATTCTGAAGAACAATTTGCAGCAGAGTATCTATCATTTGGGTCTTGGGAATGATTTTCACTTCCAGCAGGACAACGACCCTAAACATACAGCTGAGATTGTCCGCCTTTGGTTGTTATATAATACTCCCCACACACTCAAAACTCCACCTCAGTCCCCCAACCTTAACACCATTGAACATCTTTGGAGCCATTTGGAAACCAGACTCCGAAAACATGACATAACAAGCAAGAATAGACTGAAAGAGGTCATTTTGCATGAGTGGCACAATATTACATCTGAAATAACCACGCCTCTTGTTCATTCTATGCAAAAGAGACTGACAGCTATTCTCCATAACAGAGGAATGCATACTAAATTATGACGACATGGTATTTGTTTCTTTCTTTTCTTCAAAGTGAACTTTTATGTTGGTGTATGAATACTTTTGTCCAGGCAAAGAAGCGGGTATTGAGAAAGTATTGTATTTTATTTTTCTACAAGCAGCATCTGATATTTATTTTTGTTGTCAATATATCGTTGGTGCATACATGGTCAAGCATTAACAGTTTTGACTTCCTTATTGTTTTCCTATCTGCTGCAATTCGTCCTTTCTTCCTTTCAGTTCCACTGTATGATTACTTTTGTCCATCACTGTATGTCTAAAAAAACATGTTGGCGCAAGAGAAAAAATAATGAAAATAGTTATGGATAATTTGCCGAGCAATACTTATGCATTCCCTGAGGTACGAACTTAGGATTGTCAGAATGCTAGAACAGCGCTTTGTAAAATAAACCTCACTCATATTTTTGATACACCTTTCTTTGTTGTTCATTAGAATATGATTTTTTTCTTCTTGTTCTATGCATACGCAGCAATTTGGATAGTTCAGAAAACTATGGATGGTGAGTAAAGTGGGCATTCTGCGATAAAAGAAATCAAAAGGTGGCCCTGTTTACAGAAGCGCGGCGATAAAACTCGCGAGAAACAAACATAGATATGGGGCGCGATTGTATCCTGGTATTCCCATCCCACCAGTGGGGCCAAAACACACACACTCGAGGACAGGGTTGCCAACCAGAGAGAAATTCAACTATGTTTAGTGGAATCTGCACCTCCACGGACGGCAACACTGGCCGCAGATAAGGAAGCTACTTACGTTTCCTGCCTAGTGCACACATTAGGTCCCTCTAGGGCTAGAACCTGCGTCCCTAGGAAGAACAGCGCCACCACGCTCCACCTGAAGACTGTCATGGTTGGTCTCTGTCAGCTCCTCACCATCTCACCTGGAAAAAACCGAAAAGAAAACATTAAAATCGTAAGCTTTACACACACAGCAAGATGTGGCAAGTTGCCAGAAACGAGCAATACACATGTTCCCTGCTAGAAGTGTTGAGGGAATGTTTACACCATTAACTGGATTATTACCTTTCATTGCCTGCAGGTTTGCTCGTACCAGACACCTACCTGCAAGTGCCGACATTTGAGGCTCTAGAAGGAAACCGAGAAAAGGTAAACTATTAGGAACGGTGAGAGCATGCGTATGACTTCCATGCAAAGTTTGGAGGCTACAAGGGACAGTCTCGCACCAGATAAGACATTTATTTCAATAATGTCGAAATGTGAACTGCTGCTGAAAAAAAACGACATAGGCAAAGGAGAGCATGAATTTCTCCCCATGTTGCAAGTAGAAGCGGTTTGTGAAAAATATGATGAATAAGTATTTACAGCATCCCATATATTCCTTATGGAGACGAAACTTCAAATTACGTCTAATCAAATGGGCACTTCGACTTTTCCAACCGGAAATAAAATCTTGAGCCTGTCGTCTTTTCGTTCATGTTTTTCTATGCCATCGGAAGTTTGATATTCCAAAGAGAGCAAGTAAAATAATACTCGTATATGCGTGATCCTAAGGTTTCTTCTCTTTTGCTTATTTTATGCAGCACTTTCTATCTCTTGAGTGTTAGGACTAGGCATAATTTGATTGGTTGATAGACTTATTTTACTTCGCGTTTCTGTCACTTTTGACTAATTTCAAACGGTAGTGAGATTAAATTGATGAAAGTCACCACAGAGTCACAACAAATGACTGCCCACTCTATTTCGGGTGTTTGCCCAGGTTCTTCTCATCAAAATTGACTAAAGGCCGGAGGAACGTCTCATGGGTAATCGCGGCGATAACGATGAACTGATAAAATTAGTGATGAGTCAAACACAACGATACATCCATTCCTGATGAGTTCAAAGAAATAGTCTATTTCTGTACATTGGAATAACCTGCATCGGAAATTATCAGAATCATTGGGAGCAACAAGAATCACAAAGGAATAAAGAGGCCGAAAGAATAACAGAAATTAATATAAAATACCGACCGGCCTCTGACGGGGTTATCAGAGTTGCGCGCTAAGAAGCCAGAGGTTCCAGGTTCGAAGCCTGGTTAAGGCATGGATGTATCACTGGCATTCATCCTCATTGTCACGAGTAACTCATAACGTGGAAAGCGGTGCAATGTAACCAAAACAGAAGGAAAGATAGAGAATAATGGAAAGACGTCGCAAAACAGAGAAAGAAATGGAGAGCCAGAGGGAAAATATAGGAAGGGAGACAGGTTTAGAATGAAAAGAGACAAGAGGAGAGAAGGTAGTAAAAAAAGGAAGAAACAAAAAGAGAGAAACTGAAGAAAAAATAGAGAGGAGGAAAGACGAAAGGAAGAGATGCAAAGAGAGAGGAAACGAAAGTAAGAAAAAGGGACAAGCGAGAGAAATACAACCGTACAAGACATGACCACCAAAATGCGAGACCACTACATATATCGCCCCCTGAACTAAGTACTGTAGGGCGTTATAGGCGATAGAGAACAAAGAGACACGGCTGAGAAAGAGAAAGACATATTAGAGAGAAAGAGGGGTGAAATGGATACAGATAATCTTACCAGAACAACTTAAACAAAGCCAAGTTGATACAGTAAAACCTCGTTAATCCGGACTAATGGGGGGATAAGTTGACCGGTTTAACGAAAGTCCGGATTAACTGAAATAACCTAAAAGAACAGTAGAAAGTGCATTAAAACTCAGTTTATAGCAACAAAACACGTTTATTATGGTGTATTTAAAGGGCATAGGCCTAAATACACCATACACTACAGTACAATATCTGCGGGAAACAGAATTTCATCAGTGGTTGCCTTATCTTTGGAAAGTTCTCTTGTTAACTTCTAGCCACATTTAAAACCTTGAATTCTGCTTCTTTTTTCCTTTTGCCTGTCCGGATTAAGCGAAGTCCGGCTTATCGGGGTCCGGATTAACGAGATTTTACTGTATTTTCCCCACCCGTGGTTCCAAGCAAAACAAATACACCAACCACAACACTGCAATTAAACAACATATGATCACACTGTATTCTATCCAGACAGAATCTCAACACTCAACTACTACAAACCTATTTTCGCTGTTATGGAGAAGAAATATTACGAATGATCGGAAGATTGTGCCAAAACTTTCACAACACCATGTCCTCGAGTCGTCGTGTTGGCCATGTATATGTTTTACCATGCGCCAAAGAGCAGCCCGAAATACAGCCAGATGTCAGTGAACCTCTTGCGCTATTCTAAAATTACTTGCTTAGAAACTACGCCGCAATAGTGTATATTTGTATGCAGAAGTGTACATTATTATTTCGCAAACAAGCCTCGATGAGGTGACTTGTGTCCGTGGCGGAGTTGTTGGCCTTCGGTGGTTCTACGTTCGAATTCTGGATACAGCACTGGCGCTTCATTGCGTTTGTCCTTGGTGTTTCATTAATTCGCCATTCGTGCTCATAGTTTCCAATAATAATAATAAAAAAAGAACATATGAAGTGTCTTGCGTGGTCTAGTGGTTAACATAAATCCAGGAGGAATGAGTTAGATTTAACAACTGAAAAGTTATATGCGCACAATCTATAAAAATGGACGTATGTGTGTGTTTGTTCCGGCATAACGCCTGGAGCGATTTCAACCAAACTTGGTACACGTATCATTTGCAATCTGGAAAGAAATACTGTGGGGGTAAGACACCCCTGGCACCCCTAGGGGAGGGGGTGGGAAGGGGGTGACATGTAAAAATAATCGAAAACGGCCGATATTAGTGTGGAAGCCATAGTTTTCAGGGTCGCTAAGATGAATAGTGATACTCCCAATGTCGTTCAACCCCAAGTTCATCACCTATCGGGATGGAAGGAGAGAGGGTGTGAAAAATAAAATGTCAAAAATGACCTACATTTGTGTCGAATCCAGTTTTCGGAGTCTCTAAGCTAATTGGTGACATTCACGATGACCAAACTTGGTACACATATGACTTACAATCTGGAAAGAAGTACTGTGGGGGTAAGATAAGACACCTCTGGCACCCCTAGGGGTGGGAAGGGGGTGACATGTAAAAATTATCGAAAACGACCGATATTAGTGTGGAATCCATAGTTTTCAGGGTCGCTAAGATGAATAGTGACACTCCCAATGCCGTTCAACTCCAAGTTCATTTCACACTATTGTTAGAATTCATTATATTCCTGTCTAATAGAAGATTGGGATACATAAATTCCCGGGCGACGCAAACCTGATTCAGTATATCTCCGTGGTGGAGTGGTTAGCACAAGCGCTACGACACCAGGAATCCTGAGTTCAAATTCTGGTCTGGGCGGGGTATGAGTGTTCTTTCTACATACCATCATCAATTTCATCATGGCATCACTCATCTTCATCGACATCATTAGCCAAAAGTGGCAGAAAAGTCACGCTTGGTAATTAGAAAAACCCGTTTGACAGGCCTTAGCCCTCAAAGACCTGTTGCGACCTGTAACTGTCGTGTCCAATAAAATAACGAGAACCTTTTCATCAGAGGCATTAGAATGACGCTGCCTGCCTGGGAAGGGATTTTTTTTTTAATCCCGACGTTCTGGACTGAAAAAAAATTGCCATTTTCCGTGGAAATACAAAAAATTAACGGCTTTTTAATTTTAAAAAATACAGTCGTTTGGAATTTCTGGACTGTTCTGGATGTCGAAAAGTCGGGATTTAATTTCCTGAAGCCGGGATCTGACCTTGACAATCCACGCGCCGTCATTTTTAATTACTTTTTGTGACTGTGCACAAGAACATTGGTCAGAGGTGCCATCAAGGACAACATATTAAATGGTCTCTTGTTTTATATCTGTTCATCGCCAAAAAGTACAAATAGAAAGAACTGTTCGTGGAGAAAGTGAAAGGGAGCAAGGCGAATCTTGTTTCCATTGAAATAGTGGACTCAAGTCTGAACTTGTCAACAACGCCAAAGTATCTTCAGTTTCAATTTTGTCTGAACACGAAGTCTTTAATGAACTCCTTAAAAGAACCCCCCCCCCCCCGATTACTATTTTTGTCTTTGAACAAGAACAACTTTTAAAACTCAGGTTTATCGATTGATTTGCTTTATTTTACTTCGCGTTTTGTGCCACTTTTTGGCTAATTTGCGAAGATGGGGATGAGTGGTGATATGATGAAATTGATGAATGGACACTCAAACATCCATGTCCAGGCCGGGATTTGAACCCGGGATGCCTGGCGTCGTAGCGCGATGTGCTAACCACTCCGCCACGGAGGCCGGCTAAAAACGCAAGTTCAAAATGGTAATTACGAAATTTCATATCCTGCTCTCCCCCCATAGAACGCAACTATGTAACAGTCTTGTTTACAATCCCAGACCTTCAAAAAGAAAAAAAATCCTGCGTACGTTAGTGGCGGAACGCAACTGGTGGATCAGGTGTCTTTTGTCTTGGAGGTCAACTGTATTACACGTGAAAGACAAGTTAACTACACGACTACTCCCGTTACTACATGCTCTCCAAGCGTAAAAGCATTAAAAAAAAACACAGATTACACAATTTCTTCCGCTCTACGTACCAGCTGGAGAGAATTCCTCGCCGATGGAGCACCCACGCTTTAGCGGAGCGTGAGAGAAGTGGCCAATGAACACTTCCTTAGAAAACGGATGGAAAAAGTGCAAGGACAAACTCTCTTAACTTGCACGCACGCTTGAAGTCCGAGAGAATCACATCTCGACAGTCCAGTCACCGGGATTCACAGAATCCGCTTCTGTACCAGCCTCTGCTCTGACGTCACCACGTGAAATCTTGGGATACTCCAAAGCGAGATAAGGATCAATGGTCCACGCGGGAAATCGATACAGACGGAGGCGACATCTCGTGGCAGAGGGATGCAACAGTGTATTCCGGAAACGGTGCTGTATAGTGGGTCGTTCTGGGGTAAGTTACCCGCATAAATAAACGAATAGGCCATTCATCTCTTGGTAATGAAAGATTTGACGCCTCGCTTTAGTACGAATAGGGGAGGGGAGAATGAGAAAAATAAACATATAAAGGCGTTTGACAGAAAGAAAGAGATAAACTAATCTAGGGAAAGAGAATGCAGGAGAAAGCACGACAGAGCACGTTAAGTGTTCGACTTGGGATCTGGTCACCGAAATTCTCGATTCGAGTCCCTGCCTGAGGATTCTATGCTAAAGTGCGCGTCAAATCTCCTGCATATGGTGATAGCCAATAGCAGCGCGCTGCAGCGGTGCCATGTCGAAATCTCACACGGAAAAGAGACAGCGTGGTTGAGGAGAGCACGGAATTATGCAACGCCGCACGTCTGTGATTCGATTGTGCTGTTCCGCCGTTCAAGACCACATGCAGGAGATTTGACGCGCACTCTAGTGCCCATTCATCAATTTCATCCAATCATCATCCATTGGTGATTAACCAAGAGGGTGGCAGCAAAATGGCGTAGAAATATCAAAAAGACTAGACAGAGGAGAAAAACTAAGCAAGGAATTCGAAGGGAGCTTACAGACCGAAGCGACACGCGATAGGTGACAAGCGACTTGCCTCTTGGAAAGCAACCTAAATACATTGAACTTTTCGAACCAAAGCGACACCACATTTTATGAGTACCGTGCATCATGTCGCCTCTGTCTGCTGTTCGTGCACAGTGAATTTTTGCTTATAGGGAGATTTCACACAGAAGAGACACGTGTCGCTTGAAGATTTCACCAATCGAACGCAGGTTTGTGCGGCCTGCCATGCCTATGCGGTGTGAAACGTTGCTGTTGATTGGCTCGTTCCCAAGCGACATGTCCTGTCCTGGAGGGGGTACGTGTTGCTTGTCGCTTCGGTCTGAAAGCTGCCTAAGACATAGGAAAGATGGCTGAGACTAGAGAAAAGAAGAAAAGCATAACATATTCAGGAGGATCAAGTGACCCCATTTGGCTCTCCCTTGCAGCACGGTTCATGATTATATTCTGTTATTCATATTCCTCAGAATGTCAACACGTAAATTCCGACATTGGATTTCCGCTGCACGGGACAGTCGGCCACAAGAAATGAGAAGATAATTTGTCCCGGACCATGCTCATCCACTTTTCAAGTTTCTAGGCCAGTCAAGACCAGACTTTTGTTAAAGCGTTCATTTTCCAGTCCACGAGTATCGGGCGAAAAAGAGCGAAGCCTTTTAGTGCAAATCCCGTGGGAATCCTTTTATGACAGGTATCACGAAACTAAAGTGCATGTCGTGCACATTTTTACATGTGAATTTCTTTCAAAGATGCAGTTCTTCCCGTAGCTGCGAGTGGGTATAGCACCAATAAGCTGTGTGCGCCTGCATCTTCTTGTCTGCGAGAAATCTTTTTCCAATGTGAAGACTGGATGATATAGCAGAAGCTTTGAAATTGTGGGGCGTGTACGGCGTACTTGGGTTTTAGAATATTCTGCCAGAAAAAAAATGTACGTGGCTTAATGAATTGATGTTTACGCCAAGGAAGAACCCTTGCGTTGACCTATCTATTCCTATTGGGCGAACTATGATAATACTTGCCCAATAGGAGAACTTCTGATCACAGTTTGCTGATCGCGATGATTGGGGGGCGGAAGGCAGCACTAGACCTGTATCTCTAATGTAAAGTAAGTTATGCTGCATGAGGCCTTAGAAAGAGCGTTTCGCGGGCTAACAGCAGACGTCGCTCGCACACTGTTGCCGATACTCTCGTGTCGTCTGCTCCTCAGCCGAACAAACAGGCCGAGGTAGCAAGAAGCAGAGGTCACTCACCCTTCCAGAAGGGTGCAGCGAGCTAGCTGTGGCAACCGGGCTCGCTCATTCGCGGACCTGATTGGTTCTCACAGACATATCCCCATATTGTTGTCTGTTGCAAGTCCGTGAAGCGATCTTTTTAAGGCCTCATGGAGTATAATAGCACTACCACTGTAGTAAAACAATAGTAGCCAACACGTTTCACATCTTTCTCAAGGATTAGCAACAATTGATTTAAAAATTAGCTTCTTTACAAGTTATCAATTAACAATAAATGCTCCAAAACCATTGTTAAATTTGAATTTACATATTCAATTTAATATTCTTTATTCTTGGGCGAGATTCATCAAATGCTGCCGGTACCACTAACCACACAAAAGAAATATGATAGAGTATATGATTATACAGGAAAATTATAAGAATAACAAAAAATAGGCCTATATATTTTAAAAAGCTGCTGCTACTACTACACAAAACATTGAAAAAGAAAACATAAAATATACAGTGTATATAGTGAATGTGTAAATAAGTTATTAGATTCAGTCCACTTTTAACAATTCACGGGAATTTTCAGTTTTAATCCAATGTGGTCTTACTTTGCTTCTGACCATCAATCGGCAATTGTCTAATTTATTAGTAAATCGTTCAAACTAAAGTCACACCCAATTTCTTTTAATTCTTTTGGAATGGAAGTTAGGGAATGTCTTTTAATTATTGGCTTGAACATTAACAGCCATTTATATTTGTCAACCAGGCTTCAGCATTTTTCTGTTGCTTTAGTATTTTTCATTTAAATAAAGAAGAAACTTTGTTTTTGATTGTGTCCTTCCTTGCCATATTCATCCGGTAGGGGTCTACCTTGTCAAACATCAACCAGATGTTCCGTAAATCTCTTCTTAATATTTCGTTTAGTTTCTCCTAAGAAATGCTTCTCATATTCTCTCAGTTTTCTCAAATATACCACAGGAAAATCTAATTTGTCATTTATCTCCAACTTCCTATGTATATTTCCGAGATCAGGTTAGTTGAACAACGACATTAAAAATTCTATTTTTAGCATCAGTGTTTCGAAACGCTATGCTCGAGAAAATTACTGTTATCATGCTCGGTTGTGTTTTGTTGTGTAAGATAAGTGTTGCAAACTTTTTTTTATAGTTAAATGTGACATGCTGTGTAAGGCAGTGTGTATACTGTCTAACCTAAGAAATCACCATTGCTTCTTAAAAGCATTATGAACCAAAATTTCCCGCAATATACAGTAGTTGGTTCATTTATGTAAAATTTATCTTCAGTTCGCAACACTAGTAGCAATACATATCGAACTGTAATGGCTATCTGACCACAATAACCTTGAACTAGCAACTAGCTCAGTCCGGACTTGACACC
Organism: Lepisma saccharinum; assembly: GCF_977018435.1. Lineage (NCBI taxonomy): Eukaryota > Metazoa > Arthropoda > Insecta > Zygentoma > Lepismatidae > Lepisma > Lepisma saccharinum. The sequence goes on from NC_139252.1 coordinate 42,362,964, forward strand.
TTAGCAATGTTCCATGACTCATATCAAACGTGGTCATTCACTTCCTCCCCCCCCCCCCCCAACAAAGAAACTTCCAATTTCCCGTCTTCCTGGAAGGTCACCCGAAGCACTGAACTTCGACACACTGACATCTGACAAGCGTATCAGCAGACACGTGACGTCACTGCCATGACCTATGAACACTTCCAGACGTCTACACTGTCCCCATGCTGAATGGTTTCAGAGAAGTTTCAGAAAGATGGGTTAATTTGCAGTGGCGTCGCGTGCGGTTCACATACGAGTGTTCACAATAATGTTTTTGTACTGAATGCAGATTTACTCCTCTCCCTTGTAACTTCATCCTCAATTGAAAAGTGAGAATAACAGTTCAATTTATTTTCAACAATTTTCCTGGGCCTCCCCGATGGCGCAGTGGTAGCGTCGTCGCCTTGTAATCAAGGGGTCCTGGGTTCGATACCCGGTGGAGGCACAAGTGGTTCGGATCCCACTTTAAACTGTAGGTCCAGTCCCGATTAGCCTTACTGTGCATAAAGTGGACTTAAAACACCAACTCAACTCAACAATTTTCCCCCAAAATCACACTATATTAGAAGTAATAAAAGAAGGATCTAGGGGAAGTTGTCCCTTTCCCCCTTAAAATCCGCCAGGTTTAGGGAATTCTAGCTAAAGTTTGCAACTATGCAGCACATACCTTTTAGAGTCCCCCTAGACATGCCTTGTATATGCTGCACTCTGGTGCTGAATGTAAGAAGTATTGCCGCTTGCATCAGTGTTCGCACAGCAAAGTGAACATCTTCGGGGCATACGCGTGCGCACGGGGGGAGGGGGGGAGTGTATATGTTTTTTCCACGAAGGGACAAACAAGATATTTTTCCATTGGGCATATTACCCCGATAATAGTGTTGCCCCCTCAAAAAACGCCACTTGAATTTGAAATTATCGCATAATAATTCATGTAAATTACTATGCCTGAAATCAAATTATATGTGTAAAATATATAGTTTTAGGTTGACATACGTTTTCGAAGGGAGAGATGTAGCCATCTTTGCCCCCCTCCCTTCCAGACGTTCCATGCCCCTATATTATTATACTTTTACTTAGAAATTTAGTGTAGATGAATATTATTGCTGATTAAACGATATTACAGTATACTCTTAAAAAGAAAATGAAGTATTTTCAAGCCGATGAAAGTTCGAAGCAACTACGGGGGAAGGTACTTTTGTAAAGTAAAATGGTCCATCCTTCAATTTTCGAAAAAAAAAATGCTATGTCATACAATTTCTATTGGACTCAGTGAAGCCTTCTGAAATTGGTAAATGCAACACGTAAACAATTTATCTACAGTATAGCTTCTAAAAGCCTCTTTTCTTAATGAACTCAGAAATAACCAAAATGTCACTTACCATGTTTTACACCCGAGCCCTTCAAATTATGTAACGTCTCAGGGGGCGTTAAGCTTAACTCTGCTACGCGGCCTGTGTTCGAACCGACGACCCTTCCCTTTCGAGCAAGCAGCTCTGTTTGATCTGATTTGATTTTTGTTATTTCGCGTCGCTTTTCTAATCGCGATGATGAGGATGAGTGATAATACGATGAAATTGATGAAGACGCACTCACAAAGAACACCCATTCGCAGGGCGGGATTCGAACCCGGGACAGCTAACCACGGAGGTCTGCTCGCACATGATATCTCCCCCAATTAAGATTCCACAGGTGACCATCTGTTGGAATCTCGTCCGAGGTTTTCCCGCACCAGAGCCGGACCCCGTTGCTTTGGAGTCTTTTCCACTTTCATTTCCGATATGGAAACCACCAGCCTAATTGCTAGCTTCCGCCTGGCGAGAACCGAATCACCAATGCTGACTGACGCAACACGTGCCGCCTGCCGCACCAGGAAAAGTAGGCCTCAACGATACAAATTAAGTACCTTGAGACAGTGTTTCCAAACTAACGTAAAATTTCCCTGCCCTCAAATTAAATGTAATTACTTTACCATAAAAAAAAGTTCAGGCTCATATAATGTGTGTTTTACGTATCTGCGGTTTAAGTGAAAATCTGAGTTGAGGAGTACGCAATTCAAGAAACGCGTTATTTTTTAAGCAATCGCGTCACTGCCTAAAAGTAATGATCGTTAATGTACTTCCGTTACTTAATAAATTCAAGGGTGTCCCTTTTCGAGAACATAATCTGATATCTCACAAATGAAAAATGGCGGGTTCACTTTTCTTAAAACCCATTAGCGTCATGCCAGACAGTTATGTGAACTCCCACGTATGGGGGGTGTAGTGAGTGCTTCTGTTCAAATTTCTTATATCTTTCTATAGTGTATTAAAATTAACGACAATATGTTACTTCATTTTCATTAGATAAAGTAACTTGTAGGAGTTTCATTTTAGGTAACTTGTAATGCGTTACATTTTTAGGTAAGGCAGAAACGCATCACATTTTAGATCAAGTAAATAGTAGTGCGTTCCATTTCAGATAAAGTAAATCCTAACGCCTTACATTTTTAAAAATTAGTAAGTAACTCATAATAAAAAGAATTAATTAATAATTTGTTTTTTTAATAAAGTTATTGAAAAACAATCAAGTTTGCAAATTAGTTATGAATACGAAATTATAATATTGATGCTCCCGATGGTAGGACATTGTATTTGCGCAAACGAATGTGTATACCTGAAATCAAGATTAAAGTTTGTTTGCATAATTTTATGCTCACATAAACTAATTGGGACTGAACCTACAGTTTAAAGTGGGATCCGAACCACCGTTTCTCCACAGGGGATCGAACTGGATCCCTTCATTTGTTACCAGTTCATCATCAAGATCTCATATCAGCATAAAATCACTGGTTTTTATTATACAACTCACAATAAGTTAAGCGACAGTAATTGTACTTAACCGCGTAGCTATAGTAAATAAACGTTAGCTAATAACAAAAATATGGAACACTGAAAAATATACTTTCCACACCAAAGTGCCTCATTGCCTCCTAGTTCCTTACTGTGTATTGGACTCGAAACACCCAATCAGCTTAGTTCCTCGATTTTGTCCCGTTGTTACTGATTCATATATAGTAGTTCTAAAAATATTTACAGCATCAATCAACCGAAGTTCAATACACAACGTTAAATTATACTGCTGTTTACGTGAAGATATATTTCGACTGTTGAAGTGAAATTGCAATTGGGCAATATTGGTTTAAGTCAAACCTAGATGACTCACATGTCATTTGTACGTTATTTTCTTAAATAACGTCTGGATGAAAACGCGCTTTCACGAACCGCATTCTTGCATCTTCCAAATTAAGTAACATCGCGGCACTTAGCGTAATATTCCGAAATCAACATAAACACATTTCCCACAATTTCATGTAAATATACATTGCATAAATGTCAATCTAGGCCGCGCTCGGAGTTCTCACATGCCAGAATATTCATGCAAATTAACTTACATGAATGTTATGAATGTTGCGTACTTTGGTCTCGGTCAGATACGCAGCTTTCCACAATGGAAATAAAGATAGGAATAATTGATTCGTATGTGGTGATGTTAAAGAAAACGTGGCGCGATAAGCTTTCTATTTTCGGCGTAATAAGGAAGTTTTTTTACTTGTCTTGTTATGGACATTCTTACTAGAGATATTGCCTCATTTCGCCCCGTAGATAAACAAACAAGGAGCTCTTTTTTTTTAAACAAAAATCTACAGCTCTGAACCAAGTTTAAAAACTCTGACCTTATCTTCGTCAGCCAGTGACGCCAACTTATATATGCCCGTGGGGCTCGAGCCCACCCAGTAATTTGCCCGTTTTATTATTACTATCATCAAGAGTAGAAATATACAGGTCGTTCGTTCGCCATAGCGACTGAAAATTTTTAACCTGCTATTTTTTTAAAAAAAAAATATTTCGAGTTCGCTTATGGAAATTTTCATTACCTTCTCTAAGTAATGAGTACAGTATGTGTTTTTTCTGTATCACGTGTATCCAGTGGCGTATGTAGAGTCTAAGCCCTGGACTAGATCACTATGACACCAGTTTCTAGGCTATGGAGGAGGGGAGAAGACAAGGCTCATTCCTGACTTCTTCAAGGAAGCCACGTTGCCATCCCAACGGTAGTCAGGTTGCCAACTCCAAAAAAATTCAGGTTGCCAACTCCTAAAGATTCAGGTTGCCAACTCCTAAAGATTCAGGTTGCCAACTCCAAAAAAATTCAGGTTGCCAACTCCAAAAAAATTCAGGTTGCCAACTCCAAAAAAATTCAGGTTGCCAACTCCAAAAAAATTCAGGTTGCCAACTCCAAAAAAATTCAGGTTGCCAACTCCAAAAAAATTCAGGTTGCCAACTCCAAAAAAATTCAGGTTGCCAACTCCAAAAAAATTCAGGTTGCCACCTTCAAAAAATTCAGGTCGCCAACTCCTAAAAATTCCGGTTATCAACTTCTAAGAATTCAGGTTGCAAACTTCAGAATCGCCATTATCTTCTTTTTTATATCAGCTTAATTCACAGTTTTTAATAGATTTTTCTTCAGCTTTTTACTTTCTAGGCTTCAGGCTTCGCAGATAACCTAGCTAGCCTGGAATATACGCTCCTGCGTGTATAATTAAATCAGAATAATAAACATGCCATTATAATTTTTTCACTATTGCTAGCCGAATTTATAAAATCTGCTGCGAAATGATAAGAGTCTGCCACATAGTGTATTGCATAGTTATACATGCTATTATCAGTTGGGCCTTCTTTAGTAATGCCACTCTGGCGCAATAATTAATGACTTTCTTGCATTAATTAATAAACTATTTTTTTAAGATCGTATTTCACTTGGATTCATGACTTTCTTAGACCATATTTGCCGAATAAAAGTTGGCGTCTTTTAGTTTTTTCTACCCCTGATTATTATTAGGGCTGAGCCGATACCGATGCCGATGTATCGGTACCGGCAGATACCAGTGGTATTGGTATCTGTTGGAATTCAGCTACCGATACCAGCCGATACTTTCCGGCATATTGGTATTTCACGGAGTCCGCAAAAATGCAGCGCCACTCTAAGGGAGTCTAATTATACTGGAAATTATGCAAAATTAAAACTTCCTTTTTATTTTGCAATAATTTTGCACGAGAAACTATATTTTGTGACTACATAATATCTATTTTAATATTCTGATGCAATTCTTGAATATTCTAAAGTAAATTTCTTGGTAAATTGATGCATATAATTGGAGGAGAATATTTACACACCAATATTGATCAATATTTTGAACAAAATTTTTATTATTGCCATTTTCAAGTATCGGTATCGGTAAGAGCATCGGTATCGGTTGAAAGTGATATCGGCTCAGCCCTAATTATTATTATATTCTTATCGCGATTCGTAGTGGAGTGCTTATTGAAATCAGTAAACAACAAACTTCTAAAAACAAAAATAAGTGGATGGTGTGCGTTAATATTATGATAAATGGTTTTATGAGATTCTTTGGTGAACTTTATGACTCAAGTATTTGAGCCCGCCAATGATTTTCAAAAGTTACCTGTCCCTCACAATATTGACGAGCTGTAAGATTCCAATTCTTGTAAGGACATTCACGTGGATTGACGTAGTCTGTGGTGAATTCACTTTCGTACGTACATTTCACAGAGGAAGGGTAGGGGCGGTTGAAACACAATGCCGTAAACCTAGCCCCCAGCTATGTTCTACTCTAATCATCTGTTGGGAAAAGTAGGGGAGGTACTGTTGACAGTTTCAGAACTTCTCCAAGGAAGAACTTTTTCAAACGTTTTACCCGGGCTTTAGACTCTCCTCGTCCATCAAGTTTCGGAACCAGATCCACCTGAAAACTCGTTCTAAACTGCATTTTACTTGTGTGGCCATGTTCCATTAGCGATCCAATTTTGGTAATTCAACCTTAAGAGTTTGAGTTACAAGCCAAAACGTGCCTCGACAACAGCGACTGAATATTTACGACTTTGGCCTAAGACGCAATGTTTCCCGGAATTTTCATTCTTAACATATTTCATCTTGTACTGGACATTCCAACGAACAAAATCGCATCACTCTTGCAGATCATGCGGCGGAGGGTGGCACGATGGCACTTCTTTTATCATGTATGTTACGACCTCTTGGTTTGCTGGGAATCCAGTGGCCACCTGATTCTCTCCTAAATGCTCGTTCCTTTTTGTTTAGCAAAGACTTATTGAAGAATACAGTGGAACCTTGATAACTCGAATCTCAACTCGAAAAAAAACTTCATAAGACGAATTTTTGTACAGTTTATGGGATGCCGTTCGAGCTCAATAACTCGAATCCACGACTTTTGCGACACCGTCGTATGCGACACTAGCATTTCTGCCGTCATATGCGACACTGTATGGAAAATATATTCCATGACAGTTGCGACACCGTCATCTGCGACACAAAGTGTGTAAATTGCTTCCCGTCACACTTTATCCAGGCTTAGGACTGGCAGCATCATGGAAGCTTGTGTGTTTTTTAAAACCTTTATTAGTTTTCCTTCACACTGGCATCATGGAAACTGGGTGTTTAAAAGCTGGATGTATTTATCCTTTGTCAAGGACAGATTTTTTAGATCCCTTGTCAGTATAGGAGCAGACTGCAATCCCTTGTCAATGTAGAAATGTAGAATGCGTCGTTTCTCTTGTAGTTGAACCAACATCTTACTATTTTCATTCTAATTTCTGAACGTACGCCATTCTCCTCAAAAGCATTGTTAGGACTGCATTGTTAGTGCTGTGCTGCTGTTGGGAGCAGTTCCACATGGAAATGTCGAAAACAGAGTTGTCCATACACTGTTCAACGAAATAATCCAAACATTTTGTCAATATGTCGTGGTTTGGCGCATCTTCCATCACATACAGCCATCCATCATAGACGTCAGCCACAGGGAGGTAAGCCAGAGCCGAACACATTCTTACACACAGCCGCACGTCTGGATCTGTTTTGTAATTGTTTGTCAGCCCCAACTCCTGCTCCTTTCGCCACAAACATTGGTTGAAGTGATAATTACAACCACTGACCTGAGCTTCGGGAAATACTTTCTTCAGAGACGCTATTGCTGCTGCACGTACGCAAATGTCGCTAATTCTGGTAAACAAATTAGAAGTCGTAGGGGAAAATCCAAGCAGTGTCGCTTATGACGGGAAAAATCCAGTTTTTGCCTTAGTGTCGCAAATGACGGTGTCGGAAATGTCGGAACTCCAATAACTCGAAGGTAAACTATGGAAAACCTCTATGAGTCGAAGTTAAATTCTAATCACCTCTATAACTCTAAGTTTTAGTCCCACGGACCTCAATAAGTCGAAGTGTAGTAAACTTTAGACCTCTATAACTCGAAGTCGTCGATTTTGTTCCTCCATAACTCGAACCTTGGTAAGTCGAAATCCTTGATGCATCGATTTTTTTCTCCCCTCAAGTTAGAGTTATCAAGATTCCACTGTACCAGAGTTTCATGCATGCTATTGCACACTTTGGTGTACATCGTTGTTTGTGGATGCAATGCAAAGCATACATAGTGTGTGTGTGTCTCTGGGCATGAGACTACCTAGCTGTGGGGGTTGGGGGTAAATTCTCGATTGATTCTACCTCGCTCTTTTGACACTTCTGGCTAATAGCAAAGATGGATGAATTGTGGTAATGATAAGATAAAATGGATGAAGGGACAATCACCAACATACATTAGGCAGAACACAACGAAAGCCACACAGTGGACCACATGGCCGAGTTCAGACGCCAGAGCCTCGTTAGTCTGCAAAATGCAGTACATGTTGATATTTTGGTGTCTTCAGAAAGGGTCACCCCCTTACATCCTGGGAAGGTAACGGTAAGGACAGCAGGAGTGTGATGCATTGCCTTTACCCCCGGGTTACACAATGGTCAGAGGATGAGTGAATGCCAGAACCTCTATGCAGGGTCATTGTCGGAAAATATCGCCCTTAGATCGTCTCCCCCGGTCTCCCGTGATATAATCAGATACCAGACTAACACATACGATTGTGTTTTATGGTTGGAAGAATAATGTAGAATGAATCAAAACACACAGACTGAACCCCTCCCAGATTTTATTTCTTTGGATATGCCACCGATTCAAATCCACAATTGCATGGCTTGCAAAAGCATTACGTCACAGGGACGCAACTTCCATTCTTACCTCTTCCTCCCCGGAAAATGTTCTCTATGGGTGCTCCTGGTTCCACGGTCTGCGTGCAGTGACTATCTCTGTACCATCACAGAAAAATCACTGTAGCAATAAAGTGCAAGTTGATGCCTCTCGTGAGGAGAGCAGCATTTCCCTTGAATTCAGGTTTTAAGTACCGCAGCTTACAAGCTCTAGATGCCTGCGTAATGCATCAAGCATGTCGTGCAGTTTTTGTGGAATGATTGCAGTACCAGAAAGTCCAGCTGCAGCTCAGCTGTTGCCCTTCCTTTCTTCTTTACGTGCACAACGCAGTCAATTCCATATCCGCGAAAGTTAGTCAAAGAACTAGAAAGGAGGCTAGGCTGGCAGCGACACCCTGCAAAGTAATTTCAAACCTGTTGCTTCTAAAGTTTGCCGTGCACTGGCAGGAACCTATGGAAACCATGTGAAGAGGCGTGAACAACGATGTGGGTCCTCCCACCTTAGCTTACAAGAGACATTCTCAGGATCACCAGGCGCCGGGTTCGGTTCAGTTTGATACACAACTCCGGTCTAGAAAGCCAGAAAACAGCGGCGATGGGACTCGATGCGCTCACCACGCGTCACCCAATTAGCAAGACCTCAGAAGGCTGTTGTGGCATGAAATTTAATTTAGTTTTAAGTCATCTTTACCCTGCTTTATATCTTCCCGATTATAGGTGTGTCATATATGGTTATGTAATGGTAACAGGTTAGGTTGTAGATCAGCATTTGCTGAACCTCGCCCAAGAATAAAGACCATTGAAATTGAAAAGTCAAATTTGTGTAATAGCTTCTTGTGTCAGGCACGTATCTAGAAATATATTTCGGGGGAGGTGTCAGAACCAAATGTCTCATAATAATAATGCTTAAATTAAAATATGTATTAATGAAAATATTCAAATTAATTAACATTATATTTTTATTACATGAATAGGTAAAAAGACTCTATAAGAATAGTGAAACAACACTATTCATTATCTAGCTTAAAGTTCGTCAAAATGTGTAAAAAAATGCTATGGCGAGGAAATTAATGCCAAATAGATAAAAATTGAATATTTATTGAATATCAAAAAAGGATGTTAGATCCAGTTAACGAAAAGTAAAGTTCCTGGTAATATTTTATGCATGTTGTTATAAGTAGTAGTAAATCTTGTATAAATCTTCTTTGATACTGTCATACAAAGTCGTATGATCCCAATATACTCCTTGCTTTCCAACAAGTTTGGCGGAAATAAATAACCCTGGATTTAACAAGTATATTTTCATTATTTAATTATAGTTATTGCATTATTTCAGGGGACCCCCTGCACCCCTCCCCTAAATACGTCCTTGCCTTGAAGCTACATATTTCGATACTCGAGGCGAGATGTATAGGGGTTGACCCTTTTACACTCAAATGTCAACCTCCCTTCCCCTGTGCACACTGAACTGGATTTGCAGACTAGCGAGGCTCTGACGTCTGGGCTCACAGTCAGCATAAACCTCCGAGAGGCTCGTGTTGTGTTATTCCTATTTGTGATTGTCCCCTTAACCATCATCTTTTCATTCATTCTCTTCTTCGCGATTAGCCAAAAGTGGCAGAAAAGTGAAGTAAAATAAACCAAATCAAACCAAATCAACCTATCAATACTCGAGACGAGAACGAGACAGGGGCACTTACAACTTGAGGCAAGACAGAGACTGCCAAGTCTGGTCTCAAGTTTGAAAAAGTTTGTTTTTAGCAGTGGCGAAGCTCCTATGAGGCTTTTGAGGCTTAGCCTACCCAAAAATGTTGAAATTAAAATGTTCTTGTACCCTGTAACAATCAAAGTTCGTTAAAACGAATTAAACTATGTAATCCGAACGTTTGGTTCCGCCGATCCTTCCAGATATCTCGTCACGTCAGTCAGACCAGAAAGAGAGAGCGCGTTCGGGCCGAACTGTGAGGCTTTTGACGAAAAGCCTCGCGTTAAAAGGCAGCTACAGCGTGAGCTCTGTGTAGGTGGAAGGGGAGGGGACTGCCTATTCGCTGGGTAAAAGCGGCTAGCCTCAGAACCAACCTGTTGTGCTTCTAGTCTTCTTGTGCAAAGTGCGTCATTCACGCGCTGCATTGTTGAATGTTAATTTACTTCAAGTGCATGCGCGCGTGTGTTTGTGTGTGTGTCACATAGTGTATTTATGTTATAAAAATATAATACTGTGAAATTATGTGTTGAAAACTCTAAGATGATTCGCAGTAAAATAAATGTAAGTGAACAATACTTCGTGGCTCTCAGATGCTTAACCTACGAAATATTTGGACACACTGCCTGTACAACTGGAAATACGTTTTGGAGATCTTGAAAAGATAAAATTTGTTGAATTGGTAGACCAAAATAGTTTTGGGGAATATAAACTACATTTTCCTGTGATGAAATTAAGTAACCTTCTGTCCACATATCCATTTTTCAACAAAGAACGATTAGAAAATGATTTAAAGAATATCTATGCTGATGAAGAAAAGCATTTACCTCCTGCAGACCTTCTAAAATTTTAAGTTAGCAATGATCTTCAAAAAATCTACAAAGAAGTAACACAACTTATCAAGTTGGTCTTGACATTCCCTGTTACAACAGCTTCATCCGAAAGAAGTATGAGGATCCTCAAGAGCTTCATCCGAAAGAAGTATGAGGATCCTCAAGAGAGTAAAAAATTATCTCCGTAATTCAATGAAAAATGAATGATTAAGTTCTCTCAGTACAATAGCCATTGAAAAAAAACTGGTTAAAGAACTTTCTATTGATCAAGGCTTCAAGGAAAGAGTAATTGATACTTTTACAACCAAGAAGAATCGACGCATGGAACTGCTGTATAAAAAAATATAAGCAGATTTTTTCAGCCTACCCAGTATTTACGCCTTAGCTTCGCCACTGGTTTTAGTAGAGTTTCTGCACAGAGAGGCTGTAGTCTTGTCTCGTCTCGATACCATCACTAATATTTGAAGGGGTCGGGTGTAAAACATGGTGACATTTTGGTCATTTTTTAGTTACAAAGTAAAATGTGCCATCCTTCAATTTTCGAGTGAAATTGCCATGTTATATAGCTAATTTGCATTGGACTCGGTAAAGCCTTCTGAAATTGGCAAACACAACACGGAAACAATTTATCTACAGTATAGCTTCTAATAACCTTTTAAATGAACTTTAACCTTAATGAACTCAGAAATTACCAAAATGCCGCTTACCATGTTTTACAGCCGAGCCCTTCATTTGTTACATGCAAAATCTTATGGAGTTTGTTTCATGGGATTTTCCAGCGGGGGACAAGGGAAGCACTTTCCCCTCCCTCCTCCCTGAAGAACTAGTGTTGAAACATTTAATTCTGTTCACCATGGCTCTTTTCCGTGGAAAGTACAATAAATATCGTCCCCTTTCCAAATAATTCAAATCATTGCCTTCCCTAGGGAAGTGTTGTATTTTGTACCTGTAATATCGAGACTTACGACGGAACCTATTCTTCAGAGCAGTGTTGCCACAATCTCTTGGCACAATTTCCCTTTTTCGACTAATTTTTCCCTTTAACTAAGAAATCATGTTTAATAATAATAAATAATAATAAGCAGTAGCTAGCAATTTCATTGGTCCATGTTCGTATAAACGAAAAATTTTAAACAATCCTGAAATCTGACATAATCAGGCCAGGCCCATAAAGGCTTAAACTCAATGAAGTGGAAATAAGAAGTGACAACAAAAAAAATGTGAATGTGGAAGTAGATCTTAATATAATGTGTTTCAAATTTCCCTGAAATTTTCGTATTTTTCATCGAAATTCCCTTTTCCCTTAAATTAGGTTAGAATTTCCCTCCATGTGGCAACACTGCTTCAGAGACGTACATCTGCAAATTACGGAACCTAGTAGTGATTGTAAACTCATGACCTTTGAAATGAAGGAAATCTACTCAACAAACCTGTAATAACCTGCTGCCGCAAAGCAGCATTACAACTACTGAGAGAGAGTGATTTCCTAGGGATCTTCAACCAGAACAAGTACCTAGTGACATTTACGTTCCACTTATTTCTTCTTCGACTCGACGCGCTCAACCAAGCACAGTTCCTACATACGTTACCACACATGGTAATTACGGACATCCAATCATATATTCTTCTGATGAGTAAAATTTCATTGGATTCAAATATCGGCAAATGAAATCTTGACGAGGACAGGACATGTCGTAAAAGTATGTTCATATGAACTCTGAAGTATACACTCGCCATGATCGGAAGGTGATAAGGAGCAAGGCACTACAAACCTCTAAAAGAAACGCCAAAAATAATGAAACTAGTAACTTACAAATGCAATATGCAATAAATAAGATGCCAAAATATGTACTGAAGAGGAACTTTATTTCAATTCTTTGTCAGCTGAACGTACTGATTTGAAATTTTTACGTCCTATTGTATCTTCCTTACTTTACTGTTCAACAACAATCAGGTTGCAAACTCATAGGAACTCAGGTTGCCAACTCATAGGAACTCAGGTTGCCAACTCATAGGAACTCAGGTTGCCAACTCATAGGAACTCAGGTTGCCAACTCATAGGAACTCAGGTTGCCAACTCATAGGAACTCAGGTTGCCAACTCGTAGGAACTCAGGTTGCCAACTCGTAGGAACTCAGGTTGCCAACTCGTAGGAACTCAGGTTGCCAACTCGTAGGAACTCAGGTTGCCAACTCGTAGGAACTCAGGTTGCCAACTCGTAGGAACTCAGGTTGCCAACTCGTAGGAACTCAGGTTGCCAACTCGTAGGAACTCAGGTTGCCAACTCGTAGGAACTCAGGTTGCCAACTCGTAGGAACTCAGGTTGCCAACTCGTAGGAACTCAGGTTGCCAACTCGTAGGAAATCAGGTTGCCAACTCGTAGGAAATCAGGTTGCCAACTCGTAGGAAATCAGGTTGCCAACTCGTAGGAAATCAGGTTGCCAACTCGTAGGAAATCAGGTTGCCAACTCGTAGGAAATCAGGTTGCCAACTCGTAGGAAATCAGGTTGCCAACTCGTAGGAAATCAGGTTGCCAACTCGTAGCAAATCAGGTTGCCAACTCGTAGCAAATCAGGTTGCCAACTCGTAGCAAATCAGGTTGCCAACTCGTAGCAAATCAGGTTGCCAACTCGTAGCAAATCAGGTTGCCAACTCGTAGCAAATCAGGTTGCCAACTCGTAGCAAATCAGGTTGCCAACTCATAGGAAATCAGGTTGCCAACTCATAGGAAATCAGGTTGCCAACTCCAGAATCACCATCTATCTCACACACATGAATAATTTTGTTTACAATTTCTGATTAGTTTTTCTCCTTCATTTTATTCTCTAGACTCCAGGCTTCGCAGATAGCCTAACTATCATAGAATATACGCTCCTGGTAGAGACACTTGCAAAGAAATAGCAATGTCCAGGCCGGGCAGTAGGAATCGTGACTACCCTATGGTGTATTGGTAAAGTCGCCGTATTGTTAATCAAGAGGTTCCGTGTTCAATACCTGATGGAGCCATAGAATGGTTCGGATCGTACGGGGTCAACGAAGTTAGTAATACGTTGTGTTTTATACGCCTGTAGATTGAATTGCATCTTCTGCAAATATGCTGCATAAAGAAGCAAACTGCCGGAGTACTAAGTGAGATGAGTGTGCTATAAACTAAGTCTAGTTCCGATTAGCCTCTCTGTGCATAAAATGAACTTAAATCTCGCAGTATGATTCACTAAGATTTGACTTCACTTGCGTTAATGAAAAATACCAAAAAGGGGATTTTTAGGCTGGATTGCACTGCAACCTCCAAATGGGCATTTATAAGCACTATAGCAGCACGTTGTAGAGTTCGAAATAGCACGAGACGAATTTAAAACATTTATATGCTTTCATACTAAGCTGTAAATAACCCTTACTCTAGTGATAACATTATCTATCAGCTGGACTCAGATGATGAGTCAATCATTCGGGACATTGCCGCCTCTTCGTGCAGAAGTCACTTTAAACTGTAGATCAACTCCCGATTAGGCCATCTCAGCCTAAAATGAACTTCAATCAAACTTTGCCCTTCAAATAGAAGCAGGAAATGTTTTTATTTGCTTTTTTAAAAGTTTCTTTCTGGGGGTATTGGCCATTGTTAAGTTTATGCTGTTTTTACTCTATCTCTATCAGTGTATGGTTTCTTAATTGCATAGTCTTTTGTCTGGTCGCAGATAACAACTGAGAATGATTCTCTGTCACAGGAAAAATACATTTTATATTGCCTTACAAAAAGTACGCTGGATCTTCGAACTGTCCTTGTGACGTCACTGGAATGTGTGCATATCGAACCTGTGTGTCAGTAGCCGTTTGAAATGGTCGTGGTCCATGCTCGAGTGTAGTTATCAGAACATTCCACTGGTTCGGATAAACTTTTCAAACCTCAGTTAGTTTCTGTAACTATAAAATGATAAGAAAAGCTTGTCATTCCATCTATAAAGATTTTAATCGCGAGCCAAGAGCATTTGATGGCAAATATACGATTCGCTTGACTAATGCGAATTTCCAGAGGCCGAATCGCCGTTCTAAATTTAACCGAAGGCAAACTGGTGGGAGTTTTGGAACAGTGTTGCCAACTGCATTATCCTGACCGTGTATTGTCATGTTGCAAAAGATCGTACAATCCAGACCTTGGACTGAAAGCTAAAAGCGAATTATACATATAGCTAGCCTATATCCCAACAATTTTTATCTATTTACAGAATAGAATTTTTTTCCTTTTAATTTGTTTTCTGACCAATCGGAAGGTTGATACTTTAGCACACATCGCGGTTTTACCGAATTTTCCACTGGTGCTGTAGCATGGCCACACATTAAGGGAGAATTTAACTGGTTTAAAACCCTCCTTTGGTTTAGTAGATATTTTCAACTAATTGTATAATCAAATAAACAAATGTCAAGATTGGTTGGCTGATTTAATTGATTTGGTGTTTTAAGTCCACTTTATGCACAGTAAGGCCAATCGGGACTTGACCTACAGTTTAATTAAAGTGGGATCCGAACCACTATGTGCCTTCACCGTTTATCGAAACCGGGACCCCTTGATTACAAGGCGATGACACTACCACTGCGCCATCGGGGAGGCTTAATATCAAGATTAATAAAGATACTAGATTCGCTGAAAAGGCTTTCAAAGTTATTGATATCACATACAAAGTAAGGGTTTTTAAAAATAAAAGCCAAATTCTAACAGTTAAATGTAAAAATAATATTGTTATATGTACACAAAGCCAATATTTGCATTGATTATAATTTAAAGTTATTATTCATAATCAATAAATGGTAACAATTAAATTGTAACTATGAAATTTGCGCCATCCTTGGTTTGCTGTTATTTCTGTTAACGGCCACTGGCGGAAGCAAGTAATGGGAAGTATAGGCGAACTTTTAAGGTTGGCCACACTGTTTTGGTAAGAAGGAATTTTTCTCCGAGGGCACGTCAAATAAAACCGTCAGCTGATTGAAGAATGTAAATAACTGTTTCTTGCAGGGAGCACAAGAACCCTGAATGCACATGGGAAGGTTCTCGAGTGTCGTTCAGTGCGCCACCTGACAAAGCAGTGGGGAATTTTCTCACGAACAGGCACATATCAAGGATGTATTTAGGAGGGGCCCCCTGAAAAGGCTTACTAAGTACAAAAATAATATTAAATAATAAAAATATGCTTTGTTTAACATTTGTTATATAATCGAGGCTTTTTATTTCAAGGCAGTAAATATCTAGTTGTTATAATTGCGTTATTTAACATTTTAGCTAGACAATGAAAATATACTTGTTTAGCATTTGCTGTATAATCGAGGATTATTTATTTCTACATAACTTCGAATCAGTATCAAAGATATTAATCTGAAGCTAATTTTCGTCAACTGGTTCTAAGATTCTTTCTTGTTATTTAATAAATATTCAATTCTTTATCTATTTAGCACTGATATCCTTGCCAGGGCAGTTGTTTTCATACAAATTTTAGCGATCTTATGTTAATTTAATTATATTAATATTATAATAACTATTAATTTCATATGCATTATTTAATATTATTTTAATTTGATATAATTGTAATTATTTTATTTGCAATGTTATTATTATTATTATTATATATTGTCTGAGACACTTGGTTCAGACCCCCCGGAAATAAATTTCTAAATATATTTCAAGAGGGGTCCTTGCACATCAACTTAGTGTCTATAATACAAATTAAATTCTTACTATTACATGGAAAGGTAAAAATATGGCGTATAAATATAGCAACACATTCATTATCTAGCTAATTTCTAGGAAAAATCACGAAAATTTGTACATGAAAGTGCTAGTCTCCGATGGAAAATAATGTAAAATAATAAATATTACTGCAGATGATGAATAAGAAGACCCTGATTATGTCTTATGCACTCATGTTCGTACATCCTGTCAATAGAAAACTGATTCAGTTCGATGGAAATAAATATACTTCAACCAACGTATCAATTTTCCTCGTTAATTTTAGTAAAACTCTTTTGGAAGGGGTTCGGACAAGGACATAAATTTTAGTGGAATTTTGCACGAAACTGGCGCAATGAGGAGTAAAAACACAAGAATAATGACGAAATGAGGGTTGGATGGGTTCCAGTGTTGCTTTGTTCAGAATTTTATTTCAGTCTGTTCAACTAGGCGGGAGACCCGGGTTCGATTCTCAGGATGGGTGATCAGAGGTGGGACTCTTCCGGCAATGTTCCTGCATAAAGGGGCACTGAGGTTCACCCAGCCTCTAATAAAATGGGTCTGGATTGTAATGTTTCAATTGAAAGTGAATGGAATTGTTACAACTCCAGTACATGGACGGAACCTCTCACTGGAGCGAGACAGGCGGACAGGTCGTGGTGCTGACATCACCTTCACCATGAACTAGATCGAAAATCTAGGAATCCCTATCCTCACGTCCACTACTGGCAGTGTTCAAGGCATAAAATATAGGCCTTTTTTCTCTATCTTTTTATTTGACATTACACACAATAAACAGACTAGCACATACACTAACGCACATGAAGGCTCTGCCTGATGCAATGCACCGTAGCATGAAGGCACATACAGTTTCTGTGGAGATAAGGCTTCAAAGATTCTCGATCGTGGCCAAAGCGAAGGTTCTGTGGTCAGCATCACACTTCGACCGCCTATGAATCAAAGGCCGCTTATGCAAGGACGTTGGCTGACAAATTCCCTTTGAGATCACCTGCCTCCGGAATGGAACACGTGGTATTCAGATGCATCACTACTGGACTACTGTAGCTCTTGAAGTTTATTAATACTAGTGGATAATTTATCAATAATCGTGACATGTTTTGTAATAAGTTTATTGCGTGCTAACTCGGTTACAATTTTATAATTCATTATTGTGATTGTCTGCTTTAAACATGGTGAACAAATATTCCTTTACTGGATCATAGTTTGTGTCCCAGCAAAGGAATATTTGCTGCTGTAACGTGCACTTACGGCAATGTTTCATGTTGAGAGAGAACTGCCAAGGCGTTCAATAACAGTTACCACGGAAACTAAGTAAAGAAAAGCAAAAGTGAGCATTGTTTCGACAGCAACCATGGATACAAAATTGTTTCAAAACCGGAAATCCTGTTTTTATACCTCAATTTACTATTATATTTACTCATTATTTATTTCTGTCCTATATCAAACATTATTTCGAGAAGCAAAATTGTATACACTTCTGTTGTCTGTTTCTATTGAAATCAAATGGTGTAACGCCCACTACAGGGAAACGCACGGAACCGAAGCATGGAATTTCCGGCTAGAAGTCTGCACGTTATCTTATATATTATCGCCGGAAGAACGTCTGTTGAGTTTTGTTGCCCCGCTTCCGGAGTCTCGGTGGGCGTCAAGCTTTATAGTGAACTGATGCAGAAGATGAGGTAGACAAGTGAAAAATATAGCACCCAAAACGACTTTCCACAACAGCAGCTATAATTTTACGTAGTTAGGTTTGGTTTGAGTTCGTGTTTTAAGTCCACTTTGTGCACAGTAAGGCTAATCGGGACTGGACCTACAGTTTAAAGTGGGATCCGAACCACTATGTGCCTCCACCGGGAATCGAACCCGGGACCCCTTGCTTGCAAGGCGATAACAGTTAGGTTTGGTACTGAGATATTTTCGACGTGTTCTCTCGCCATTTTAGTGTGCATAAAAACAGTTTTTACTAACCAAAATCTGCGAAAATACTCTGAAATTGCAGGTTTTAACTTACGTGGACCATTCTTTGGTATCAAATATCTCCGTTATGTGTGCTTTCCTAAAGCTGGAACCACTTTTATATTATGTTAAACATTGAAATCTGCCGATTAATAAAAAAATCGACGTAATTCTCGAGAGGGTACAGTGGGTAAACGGCCCCGTTAATTATATGCTCAAAACCACAGTGTTCCCTTGTGATTCACAGCATATTCTTTTGCTTCTGACAAAGAAATTACAATCCAGTTAATCCATCGGTTTCCTAGTTTCCTTCTCTCCCACTTTTTCCGTTATTTGTGCCGAATATCCCTATAAAGTCTTAACTTCCAATTCCATCGTAGGTATGGAACGTCATATTTTTTGTTTGCTAGTCTGTGCATTTTTTTAGATTTTGCTTAGAACCTAGGTTTTAATGTCGATATTCTGTTTATTCCCCGAAGCCAGGGGGGCGGGAGGATTCCCCCCCACCAACAATCTTGGCCTCAAAAATCCCCCCCGCCAAAAATTTCCGGGGGGAGAGGTTTTGTTACAACAAACAAAGATAAGCAATTTCTTTTAATTTCAAATATACTGTACTAAGAATAATATCGAAAACATACACACATTAGTGTAGTTGTGAGTGTTCAATGCTTTTTCTCTCTCAAGAGATCATTAAAAAATCTACATCAATACGCACAGTAAAAGTAAAACAATAATTACTATGAAATCTAATAGATTTATATTAACATAAAGCAGAAACTAAATAAAGACTTACACATAATAAAACCACTTCAACTATTTCATTATTTATTAACATCTTTAACCAGTTAGCAAAGGACATAGTTTGCTACATTATAATATCTGATATACATTAATTGCAGCTTTCCTGGCGACGTGATTCGAACAGGTGTTTTCGGGTTACCAACCAGGTGATGAGAGCAATGTATGCGCTCGAAACGTTGAAAGCTAACTCCAATATGGTTTGTAACCCGAGAACACCTGTTCGAATGAAAGTAACAATTTGTTTCTTTGTGTGCAATTAATAATAATACTATTTTAATTACTAAATTTAGTCATTTACTTTTACTTTTAATAACATTATAAACATGTATATCGTATAATTTATATGTATGTTTGTGGGGAGGGGGGTTTGTAGACTAAGATCCTTCTCCCCCCCACCAGTTTTAAACGATTTCGCACCCTGCCCGAAGCTGTTGCGTATAAATATTTAACCACAAGTACTTACTTATGCCAGAAATAATTCTACTGGAGCCATATTTCACGGCTCTAGTGTAAATAATCGGAAAAATAAGCACGTACTAGTTTGGAAATATTGTAACGGATGTTAGTTGCATTAAGCAATCAAACATGTCAGTAACAATACTGGTAAGTTCCTTTACAGATTTGTTTCACACTCGTGCATATGCTGTGATCTCGTACACTGTCGCACTTCGAAATAATTAGAATAGCATATTGCTATGAATGCTACAACATGCTAAACTTCAATTTGAAAAAAAAATGTGTAAAAATACAGAATGGTCACGGTAAAAGCGACTTTTTTTTCAATTCTTTGTTTAAAAAATTGCACATTCGCCACCATTAGTCAAAAGTGGCGAAGATGCGACGTAAAATAACCAAACCAAAGAATAAAAAAATAAAAAATAGCACCTCTAATGATTTCCTTTCCCTGCACAATCTACAAATCGAGCAACTCGTGATCTACACCCGCAGATGTGGTACATCCTGTGCTTTACCGGCAACACGATGGTCCACTAACCTGCTTCCAATATGGAAATAAATGCTTTTTAACTGTATTGTTAGCTCAGTATAGATGTACTTGATCAATATTCGCAGGCTTGACAGCCAAGAATTGCATCTTTGCCTTCACCTGACATCTGATCAATGAACCTTTGTTATCACTTTTATTTCTTAACTTAATTTTATGACTTTACTGCCTCTTGGCTACTTTCAGCGGTGAGGATGACGAGATTAAATTGGTGAAGGCACCCAAACCACCTTCCTGATGTTCGACAATGCTACAGGAACTTATTACAGTAAGTAGTTTCTTCTGTAAAAATAAATAAATGTGTCCGAAGGATAGTAAACTAGTACCGTATATTCTTACAAAACCTCAGTATGTCGTAATAAATAACCACAGGGGCATCGATTCGAATCCCATTAAGACATGCATGTTTTGTGACCGTCCTGTCATCCACTACAAGTCATCGTGTATCCTCACTGGTGGTAACATCGTCGCCTTGAAAGCGAGATATCCCCGGTTCGATATCTGGTGGAGGCACATTGTGGTTCGTATCTCACTTTAAACTGTAGGTCCAGTTCCGATTAGCCTATCTGTGCATAAAGTGTGTTTACAACAAAAACTTAAGACTTTGTTTATCCGCACCATCGTGCTTATTGGTTAATATAAAAACATAGAAAAGCAAGGCATGCACAAAATCAAAAGGCAATTAATATACGTCAGTTGCTGTTAAGCTTCATGACGCCCAAAATCTGGTCACATAGCTTTGGTGAGCAGGGAGGAATCTTGAATCGTTTTAGGTTTTTCACTTTTTAGACAGTTTGCTTGTTTCCGAGGTTAACGCCTGTTCCATCCGTAAAAGAAAATTTAAACAAATTTCAACTTTTTTTTCCTCAATTCTCTTCGCTGTGCCAAGGCAAGAACGACACAAAACTCGCAGCGAGAAAGAAGTTTACAATGTTTCTTTTTTGTATACAATTCTGGCAGTTTTAGCACAAGAAACACTAGGCTAGGATATAAATTAAAAGGACTTACCACAACTTATGTTCGAGGTGTAGCCGTAAAAGATATTCCACACGCATAAAACACACACACCCAATAAACCCACGTTCACAACACAGCCAACCACACAAGCTTCACTGCAAGGAATTAACAACTAACAACACAGCTGATGCCCGACCCTCCTCCGAACCAGTCCGTCTGCAGCGTTGCCACGTAGCGTTGCCCCTGGTGCCTTTGACCGTTGCCCCTGCGCCTGTCGACAAGGTTGCCAAGTCGGAGGTGCTAAGTGTACGCACTGAAGGTCGGTGGAAGATCATAAACCCGCATTCCGGTGTCGTTTTGGGGAAAGAAACTTTGGCGACAGGTCTTCAAAAACCGCCTCGGTGACAGTGCGTTTTGCTCGACTCGTTCAAAACAGTTCCGGGTTCGAATCCCGGGCATGTACCGTGGAAGGGTGAATAGTAAAACGGCAAACTTTGTTTTTGAAGTCGACTTGGTGCTCAGATTTGTTAATTGTGAGTGGAAATGGGGCTTAATATGTCCAAATCCAGTGATTTAACTCAGGGCCTTGAGCATACACTATCCGTAGGACCTGTAACCAAAATTTTTCAGAGGTCACATACTGTTTCTTAGTCTCAAGTACAGGTGCCCTATATTATTATATTATTTAAAGTAGGATTACACTTAAGCTTACAGTTTATTTTGCACAGATATAATCTTACTATAAAAACACCTTTTTGCTGTTTCCACACAATATAAACATTATTATTACTTAAGGCAAGAATATAAAGGCTAAAACCAAGAATTATTGGGAGGCTAATTAGCGTTTATTTCTATTTCCGATTCGTCACTGGTGCGACGTTCATTACACAACTGGGTGTGTCAATATCGAACTATTATCTTACATATCAAAGTGGCATTTTTCAATCATCTCCAATAATGTTCTCTGTCACCATTCTCTCTTGTTAACTGTTCATTAAATTTTGACGATGTAGTGAATTTATATTGATTCATATAAATATAAAATAATATTTTCACTTCATGATTTCATTATATAACTAAACAAATAGTGCATATTAGCTATTTTTGATTGAAATATTTTAATACGGTTTTTATGTACTTCTTTGCTTAGAATGTAATTTCAGTAATTCTGGGTATTTTTAGGTTTGTCACCAATGAAGACAGGAAAATTTAAGATTACTTGCTTAATTCGAAGCGCCGGCGTCTGTTAAACTCGAAATAAACAATACAAAACAATTATTTTTATTTGGCGCAGGGCCCCCTAAAGTGCGAGCCTCGGGCGAGTGCCCCAGTTGCTTCTCTCTAGGGCCAACTCTGATTTATCCACACACACACACACACAAAAACTTATTACAAAAGCTCGATTTATTGAACATTTTTAAATTTTAGAACTTACTTTACCTTCACAGCTTCTTAAAAACAACCTTGCGCCCCCACAATTGAAACGTTTGGATAAACCCCAGTCTGAACCTGTGTGCAATGTGCCTCCACTGAAATTCGTATCCGGGACTCCTTCATTCTCATCGTCGCGATTATCCCAGAGAGATATAAAATTGTCTAAAATAACCAAAATAGAGGATCTACCGTCAAAATACATATTAAACCAAATTGCTTTTTTGGGAGTGTTTACATCTCCATTCTAGAATTTCATAAGCAGTTTTTCATTGGATGACGCGTGGTCAGCGCATCGAGTCCCGTCAACGTTGTTATGCGGCATACTACGTAGATCGACATCCCTACTCCTGCTTTTCAAGTATTCCTCAACTGTTCTGACAGTGACATATATTCCATCCGAGACTCGAGCACACCCCCATTCTCGTTATTAGACCCATGGTGCCGTTAGTGAAGCTCCAACATCCTTAAAAGTTTCCCGAGTGGAAAGCAAGGTCCATGTGAGTCATCTGACGTCATTTTGCCCGCACACGGCAAAAGAAAAAAGTCCGTGCGTCATTATAGTAGTTTCTTCCTGACTTTCTTAGTCAGCACATTGTTCTCTACCGAGTCGAACTTTTGACCATTCAGCGATCTACGTTTACCTTCCCACAATTGGGGAGAGAGGGGAAGTGGATTAGCGTAATGCATCGGTGATATTCGCAGCAGCATGGCGCTCTTGTATGGCACAAGGATTGGTTGGTTGATTCGGCGTTTAAAGTCCACTTTATACACAGTAAGGCTAATCGGGACTGGACATACAGTTTAAAGTGGGATCCGAACCACTTTGTACCCGGAACCGTATGGCACAAGGAGGTAGGGCATCCGGAAGTCCTTGGTTGAACTCCTCATGGACAGGGGAGTGTATACATACTCTCTCTCATCGTCAGGGCACAAAACAAGTTTTGGCTGATCACTGGTTGCACTTTTGCACCTAGGATAACAAGCTGTCAAATGAAACAGTTATAAATAGGGCTCGGAAATTGAGGCAAAATCCTTTTTTTCCCTAGTGTCCAAAGACGAGGCCCAACATTACCTATATATGTTCATTTTGGGTCATTGTAGGCAAGAAAAGGGTGGGTTTTATTTGTCCTTTTTTGCCTTTCTCGGCGTTTTTTGGCTTATTGGTACTTTTTTAGCCTTTTTTGCAACTTTACCTTCTTTCCAGTTCGTTTTTACTGCCCATTCCATTCTCAATTCAAATCATCATCAGTTCATCACCTCTTTTCCTTTCTGCAGTAAAGAAATTAAAAAAGGAAATAAATAAATATATTTGAACCATCCCTAAAACAAGAGAAAAACATTTTTGACTGAAAGAAGATTCATTTTATTCATATAGTTTTTTCCCACTGTGTTCCACACCACCAGAATTTTTTGTTTTTTTAATCATTAAATATGTAATTAAAACTGAAGTTATTAATTAATTCGTATCACATTTATACATCTTTTTTTTCAGTTTTTAGGTCCTTTTTTGATATTTTTAGGTCTTTTTATAGGTATTTTTTGGCAATTTATAGGTCTTCAACTTCCTAGCCAAGAGGGACACATGGCAAGAGAGAAAGAGAGAGAATGATAAAAAATAACGGACAGGAAATGAAAGAAAATGGTAAACAGAAAAGAGAATGTTTAGAAATGTCGATAAAGAAATTGGAGAAAAGTGAAGAGGATAAGCAAGAAAGGGAGAATATAAAACAGAATATAGGAGAATAAAATGGAAAGACAGGTGACAAGGATAAAAGAGAAAGCAACTAAAAACAGAAGAAGAAGTAAGGGTAGATATAAAACAAGGAATTACAGAAAAGAAAAAAAAAGGGGAAATACGAGAATTCTCAAGCAATCATAGGAGTTGAGAAAGGAAAGCACAGAATACAACAAGAGGAGAGAAAGCGGCCAAAGCAATTAGATTAACACAAAGCAGATATAAGATACTTTCGGAGGTAAGTATATCGACAATTGAACATCTTGTAGCTTGTTTGTAAGACACCGTGTAATCCCACTGGAAATAGGGTTGGGATAGCCAGTCAAAATATGTGTTGAACTATAGGTCCAGTCCCTATTAGCCTTTCTGTGCATAAAGTGGACTTGAAACTCGAGCTGAAATGACCTTCAGTGCAGCTTCGTCTGTTTGTGATCCGGACGTGACCACCTGCCTTGTCGATCACGTACGCTTCGACACTCACCGCTCAGGATTCAGCGTAGCGACACGTAGCAAGAAAGCATATGAAATGAATATCAATACTCGCTTTGATCGTGTACTTTCGGTCACGTGCTTCAAATGGAACGTCATGAGACAGCAACTCGGCATTCTTTGCGATTGCGAGGCAATGGTCGATACAGTTATCCATCCGACTTTCCAATTCTCTCTTTACATAGGCGCCGACTCCATGGGGCTTGGGAGGGCTCGGCCCCCTCAGTGTTAACGATGTGGGTGCAGAGCCCCCAAATAATTTGGTTAAGAGGATCTAATGTATCATTTTGCTTCTCTTGTAAAGTTTACTCTGAATTGTGCCACATGAACATAACTTTAAATACACATTTGAAATGTTCTAGACCAGTGGTTTCCAACTTCAAAAGGTCCGAGGGCCAAAATTATATCCAGCAGTTGATAGGCGGGCCAAATTTGTTTGGGGGGGGATTAAAAATTACAAAAATTGTAAGTACTGAACTGAAAATGTAGTACTTTCGCATGACCTAAATTTCTAAAATGAGCAATAAAACAATGGAATTACAAATTAAAATTGTATAATTACAATTTATTTCACAAAACCCAATACTTATTGATGAATTGAAAGAAATTAAAGACACACCATACAAATAATAATCCTTCATAGTAAGTATTCAATGTGATGTGAAACTTGAGCCCGATCTGCTTCTTTTAATAAAGTTGTATTTGAATTTCTGTATTTGAAAGTCTCAGAAGGTGAAGCAGTGAAGAATCTGCCAGTCTGCTTCTGTAGCGGTTCTTGATGAACTTCATTTAAGAACAAACACTTTCACACGTGTATGTGCTGCCGAACATTGTTGTCATTCTTTGCCCAAAACTACGAAGGTTTGGAAGGCGTTCTTTTGAAAGGTATTTGAAAAACTCTGGCCCCTTTTCTTGCCTACTTTGAAGGAACACATCGCCTTGCAAATCACACAATTCAAGTTGGAGAGAAGCTATTTTAATTTTCAGTCTTACGTTTTTTTGGAGATATGGCTCATTTCGATATTTGCACAAACTTTAACAATCAGTCGCAGTACAATCCGAGTTGGAACACTGGAAATCTCTTTACTTCGTGCGTAGTAAAACAGATCTCTATAGCGCCTCTCTGCAGTTTGTTTCTGAACACAAACAGTGAAGCCTTCACGGAAGCGGCTGAGTTCATTCCACATAGCGAAGGGATGGAATACATGGTGTGAAGAGAAAGTTACGTCACTTTAGATTCTTCTGATTATCATTATTGACTGCAAAATCAATTCTACCTGTGATAATGTCTCTCTTCACAGAGCATCCGTTCCTTCAGTAAGAAAAGAACGTATTTTAATAAAAATACATCAAATTAATGTATTTTGCAAACTGGCTTCGCGGGCCGCAGAAAAAGGCAACGGGGGCCGCATGCGGCCCGCGGGCCGCCAGTTGGAAACCCCTGTTCTAGACCATCAACTTTGGGGGGCTGAGACCGCTAAACCATCAACTTTGAGGGGGGGGGTTATGACCAAAGACAGCAAAACACATGACTTATTACTATATACTAAGTATGTAATTATGAGTATTGTTAACATTTTTACTAAAAAGAGTTTCAAAAGACGATGTGCATGAACTAGGATAGTGGATGGGACGTTCGAGCTACAAATGGGTCTCACATGACATTCAGAACGAGATCATTGATATATTAGGGAGATCTGTTTTGCGCTCCGTGGTAGCAGATATTAAATGTCTGGAATATTTTGCTGTTATGGTTGACGAAACTTGTGACATATCCATCCGTGGACAATTAATATTCTGCATTCGAACTGTGAATAAAAATTTTGATATGTTTGAGGAATTCATGGGCTTTTATGAGATTCCGAACACTGAGGACAAAACTTAAAAAAGCGAGAGAGTGAGTCATTCATTAATTGCAGAGCCCCCCGCCCCCATTAATTTTGACAAGTCGGCGCCCCTGCCTCTTTGTAGATTACAGCCATATTTACAAATTTATTTTGGAAAATAATATTATTGTTGGGTGATTGGTTATGGGATAAAGTATAGCGTTCGTTCTAAGATACCCTTCTAAAATATGTATGGGGCAGCCGATAAAAACATCAGCTATACGGAATGCCGACCCTTTTTACTATTACATTATAGACATGGCTGCCCACAGTAGAAATCGGTGCTGACCACTCGCTAATATTTATACAGCCATAGGCCATTGCCAGTCATGTTGTTTAGAAATCTATTTCGTTGGTGGTCCTCAAATAGTAACGAAGTGTATTTTGTTTAATATCAATACGAACAACAAAAAGAAATGTTATCAGGATTAATAAGTTTACTCTTAATAATCTTTTTTATTAATGATAGGTTTATTCATTATTATTTTCACCATCACATAATGATGTATGAATACAGGTATAATAGCATGCGTTCATTATCTAGCTAATTTCTTGTTAAGAGCAGTAAAAATTGTATGAAATCAGCTGTTCTACATCGAAATTAATGTTAAAATAAATAGAAACATGGAATGTTCAGAGAATAAGAAGAAAAGGTTGTTGGCTTCAGCAGGAGAAAAGTGAAGTCCCCGAATAATATTATCATCATCCATTAAATTTCGCAAACACTTCAATACAAAAAGGACACATCCCAATCGAATTCTTATCTGCATATACGTTCGGCAGAAATTATGATTTTATGTAGCCGACGTTCGTGGCATGATTAGCACAGCGGGGTACGACATGAGGAGTCCAGGGTTCGTGCCCGGCCTGGTAATTTTTGGTGAGTGTTCCTTCATTATTTTCATCATTTTCATCATATCATCACTCGTTCTCATCTTCGCGATTAGCCAAAAGTCGCAGAAAAGCGAAGTGAAATAAACCAATCAATCAATTAATTTTATACAACAAACAGCGAACAAGTGTTTTGCTTATTTAAATTGAGTATTGCCAACACTTTTTTGCCTTCCCTGGACATCCCCTTCTAAATATATCCTTGGTTGTTTTAGCACTTGGGTACACGTTCACGAGGCATGACTAGTGTTGATAGTTGGGCAGAATAAGGAATTTTGATATTTTGTGCAGATTACTATTGAAAAGACAGATAGAGAGGGGGAGAGAGAAAGGAGAAAGAGTATGAGGCAGGTAAACCAAGATATACAGAGAGAAGGGGGAGATGAGTTAAGGAGCACAGAACTTTGAACACAGAGAGAAAAGAAGGAAACAGAGAGAGAGAGAGAGAGAGAGAGAGAGAGAGAGAGAGAGAGAGAGAGAAGTCCGAGCCAGATGATTCGTAAAGCGAGCCTCCTCTTCCATACTACCACAAGCTTCGTTCTTCAGTAATATTTTCGTATCTACATAGTAAATATATGTATGGGTAATATTTCTCTCCCACACCTCTAAGATTAGTTTTCTATGTGTGGGAAAATTAGTTCTCGCTCCCAGGCGCATCGCCTGATAATGTTCGCATGAGCACGTGAACACTCGTGTATATGTCTTAAATTACGTACATATTAAATGCACACATACGTATATTTATTCGAAAAATACTATGTTTGATGTACGAGTATATACACACAATTTACTCTGATACGACTTCTTTCACGTCTGATAACATTTTTAGATAGTTGGCAACACTGACTCCTACGGTGTTCCACGGAGGGCGTTGAACACAATTGCTGTGTGTGTTGCATAGAGCTGACAGCTAATAGGCTGTTGGCCACTATACCCCGAAGATGTTCACTTCGCTGTGCGAACACTGATGGAAGCGACAATACTTCTTACATTCGGCACCAGAGTGCAGCATATACAAGGCATGTCTAGGGGGATTCGAATAGTTCTGTGCTACATAGTTGCAAACTTTAGCGACAATTCGCTAAACCTGGCGGATTTTAATGGGGAGAGGGACAATTTTCCCTACGTCCTTCTTGTATTACTTCAAATATAGCGTGATTTTGGGGGGAAATTGTTGAAAATATAAATTGAACTGTTATTCTCACTTTTTCAATTGAATATGAATTTACAAGGGATAGGAGTAAATTTGCATTCAGTACAAAAACATTATTGTGAACACCCGTATGCGAACCGCACGCGACGCCACTGCTCGCCCCTACTTTTTGTCATCAACCTCAAATTGCCCAAACATTTCTGCGCATAATTTACGGAAAGCCATTATTCAACGACATGAATACGAGGACAAAACATCCTGCGACAGAAAATATTATTATCAATGATACACTTCTTACTCGATAGAGTGAAAAGGGCGTTTTCGTGAAGAATAAAGCCTAGTTAGTGCCTTTCTTCGAAGAAATATTGTGAAAAGCACCTGGTTTTCGCACTCCACGAACTTGGCTGTCCTAGTTTTGTCTCTTCCCTCCTTCCGAATGCGTCGCAACAAAGTGCTGAAAACCTAGTTCTAAAAAAAGAAGGAGAAAAAAGGCATACAAAACATCCTGGCCAGTGCCATATGGCACTGTTTGCCTCGGATATGTGGACCACCTGTTCCATGGGAAACGACGCTTCCTTTGATGCGTGCAGCATCGCACAAGGTCTTGCTTTGTTTACGCTAAAACAAGTTGACCAGCGGCGCGGAAAGATGCATGATGTAATGGCGCTGTTTCTTTGAAATCTGTCCATAATAATTATAGTCTTAGATGTAATGGGTGCTGCGTCAAGGTGGGCCCTTTTTTGACTTCTAAAGGGATGATCACCCTTTAAGGGTGATAACTTTTCTTTAGACGTCAAAGGCGTCGGACTGATCGCTGCAACTTTTTGGAAGTTTCGGTGGGGTTTGAGAGCCCCTCACGAAAAGATCAATTAACGGGAGGATTATACAGAGTTTGTTCATTAGTTGCCAATGTATACCCTGTCTCAGCTAACTGTAGAGCAAAGTCCGCGCATAACGTCAGAGAAGCGAGGGAAATCGAGTGGACAGAGCGAAGGAGTACACGCTGCTGGTAAGGCTCGTAACGGCAGTCGCTTTCCCCCTCCACGCAATCCCATGCCCTTTCGCGTCACTACTTGCGCAGACTTGTTTTCGTTTGCCTGCTCCACAGTTAGCTGGGACGGAGTATAGGGATTTTCCAAGCCAATGCCGAAGTACAATTGTCTACTACTCTTTTGTTTTCTGTAAATAAATAGCACATACGAGCCATTTTAAAAATTTATATTGAAGTATTTGGAACACTGATTGCAGGCCTATAGCCATAATTTTATTTCTGGAGGGGCTCAACCCTTATCAACAGCCGCCATCTAAAGGGGAAAAAGTGGTGAAGTGGAGTAGAAGATGTGAAGATGAATGTCTGAGTATATTGCAATTTATTATATAAGATGTTTAATCCTGTTAAGGAAGTATAATTACCACTATAGGCTATTTAAATTACATATTTGTAGGATTTCGGGGGGAAGCTTCAGCCCCCTTAGACCTCCCTCTGTCTACGTGCCTGACTGTGATTGATTCAATTGAATTCAATTATTCTTTATTAAAGGACGATGTTCAGCCTGCGGATGTTCTGCCACCTGATAGAAACTAGGTTATTATTGGTCGCTTTTGATACACTTTTGGCTAATGGCGACGATGAGAATGAGTTGAAATGATGAAATTGATGAAGGGACGATCGCAAAGAATGCCCATGCCCAGGCCGGGATTCGAACCCGGGTCCCCTGGCGTCGTAGTGCGGAGGTCGACTCGAGCATCTCGCAGTAGTGGAAGCGAACTTCCTGCCTGCACACTGCATCTCAAGGCCAGTAAGCAACAAAGCAGGCGTGGAGGAACAGCTTGCGGTGAGAGGCAAAACAAAATTACGGGGGAAAGCGTCCTCCTTTTCTTGGAAGCAGCTCCTGTAACTTATATCATGATTACAATGCCACCCTGCACTGTCACTCACGAATCAGTTGACGAGAGGTTTCCCACTGCACGAACGCGACCGACGAAGCCCCCTTCCGCCCCTCTTACAACGCTACAGTACCGCCGCTTCTTGTCCTGCAGTCCACACGTGCATACGAGAGCGCCCTTTCACGAATACGACGGATTGGTCAGGTCTGATTTAGAATGAGTTTTTAAAAATACGTATCGGATTTCAGCAAACGTAAAGGGCCTCCGTAATAGCGTAGTGGTAACGTCGTCGCCTTGTAACCAAGGGCTCACGGGTTCGATACCTGGTGGAGACACAAAATGGTTCAGATCTGCAGGTCCAGTCCCGATTAGCCTTTCTGTGCATAAAGGCTACTTAAAAACAAACTCAACAACAGTAATCTTAAGTGGCTCGCCTTTGTAGATTTTGCTAATTTGCACTATAAATATTTTCTCTAATTTTTCTTCAATATGCGACTGGCAGGAGCGTAAATTCTAGGCTAGCTAGGCTATCTGCGAAGTCTGAAGTCTAGAGAATAAAATACAGGAGAAAAATCGATCAGAAATTGAAAATAATATTATTCATATCAGTGAGAGAATGATGCTGATTCTGGAATTGGCAACTTGATTTCTTATGAGTTGGCAACCTGATTTCTTATGAGTTGGCAACCTGATTTCTTATGAGTTGGCAACCTGATTTCCTATGAGTTGGCAACCTGATTTCTATGAGTTGGCAACCTGATTTCTTATGAGTTGGCAACCTGATTTCTTATGAGTTGGCAACCTGATTTCCTATGAGTTGGCAACCTGATTTTCTATGAGTTGGCAACCTGATTTCCTATGAGTTGGCAACCTGATTTCTATGAGTTGGTAACCTGATTTCTATGAGTTGGTAACCTGATTTCTTATGAGTTGGCAACCTAATTTCTTATGAGTTGGCAACCTGATTTCTTATGAGTTGGCAACCTGATTTCTTATGAGTTGGCAACCTGATTTCTTATGAGTTGGCAACCGGATTTCCTATGAGTTGGCAACCTGATTTCCTATGAGTTGGCAACCTGATTTCTTAGGAGTTGGTAAATTTATTTTTAATCATAGCCTAGAACCATGTAACATAGTGAGATAGCCCAGATCTTGGACTCAGTATACGCCACTGGCGACTGGCCTTAAGCTGGTCTTCATGAATCAGCGCTTTTAAATCGAGTGTTGCGCGCCAACCTCCTCGAGTTCCAGGTCTTGGTATTTCGACTTGTACACCCAACGGCCAGTGGCGTGGCCAGGATTTTCGAAAGGGGTGTTACATATACTCTTTTTTACTCTTTTTTAGCAGTCTATCCTCATTTTGCCATCTTTTCCGGCCTTTGATGTTCTTTTTTACTGCATCAAAAGGGAGAGTTTGACCCCACAAACACCCCTAGGGCAAGCCACTGCCAATAAATAGTAGCCGAATTGTCCATCATCTTCATTCAGTCTGTGGGGTGTAAGGGGTGACCTTCCACGTAGGCGCCCAAAAGTCAACCTCACTTCCACGTAGTGCACCCTGGACAAGAGACTAACGAGGCTCTGGCGACTGGCACTATGGCCAGTATAATTTTGTGTGTGTTGTCCTGTTTTATGTCCTTGTGTGTGCTGAGTGCGCGTTTACAGCCTCAGCTTTTAACAGCAGTCAGAACATTTTAAGGTTTTAAAATTTTTAGTTATGCAACGTTAGAGTTGTTATTTGTAATGGTAAGGGGCTGGACCCCGTATAATGTGACGGGAGCAAATTAGCCTAAGTGCTGACGCTCCCAAAATTTTAAATTCAAATTCAAAATTCAAATTCATTCAGTCTGTTTCCCACAAAATAATGACCATGAGTTCAAATACACACGTCATTAAGCCAGAACAACGGAATTCCATTTCTGAAAACAACACAGGATGTAAAACAAGAAAGAATGAAACCAGTGGACAAGTTGCTTTTTTTTTCTTTGGCGTTGGCTGTACATGGAAGTGATTGGGTGGCGATGGCAAACGTCCAGAACTGTCTGCATCATTTAAATTCTTCTTCGCTTTCGTTTCTTCCTGCAGGCTGTAGTCATGCTCCCACCACTCTTTCTCACTGTATTACATACGGTTACGTGTTGAAACCAAAACTAACGCTACAAGGTAAAATGCAACATTAAAAACCTGCTTGTTAGAGGAATCAACAGTGAGATGGGTGGCAAAGTTGATCTGCGCTGTGCACGAATTAAATTTTATAAGTAGGTTCATGGTTTTCTATCACCTTGACATGATGACATACATTGTATGTGCGTTTGGCGGTTTAAGAGTAAAGTATTATGAAAATAAAAGCACATCGTTCCATTTTTCGACGAACTAAATTACATGTAGCGTATTATAGTTTAGGGACAGCTCCATATTTATCTTCAAGGACACTGCCTGTGGGAAACATATATGTGAAAGGAAAAACTGTTAATAGCTTTGGATCACGTGATCAAGTTTACAAAGAGACAGAAGCAAATAATTATGTTCCGAACAGAGGATCTCCATGAACTGGATTTGAGTTCCAAGAAAAGTGCCGATGTTTGGAGGCCATTCTCAAGATTCACTTATAAAGGTTTGTCCACTACCTGCAGATGCGCATTCAGTGACTGTCAATATACACCACACTTTCATCATAGTCAAACGATATTTCATTTGGGTTCTACCGTCAAGCATATCGATTAAGTATACCCAAATGCATAAGCAACTGATTTTGAACGTTCGGTTTGGCTTTATTTCACATACCATATGCGCCATCGCGCTTTTGTGCCATAGAAACACATTTGTTGGGTCTTGTCCATTCCTGAAGTCAATTACAATGACTTATTTAGGTAACTGACAGTAAATGGCATCAGAACACATTGAGGAATACCAAGTTGAGTGGCTGACTCAAGATGTCACAACCCCTTGGATGTTACTGTGTGTCCGTTCGTTGATTTATTTCATCTAATGATCATTTGTCGCCAGGTCTGCCTCCGTAATGAAGTGGCTAACATAACACGCTGCAAAACCAAGGGCCCTAGGTTCGAAATTTGAGTAATCCATAGATGTTTTCTAGGGCCTCTTATAAAAAGTGACTAACGGTGTCACTTTGTAATCAAGTGGTCTCAGTTTCAATTGTCTGTGGGAGGCACAAAGTAGTGCTTCGGGTTCCACTTTAAACTATAGACCCATTCCCGAATAACTTGTCTGATCCTACAAATTGACTTGAAACAAACATTTCTTTGGTATTTTTCGCTGTTGGTTGGTTGATTTGGTGTTTTATAGTTCACTTTATGCACAGTAAGGCTAATCGGGACTGGACCTACAGTTTAAAGTTCGATCCGAACAATTATGTGCCTCCACCGGGTATCGAACCCGGGACCTCTTGATTACAAGTCGACGACGCTACCACTGCACCATCGGGGAGGTATTTTTCCCTGTTATGATTAGCAAAAGGAAGTAGGCAAGTTGTGTTAAAATAAGAACACTTAAACTAACTACGACTTCGACTACATACCCAATCAAAGAGTTGGTTAAGTTACTCCAAAGTAACGTGTTACATTTGCCGTTACTTTGCTTCTACGAGGGCCACTATTTATATTTTGAGCCTTGGCAACACTGATTGAAGTTAGGCGCGATTTGACGTTTGCACGGAATCGTCTGGCATTATTGACCATAACGTACTTCAAATGTTTTGTCAATAGCTTCATTTGTGTTGTTTATGTTGCCTTGGAAATTGCGCGACAACAATAAAATGGAATTAACTCGTGAACATTTTCGTGCGATGATTTTTTACGATTTTCGACGTGGATTATCAAGACAAGAGTGCATCGATCAACTTACTTCCACATTTGGCGATGAAGCCCCATCCTTTGCCACTGTGAAACGCTGGTATAACGAATTTAATCGTGGCCGCCATTCGCTCACCGACGAGATTTGCGAAGGTCGTCCAAAATCAGTTGTTGTTCAAGAAAACATTGATGCTGTGCAAAACCTAATACTGCAAGATCGTCATGTGACATACTGTGAGATTGAGGCAACCATAGGCATTAGTTCCACCAGCATATATAAAATATTACATGATCATTTAGCTGTGAGAAAGGTATGTTCTCGTTGGATCCCACACAATTTGACAAAAACTCAAAAAGACGATCGCTCGCGTCAATTGGTGCAAACAAATGCTCAATAAATACAATCGTGGTGCTTCAAAAGACGTATATAAGATTGTAACAGGTGACGAATCATGGATATATGCATATGAGCCGGAACGTAAACAGCAGTCGACTGCATGGGTGTTTCAAGATGAACCCAATCCAACAAAAGTTGTTCGCGCTCGAAGCACATCGAAACAAATTGTCGCCTGTTTTTTCGGGAAAACTGGTCATGTGGCAACTGTGCCTTTAGAGGAACGTAGAACGGTCAACTCTGAATGGTACACAATCTTTTTGTTTGCCAGAGGTCTTCGGTCAAAACGGAAAACAAACAAACGCCGTCGGATCATTCTTCATCAAGACAATGCCAGCTGTCACACATCTCGTCTAACAACCGACTTTATGAACAGTCAAAAAATCGAATTGATGGGTCTTCCGCCGTACAGTCCTGATTTGGCACCCAATGACTTCTTCTTGTTCCCGAATGTCAAGAATAAATTGCGTGGACAACGATTTTCGTCGGCGGAAGACGCCGTTGATGCGTTCAAAAACCATATTATGGAGGTGTCTCAAGAAGATTGGAAAAACTGCTTTGACAAATGGTTCGAACGAATGCAAAAGTGTATTGACCATAAAGGAGAGTACTTCGAAAAACAATAAAGCAGTTTTCAATGCCAAATTCCTGTTTTTTCATTGTTAGGCTCAAAATATAAATAGTGACCCTCGTATAACTAATGCGTCACCGTTACATTGTGATATAATGACTGAATACGCAAGTATCACATGTACTCTCTGTAGTGCATGTGTAATTTTGCATGCACGAGTTAAAAGTAACACAACGAAGCATGTTTCGTCCTGGCAAATAAATCCTCCAGTTCCGAATTTATGAAGGTAAACGAGGTAACGTTACAGTTAACAATGTAGTTTTAATTCTCTGAATGTTATTGGCAATGGTTCTATATTAGAATGTAATATTCATTGGATACTATACATTGCCTAGTGGTTTTAACTATACGCATTCTAGAAGATCGAACATTATAAATAAATCACCTATCAGGAGAATGTGTGAACTGTACAACAGATGTTCCGAAAGGGAACCAAAATTAGACATATTTCACATGCCTATTGGGACATTCAAAAAAGTTATTCAAGGAATGGAAGAATAAATGTCAACAATGTAAACATAAACGCAATTTTTGTAAATGTATATTTCTTTCGTAGTTTATACTCAATTACATATATGTACGTACTTTCTAGAGTGTCAATTATTTACAGGTCCTTTATTACACACATAATTAATGTATATCTTCAAGGTAAATAACTTCTATCCTTGATTTATACTGTGTTTATTTTATTTCCATATTTTATGCAATTTATAATATATTATATTAGTATCTCCTATATTTTGTACATGGTGGTAAAGATCTGAAATACTGAGTGTAAAGATAAATACGTTGTTCATTGTACTTAATAATTGAAATATTGTATTCATGTAGGCTATTTTTGTAGATAATAGTTAGATATTTTATTCCACTCTCTTCAATTAACATGTCTTATCAAACTGTAAATTTACAAACTCAAAGCAAGAAATGTAGAACACTGTAATTGGGCATTCGCCTGTTGTGTTTAATAATAAATAATAATAATATGTTTCGGTAGAGCACCGCTTCTCTCGTCTTCAAGTGAACGAATTTATTTTTGCCGGTGGTGGGAATCGAACCTACCATAGACATGACAGATTGTAGTACAAATTTGGTGAGTTAATCAATTTAACGTAGTTGAAAGCACTAGACAATTGATAATGTCCAATTAACATTCTATGCTAACATGTAATATTGATAACGTGTTATTAACGCAAGTGCCGCAAAAGTAACATGTTAATTCTGTTACGTTACTCTCAAATTATGCCAAATGGGATTTCAATTTTTTATTAATTTCAATTTTATTACTCCATATAAACCAGATACATTGGTATTTCGAGGGTTCAGTACAGTTCATATAAAAGTTAAATATATAATTACAAATTTTCTATAATTTACAATCTAGATATTCACTAACACTATAATATTCCTTATTAACTAATAGTTTCTTTAATTTATTTTTTGGAACTTGTCATACTTTCTGCTTTTATATCATTTGGTAAATGGTTGAATATTTTAATTGCCATCTGTTGGGGTCCTTCTTGAACTAATGTTAGCCTGGTGAAGTAAGGCTTTAAGAGCTGTTTATTTCGGGTGTTATATGTGTGTTCTATTGGAACTTCGCAGCGCAATATTTTTTCTCGCATATAATGACATTTCATATATGCTACAATGTCTATAACACATGATCCCCGTCCAGCTAACACCAAAGTGACGATTAACCTTAAAAGACTACGCGTGCCAACAGCTGTCTTAGCTGTCGTTGTGTACAGTGCGCATTTAGCCTTTGCCATTTGATGTCAAGAGAATAGAAATTTAGGTCAGTGACCCCGAGAGCGAGCGTATTTCTCCTAACGGTACATTTGGTGCCTTCGTGGAAACAGTGTACAGATCAGTGCTAGGAAAATTAGTTTGCAATAGTATATGCGCCAACAAATCCTAATTAATCTGGTGGCGAATTCTGGGCAAGCCTTTCTTTCTGTCCAGAATTGCTGAATGGGAGATGTGACCGGAGGGCGGGGGATATGACCTCTTTTAATACTTAGAGCTGTATTTTGCCTTTTCACGCATCCTGTATCCTTTTAAAGTTGGTCCTACAGTAGTTATTCGGTAATGTTGCCGCCTTGTAACCAGGGGGTAAAAGCTTGAATTCCCGGTGGAGATACATTAGATAGACAAATGAATTACCCTGCTCTCAGATTCGAATTCGAACACAGATCGTAGTTTCCGTTAGTTATTTTTCGTTAGTTAAAGGCTGGCTCACTAATATGAATTTGGTAGAGTAGCTATGCATTCTGTATAATTCTAATTTACGTTGTTTTTCTGTGTCGTTAATATAATCGCGACGATGATGATGTTTCAAATATTACCCCGTGCATTGCAACAAAACATGGAGACTCATTGGGGTCTGGGCTACACATAATTCGCGAGCTCGGTAGTTGTGGAGGTGGTGTGACCAGGTAGCCGTCAGTGTTGCCACATGAAGGGAAATTTGGAGCTAATTTTAAGGGAAAAGGGAAATTCGATGAAAAATTGCGAATTTTCAGGGAAATATT
The DNA here is from genome assembly GCF_977018435.1 of Lepisma saccharinum. Taxonomy (NCBI): domain Eukaryota; kingdom Metazoa; phylum Arthropoda; class Insecta; order Zygentoma; family Lepismatidae; genus Lepisma; species Lepisma saccharinum. The sequence goes on from NC_139252.1 coordinate 42,400,929, forward strand.
AAGACAGACTCAATATTAATTATATTAAACATTATAAGAGATTCCAGTTTTGAAAATGAGAATTTTTTTTAAAAAAAAAATTGTCGTATAGGCCTACTTTTTTCTGAGAGGAAGAGTTGGTCCACAACTGGCTACCGTTTGGGGCTGGAGGTTATTGACATTCACACCCTTATGTCCCGGCTTTGAGAGTGGGTGGCTAATTGCAAAGATGATATGATGAAATTTATGAATGGACACTCACAAACAGCCATCCCAGGCCGGGATTTGAACCCGGGACCACTGGCGTCGTAGCATTTCAAAGTTAAATTGTTTAACATTTTATACATACATACGAACATGGATCAACGATAATATTTATTATTATTATTATTATTAATTCTTTAGATGAAGGGAAAAAATGGCCGAAAAAGGGAAATTTTATCCCTTGCAAAGGGAAATTGTGCTTACAGATTGTGGCAACACTGGTACCCGTTCTATAGGAGGCTGGGTAAACTCCAGAGCCGCCGTATACAGGGACATAGTCGGAAAAATTCCGCCCTAAGCGGCAGCCTTCCCCACACATAAACTCATATAAATTAATCTCAATTCTCTTTTTCATTCAGGATAGACGAACACAAACATCCATGTCTGAACCGGGATTCGAACTGGGACCCCTGGCGTTTTAGCGCGATGTGCTAACCACTTCGCCACGGAGGTCGACTAACTGACTGGACCAATGCGTTTCCCATGAATGATGATTGGACCCAGGACTGGACTCGAACCCAGAACGTCCATCGGCGATGGGAGTCTACCACCCAAGCGTAAAGAGTGATGAAAACCAACCAAAACAAAATAAGTCTGAGAAAAAGGTGGTCGGATTTAAATGTAGGCTACAGAGGAAACCGACACGCGCCTCTTCACAGAGGTAATTTGAGATGGTTTAACAGTTAGGGCTACCGGCGACACAAATACGGGCTTGTATGTACGCGATCATGCGTGCAGTACGTGAAATGGGGCGACGTGGTGTATCTGGCGGGTTACATAATGCATGAGTGTTCGCAGAAGAACAGCCGTTTCAATGTCACTTTCTTCTCTTTTTACTGGAAAATTCAGCACCAAAACTCCATTACAGCTTCGAGACTGTTGCTAACTTTCACCACCAGAATGTTGGAAGTCCCATTTAGCATATACGAGTCAGAAAAATGGCACGCAACCTCACATCAATGTGCAGATGTACAAAAACAAATCGCTGAGGTTACTGTGTGGCGTAACTGTTTCCTACCGCTGCTGAAGATAAGGCTCGCACACGAATAAACAGGGAAAGTGGGTTTCTTGCAACTGCTCGTACTTTGACCTATCAATGATGCGTATAGGCTCTTGTTTCAACTGTTATGTAAGTTGAGATACTGCTGAGAATTCGCCATTTGCTTAAAAATGAGACTGGTACGAGATGATTAGTTTTTATTGGTTCTTCTGTACAATTTGTGAATGCTGAAGCGAAACTGTATGGAATGAAATCTCGAATCTCCTGCTGGTGAATGAACTGGGAGTTTCCTGTTGTTCAGATGAAGTCGCTCAGCCTCCACTATTTCTCGAGGTTTCTAAGCCAAACATTTAGGCAAAGAAGCATAGAAAAAGCGTTTCCTTCTAGGAAATTTAAGATTTTGTATTATCCTAATTGTAAACTTCAAAGATGTAAATATGTACTAATCTCGACAATTACAAAAACGTAAATAACTTTTATTCATTAATGGTCTAGTTACTTTTCGAAATGAGTGACTGTTAACTTAGTTACTTCTTTTGAAGTAATTAGTAACAAAATTAAGAGTTACTTTTCTGTATTTTCAAAACGAATTGAGACAAATTATGGTCTGTTGTAGAAACAGAAAGATTTGTAAATTAATGTTTTCAACTTAGGCTTTACTTGGATTATTCACACTTCTATATTTTCATTATTACACCTGATGCAACGGTACGAAATAATAACGAAATTCCTGTTTATGCATTCAACACGCTCTACGAGTTATATCCCAAACTGAGGTGTAATGGGTGACTCCTTCTGAAGGGTGTAAGGGATGACTTTTTCTGAAGACACGCAAATGTCAACCTCTCTTCCACGCAGTACACCCTCGACTGTATTTGGCAGACTATCGAGGCTCTGGCGTCTGGACGTACAGCCTCTGTCGGGCTTGTGTTGTGTCCTGCTCAGGAGCGTTTGTAATTGTCCTTTCATTAATTTCATCTTGTCTTCGCGATTAGCCATAAATGGCAGAAAAGTGAAGTAAAATCAACCAATTCAATAGGTTAATATCTCAAACTAAAGTAACTCAATGCTGGAAGTGGAAATTGTAGGTGGAGGGATGTTTCCTTGAGCCTTGGGGGCTGCTGGGGGAACACTCCTATGTTTTAACATGCAGATATAATAATTCAACAGCGGGAGGATACTTTGCTTTGCGAAATTCTTCCTAGCATCTCCTCCACTTCAGCACTGGAGTAACTTACAATAACAAGAACTGTAACTGAGTTACTTTAAAAAAATACCTTTGCAAGACTGGAAAGACTGGTGCGAGTTTCTTAGAATTACTGTCAATACTTACATTTCACTACGACAGATCAGATTCTTCCTTCCATTAGTATGAGGTTGTTTCTACAAGATAAAAACAGGAAGATATTATCAGGGGAAGACACATCAAAAGATGAACGCACAATGATTCATGTTTCATTTCTTTTTTAAATGCCAAGATAGTATTTAAATGCAAAGATATAGTATTAACTACAATAGAATCAGGCCCGTAGCTAGAACTGATCTCCAGAGGGGCTCACAGGATATCAAGTCCATTTTCAAAAAAATTAACAATATTATAAGATAAATTATGTGTGGGGCTGGGTCATTAAGTTATATAAAATGTATAAATATCATATAAATACCACATTTTTCTTTCAAAGGATCTCTTGAAGTGTTAATTGACTGATACTGAAATCATCCCTTACACACTACATACTACTTTAGATGACACAGATATTTATATCACACAAAAAAAATGCACAATACTCAATCACAGGGCCTACAGTAAAGTCCACCCTCGGCCGAAGCAATGAAACCCCCTTCGTTCCCAAAACTTGAGAGCTGTTGTCCTGTTGACCTTTGATAACAGATGCGAAGGGAATGTGCATGATGCCATCAGTGTCACAGATTTCTGTCTAAACGGGAGATAAAGAAGCTCCCCCATGAAAGAACTTGCAAAGTCTTGAGAATCTTCTAAATACTTGCCGCTACTTACACTTCTGCTGATAAACAAGATGAACGAATTTAATAACTGCTGTTCATGTTCCGTGAATTTTTCTTTGACAAAGTTGTGACCAAAATAATATTTGCTGTCTACATTTTCACTCTTCACTGCAAACAAATTATACAAAATAGTTTTACCTAATGTCAAGGGGCCTAACGGCAGTTCCGGGCAGGGGGGGGGGCTCCCTCCGGCCCCTGTCTGGCTACGGGCCTGTATAGAACGTAATATACAGTCACTAAAACTAACGCATAAGAAACGAATCACTTCTCACAAATCACGTGGTTCTGTTTACATTACCTTTGTTCTTGCATTGGATGGAGAATCTTATTCAATCCCAAGAGGTGGTCGCTTAATTGTAGGCGTGAAAGAACGAGCGGGATAGACCACGTGTGCTTCTTTGTCAGGGTGACGGAACTTTTTATCATACCACAGGCAGAGTTTATCACAAATTAGCCCCAGATCGTCCATCTGCGGTGAATCACAGCGAAGCGAGGAAGCAGAAGCGTCAAACAGAGCCGGAAGTGGTCCAGTGACGTCAACTTCGTAAGAAAAATGGCGGGGTGACACTTGAGTTCGCCCGGAGAAAGGCACGACGAGTGCTAAAAGCGCCTGCACCTCCTTGTCCTGGTTAGGTTACATCCAAGACTAGTAGAGGAGAAGGCTGGGGCCATACCTGATCACGTGGTCCTTGACGTCAGGCGTGACGTCACGAGCGGACAGATCGCTCTACGCTCCTGTTTCGCAGCCGAATCAAAGCAGTAATTATGATAAAAAAAGAGCCGCAATTATGCCCAGAAGCTAATTGGGAGTGAATACACAGACTTACTTAGGATCCGACATAAACGTATGTCATTACAGTTGGATTACACAGCCATTTACGCACACATTTTATCGGTAGTTTATATGCCGTCACATTCCTCTGTGAAACATTAGTTTCAGGTAAAATTCGGTTAATTCACCTAGTAATGCGTTTTGTTAGGGCAGAAAGAAAAATATATGTTGAATGCGTAAAATAATTTTGTTAAATAAAGAAAGGCAGAAAGCCAAAATTATGGATAAGTTGAATATGTAAAAGAAAACAACCTCATGTATTACTCTCTTTTGAGTGAGAGAGGAGCTGTTTTCACTTAACTTCTTCAAATTTGGTAACTTTGCTTCGACTATTGATATTTATTTCATCATTAATTTGCCTTATTCAGATTACAATTCTGAGTCTTATGAATCTTTGAACTACACAGGGAGGAATGTAAGGAAGTTCCGTGTGTATTATATCACAAACACTTTAAACAACTTTTGACTGAACGAAAACTTGAGACATAGAACTGAAGAAAGTCGAGGCTCACTTTATATACGCATATATATATAATCAGTGAGATGTCGAACAGGGGTGCCCACAGGCGGGTATGTGAAAGCTGGTTGCGTCCACTTAACTTTGGGGGGGGGGGGATTGTGATGAAAATTTGACTGAATAAATAATAGAACAATGGAGGACGGAAGTTGAACAACGTTGTCATTTAAGCATCACTCGTATATAAATAGCAAGTTCTGTATTTCCAAGGGAATTATAACAGTTACTATGTATTATTAGTGTTGTTAACGAGACTAGACACGAGAAGAGACGGCATTTTCACGCGACGAGACATACCAGTGTCGTCTCTCGGCAACACGGTTATCTACTATTTGAGGTGCCAGCTATTACATATTAAACCTAAAATTTTTATCGTGAATTCTGATGTGGAATTACCCTTGGTTGGGGAAAGGAGCGAAAAGAACAAAACAGATCAGCCTTTCCACGTTTCTTTCCGTATGGGGTAAAGACTCAGCTGGGTTTTGTCCGCCCATGACGTCACACCCGCGGCAGTCGCGAAAAGAGGCGTGTCTGACCCCAGCCTTTCTTCTAGTAGTCTTGGGTTACATCACCCACGCAAGAGGTGGTGTCGGCAGAAGTTCTGGCTTTAAAGCGTTCCGTGACGGAAAATGCGAGGGAATTGCTTTTCCAGCTTCGCGCGGATTCCTCGAGGAGAACGAAATAAAAACTAGCATGGCGTGAAAGTTGAATGCCTCTCGAACCCCCCGACGATGATACGGCCTTTGTCTTGCAGTCGCTTCCTGAAATGTCCATTGGGAAAAGGCATTGTTGGTAACAACAACAAAAGCTTCAGTCTGTTAAGTCAGCTCTCCGCAAAGTGGATCTATAAAGCCACATAAACCGAGTCAGGAAGGGTGGATCCCGACGATCCAGGAAGCAAAACGACACTTGATAGATTTGGGCCATGATCAGTGGCGTAGCAGCCGCCTCTGCAACCCTTGCAATGCGGCGAGTCCCGAGGTGTAGGGGTCTCTCAATGTTTTCTCTCACATTTTATATAATCCCAGAAATTCATTCACCACATAGTGTGGATGATAAAAATAATAGATTTTACGAAACAGACGTGGGTTAAAAATGACCCCGTTCGAACTCGAAATTACTCGAGCTGTGCCCCCCCCCCCCCCGATGGCGTAGTGGTATCGTCGCCGCGTTGTAATCTAGGGGTCCCGGGTTCGGATTCCACTTTAAACTGTAGGTCCAGTCTCGATAAGTCCATACGTAGCTATTGTGCATACAGTGGACTTAAAACACCAACTCAATCAATCTTCGAGCTGTACAGTCGTGGAAAGAAATACCTCCCACATAAGACTACTGGTATTAAAGCATTATGGGGAAATATTTTTTCCATGACTGTATGTACACTAAATAGAAAGACCAAATATTTTCTTGTCAGTGAACATAGATTACGTAGCAACACAGTACTTTTTTTAATATGTGCGTGTGCATATATGTAACCTGATTTTTTAAAAATCGTATCAAGCAAAAAATACAAAAGGTTATGCATTACCGACTAGATCACCGCGAAACTTATGGACGAAATTTTTAGTCAGGATTCGGAGAGTAATAACATTCAAATCCAAATATCAAACCGTGGACTCAAAATTCGGATATCAAATCCTGGTTATGAAGTTCTAAAGACTCTCATAGTAAATCGTCGCTACGTATTACAGGATATTTTGGTCAAGATTCTTATACAGAGAATCTTAGTTGCGCTATTTTTAGTGTCATAATTTCTTTACTCTGTATTGAGCACGCAGTGGTGTTTGTTTAGGAAGTGTGAAGCTATTCAAAATACCAGAAAAATGTGAAATATAGCACCGCTTGGATCCCGAAAAAATTATATCACCCTTTAATAGCTTTCAATATCAACCAGTATTCATTTTTCCACATTCACATAAAAAAGTAACACACTGACTTATACCTGCGTATGTTTTCATTACATTGCACAAAACAGAACCATTATCAAACTCAAACATGAATAACTTTTATGACGTCATCATTCAACGAAGTGGTGAAAACTGCGGAACAACACCTCAGGACAGTTAGTCATTCAAAGTAACGTTCTGATAAAGCCTTACAATGAATGAGTAATACTCAGTATATTAATAGTGTGAACTGCGCACGAGTACACGCTCTAGTGCACAGATCGGCTGCCATTCAATAGAACAAAGAACTCATAAAAGATATCGAGTGATTCAAGCCATCCTACAGATGTCACTGCGAGCGCTGATCAGGATGTTCTGCTGAATCAAACCATCTCCCGACTCAATCTGTGTGGTTACGGATATTTTACTTGATTTTACTATCTGCATTTCCTCCCAGAAACTCGTAGCTTTCCACTGAAGTGCGTTGGTAGGAAATGAGGCAATTTATTTGATTAAAGTGAAAGGAAATCATGTTCTTAAGCCTACATACATACCAATTACCGACATACAGATTGTACATACTTCTCTTACTGTAATGTTTATCATTTCTTTCCAACAGGAAGAATAAGTTCTAAAGGAGTATGCATTTCCAGGAAATATGTACCGTAACCAGATTAGACAGTCTTGTTCTCGCCTGTTCAGATAACTAAGAATCCGTTTGTTTCTCTTTCCTTAATTCATGCCGCTATTTTATACTTGAAGATGAAGATGAATGATGAAGGAGCAAACACAATGATACATCAAAGTCTTAATTAAGGTTCTAAACTAGGACCTCTTGTTGCTTAGCACGTCACCATGACCGCTCCTCCGTCACGGAGGCCCGCAACTTAATCCCGTTGTATTCAGTTGGTTGGTTGGTTGATTTGTTGTTTTAAGTCCACTTTATGCACAGTAAGGCTAATCGGGACTGGACCTACAGTTTAAAGTGGAATCCGAACAACTTGTATCGAACCCGGGACCCCTTGATTACAAGGCGAAGACACTACCACTGCGCCATCGGGGAGGCCTCGTTGTATTCAGTGGATATCACAAACTGACTGTTGACATGTATATTTCATATTAAATTTAAGATAAATATAGTAATTTATATTTAATTTGCGTGTGTGTGTGAGGGAGGGGACACATATACACTGAGTTAATTGTTTGCTTTTTTTAACACCTATGCCCAGACCAGGACTCGAACCTGTGAACTTCGGTAGCGAGATCGAATGCCGACAATTTAACGCGCGTGGCGTACAACTGAATATCATGAGAGAAAGTAAATGTAATATGAGATGCAGTGGCGGCGATTAGGGGTGGCAGTTACCCCCACTTTCTGGCACTTTTGCCCCCGCACTATGCAAAAAAACCTTATCTACCAAGAGAGAGTAACTACCCTTGCCCCCCCCCCCAGCAGTTTTGGCACCTTGCCCGGACATGACCTTCACAAATTTCATTAACCTAAAGAGGCAGAAATGTGACGTAATATAAGAAATACAAAATGATTTTTTCAGGGTTGTTGGTATGTTACATAGGGTGCTTTGACAGTGCAGAGCTTTGGATGATAGTCATGCCCCTCTTGATCGATTTGTTTACCTTATAAAAGCAGTTGCGAAAAAGAATTGAGTTGCTGTGATGGCAGAGAGGGTAGCTAGCTATCTTTCTGGCCTGTTTACCCTGGATCTTACGTGAGTATATACAAAAGAAACAAATAAACCCAAATCGTGACAAAGAAAGACAAAACGCACAACAAAGAAACTATCTAAAAGTGTTGAGTAACGACAAGCTGCTGTTCAAGGTCATCTCTACTGCCCGAATTGTAATCGTCGCTGATAACTAGGTCACCCTGTTGAGTTTTCCTGGGTTGTCTCACGTCCATCTTCTTGGAGAGAGGGAAAGTGAAAGGTCGTCCAGCCTTCACATGTGGTCATTAATATCTTCCTCTGGGTCAGTAGGCGCTTCTGAATTGCCGGCCTAAATCCATAAACGCCTTCTAAAGGAAATGCGATAAGGACCGTATTAAACGTTCTTTACCTTCATTCCAAAATGGCGAATTCAAATCTGGACTTTATGGCTCTAAATAATTCCCCAGAACACTCGTAAGAAGATAATAGGGAATGTCACTTCTTTACTTTACCCATATGCTTGTATGCCCATTAAAAAGTGCTGAACAGGACGACTTAGCATAGGCGGAGTTCTGGAGGGGCCAGGGGGGCCTGCCCCCCAACTTAAACAAGACTAAAAAATAACACATGATTAAGTTCAGTTGCTACATTTTTGTTATGAAGCCATACCGCAAATCTTGACGTTTGGCATGATGGCATGTGCGGTAATTGCGCCGCAATAGCGGGACTTAGACTATTTGATTGATGATTGATGTGTACAGTTTGAAGAACGAAAAACGTAAAATGACTCTGGGTTAAGTCAACAGTTACTGTTGAGGCATCAAAAGAACTTTTCAATTTAATTTTTCTAAAATTTCTGAAGCTTACTATTGTACCGTAACATTTTTAAAGTAATACGAATATTGTATCAATAAAAAATTAATGAAATGCAAAATGCAATAATCGTACTGTTTTGCTTTTTTTAAAACTGACAACCAATATACTAATTAATATTTGTTAACTTAAGGGAGGAAATTTAACATTTTCACATCTAAAAGGCCTACAACTCAAGTGTTTTTAAGTTGTTGTTTTTTAATTTCCGGGGGAAGGTCTCCGGACCCCTTATAAGCTAGGGGATATTCAACAACCCTCAGGTACATCATACGCTTCTCCCAGAGTCTGCCCCCCCCCCCCAGCAAAAGCTCAAACTCCGCCCATGTGACTTAGCCTACTATTTGTCGCACACCACACGAAACCAAGCATCGCCTAATACGCCCAGTGCTTGGTTTGAATTCAAGTGTCGAATTCATCGTTTTCCACGCGAAATTTAAGCGCATTTCGACTAGCACGCGAACATGGCGTCCGAAGCTTCTGACACGGCTCCAGTCAACCAAATTGAATGCATAGCTTCCGGGAGGTTCAGGTTTCGATTGTCAGTCAAATGACTCTGGTGGACCCAGTGTCGTTAGCTTATCTGAATATGAAAGTGGTCTCGAAAAAATCGTCTTTTTTTTAACAGTGGGGCAAGGGAGCGACTGCCCCTGAAAGAGCTTTTATATGTTGACCCTTTCTCTATTTACACTTCTGTTCCTCTACCTCCTTATTAGGCCTCCCCGATGGCGCAGTGGTAGCGTCGTCGCCTTGTAATCAAGGGGTCCCGGGTTCGGGCACAAGTGGTTCGGATCCAACTTTAAACTGTAGGTCCAGTCCCGATTAGCCTTACTGTGCATAAAGTGGACTTAGAACACCAAATCAATCAATCTACCTCTTTATTTCCCCATCTCTCTTTTAACTCTGTCTCATCTCGTTTCCCTTTTATCATTCAATGCCCATCCCTTTCTTCTCCATATTCTCTCTCTCTCTCTCCCTCACTGTGTTTTTGTTTCTTCCTCTTTCTGTACATCTTTCTTTCGTCTGATTATCTTATCTTTCCTTTTTACATTATTGTTTTCCTTCTCTTTCCTCTACCAGTTCCTGTCTCATTCTTTATATATATATATATTTCTACCTCTTTCTCCCTTTTTTAACGCAAACTCCTTACCTAAACTAACGTACACATATTTTTAGGGGGAGGGGTGGAATTATAACGGTGGATATTAATTAATTTCATTAATTTCTCTTCGCCTTTCTGCCACTTTTTCGCGAAGATCAGGATGAACGGTGATAAAATTAGATGGATCAAGGGAAAATAACAAACATTTATGAACGACGCAACACGAAGATTATACTGGCTGTGAGCCCAGACGCCAGAGCCTCGCTTGTCTTCAAAAATGCAGTGCAGGCCGCAGGGTGGACAGTCACGGACACTTCTGGGTTGTAATAAACCTATTGACTTTCAATGGGGTCTTTGGAATTACTGGTCTAGTCCTCATCTCAATTTCTAAAAGGTCGTCTCAAAATTCGAGACAATAGCAAGATTTGTCTCGTCCAGTACTATCTCTAAATTCTTGTTGCACGTGGAACGTCAATTAGACCTCTATTCCTCACTCGTGACTATTTTCTCGCTCGACATTGGTTTTCTCGCGAGGGATCTGTGTCTGGGAGAGTCCCCCTTCTGTACCCGCTTCAATTAGAGCCAATCATCATCACCAGCAAGGTTGCCAAATCCTGTTAAGACGAAGCTTCCAGCGATGTTACTTTTTAACGATTCCATCGCGCCAAAAGCTGCGTGCTCAAATTAATTTTTCCACGAACTGCTAAATTGGCGCCATCTTGAATGTAAGTGGTTCGTTGGTACTGAGTGCATTGAACAAGCGTAGTAACAGCGATGTTTGAATTTGTTTGAATTGTCGTTTGAAGTCCACTTTATGCACAGACGGGCTTATCGGGACTGGACCTACAGTTTAAAGTGGGATCCGAACCACTGTGCAATATGCCTCCACCTGGTATCGAACCCGGGACCCCTTGATTACAAGGCACGGCCATACAACAGCAACGTAAAAATTATAGTGACAGAAATAATACTTTTGATATTTTACGTCACTTTTGTTTAATGGATTGATTTGGATTATTGTACTTCGCTTTTCTGCCACTTTTGGCTAATCGCGAAGACGAGGATGAGTAATGACATGATGAAATTGATGAAGGGACACTTACAACTCCACGGACTCCCCTGGAAAATGAGTATGAACCAAAAAGTATATGTTTCTCACAAATTATCTCATTTCAGTCACAGTAATTTGTGTTAATGTTAGCTAATTTGTTTAAGAGCGTTGCAGGAACATGTTAACTTAAAATTGAAGAACTGTTTGCTTGAGGGGACAACACTATTATTGGGGGGGGGGGGTGCTTAGTTTGCCCTATCTCTGAAAAAATTCATTCCGAGGAAATTCGATAATCACCACACACTGACTGCTTTCACCCCAGGGTTACCCTCAAGTACTGATTTCTCAGAGGCTGGGTGAATGTCAGAGCCTCTGCATGCAGGGGCATTGCTGGAAAACACGGGCGCCGAAACAGGGGAAGTGGGAGATTACATATAAAGTATTATTAAAAATTGGTTAATAACATAGGAAGTTCTGAATATGTATGTTCGGACGGGGGAGTTGCTTGATATCATTCAATTGACACGTTCTTTTAGTCAAAAGAACATGATTTAACTATTAGAGCAAATAATAAGTTCACATGAAAGACTCGAAAGCATTCACGCGATGCCTATGAGGGTATGGGGTAATATCTCTCTGTTAGTTCGTCAAATAAAAATCAAAGTTAAGTTTGCACTAAGAAAAAGGAAGTCTATTTTACTTCTTTGCAAACTAAATACTTACAGTATATGCCTAACATATAATCCATTTCACTCAAAGAAATTAAACTTCTTATAATTCTTCTTCTTGTTCTTCTTCGTGACCCTTACCGCCGGGTATATGGCAGTTTTGGTCAAAGGTCTGCGATGTAGTACACTTGTGAGCAGAAGTACCATTGAATCGAAGTCATAGTAAGTTGTGGTCGTAAAGATATTGTAATATTACACTTCACTGTATTTTAGTACTGATCAGAAGCTTGAACATACACACAAATTTCAAAATTGAATACCATTCTGTCTGGCAAAACTATATAATATCCACATCGTACGCAGTGAAGGAGACGATAATAGGGATGGTATGGATATGGGAAATGGTATTTTGGCTCTGTGTAAACAGTTAAAAAGAGCGTGTCTGTATTTGCTTCTTAACGGGCAATGGAAGAAGAGATGAACTGGCGTTTGTTTGTTTTCTCCGCAATCACAAGTAGGGGAGGGATTTTGATGCAGTCTTGCTAGGTGTTCGTTTGTGCAAACGTGTCCCGTTCGTAGGCGAAGTGTGAAAGTTATCACTTCACGAGGAAGTTTTAGTTTATGAAACCAGGGTCGACTGACTACTTTTTCTGCGTACCATTTATAAGTGGTCGTATTTGCAATTTGATTAAGTGCCCGAGCTTCCCATTGGGAATTAAGTTTCATTTTAACTCGGGGTAGAAGATCAGTATAGGATAAACGAAGGGGAGTAGGAAAAGGAGTGTTCTTTGCCTTTTTTGCGTATTGGTCCACTAAATCCTGATATATATTAAGATTGCTATGAGCTTTTACGTACGTAAATTGCACTCGTTGATCATTTTGGCGGAGATTTAATGTAGTTTGTAAGATCAGGGACGGGAGAATGGGCATGCGGTATGCATCTTTTCCACAACGTTCGAGTGTAAATAAAACACTCATTGCGTCAGTTAGAATTAGAGTTTTTTTAAATCCCGCTCCACGGGCATAGAGCAATGCCTGGTGTATGGCATAACATTCTGCCGAAAATATGGACATGTCTTGCGGTAAGGAGAATTGTCTGACTATGTTTTGGCAGGGTGCGTAGAATGCGCAGCCGACATGTTCGTCATCTTTTGATCCGTCAGTGTATATGAAGTCATAGTCTGGCCAAATTTCTTTATAATATTCATGTCGACCGAAATCAACATAATTGACATTGACAGGTGACTCGGTAGGAATCTTCAAAGTGTAAATCAAGGGATTTTCTATAGTGTAACTTAAGTGATATGCTTCTCTATCTATGTTGTAACAATACAAAAAATAATATCTAGAACATGATCTATCCAAGGGTAAAGTTTCACCCAGTTGTCGTTGTATTGCAAATGTTTTATTGAAAGGATGGTTTTGTCTTTCCCATATTTTAAATAGAAATTTCGTAGTAGAATACTGGCGTCTAAATGAAAGGGCCTGTTCAGCGCTCTCGTTGTAGACACTAATATTTGGACTAGATTTCATTAATCCTAGACAAACACGGAGTGCCTGTCTCTGTAAAATGTCTATTTTATCGGCCCAAGTATCAATCGTCCCACCATAAACGGGTGCCGAATACTCGAATAAAGAGCGAAAGCAATTTTTGTAGAACAAAGTCATAATGGAGGGGTGTCCACCCCATTCGTGTTCGCCAAACCTTTTAGAATATTGATTATTTGTTTTCCTTTTGCTAGCAGTTTGTTAATATGGACTTTCCAATCTAATTTTCTATCAAAGGAAACCCCCAGGTAAGTACAGGAAGATACTACCGGAATCTGTAGTATATGTGTCAGATTGTTAGGGTGTCGGTTTGATGTATAAGGGTTAAATATTATAATTTTTGATTTCTCGGCAGAAAAAGATAAACCGCGAGATAATAATTGAACACGTAGAGTATGAATCAGGTTGCGCAATTCTAAAATTCCTTGTGTGGTGTCTGATGTACTTTGATAAAAACAAAAATCGTCAGCATATTGAATGATGTTGTGAGTGGCACTTGGTATTTGATGTATATATTTGGTGTAAATGTTAAAGAGGAGGGGACTCAGAGGGGAGCCCTGTGGTATTCCGCTCCGAACCAGTCTCGGGCCCTTCACATCATTATGAAATCAGAAGACCAGAATACGTTCCTGATATAGATTCCAAGCTATTTTAGCCACAATCGGGTGAATGTTTATTGAATCAAGAAGATTGCATAATATTGAAATGTCAACGGAGTCATATGCTTTAGCGATGTCAACAAATAAGCTGAAGCAAAATTGTCTCAGGAGTTGGCTATTTTGAATAGCAACAGTGAGTGTAGCAATAGTATCCTGACTACCAAGACCGATGCGAAATCCTAATTGTGTGGATGGGAAAAATTGGCGTTTTTCTAGTGTCCAAACGATTCTATGTTGGAGGGTACGTTCGAATAGTTTAGCCATAACTGGTATCAAAACTATAGGTCGATATGAAGAGGCTTGCATGGTTGGTTTGTTTGGTTTTAAAATAGGTATCACAATATGTTGGGTCCAGCCACGTGGTATTTTTCCTCTGCGATATACATAATTATAAATCGCAGCAAGAATTTCGAACCCTTGAACTGGTAAGTGCTTTAGAATTTCATAGGTAATACCATCGTAGCCAGGTGCCGTGGATTTGATTTTATCAAGGATATTTTTTAGTTCTTCAACTGAAATAGCTGGGAAGTCATCAGTAAATTCGGTAGGTTCACGGTCATAAAAGGGGGAAGGCATAGGAACGGATGGGGGGGTGAGAAGATCCATAAAATCTGATTCCCAGGAAGTATCAATTGGACGTGGATGGGAAACATGGGGATGTCGGAGAGAATTGAATTTCCGCCAAATTATACTAATTGGCACGTTAAGGTCAAGAGACTGGCAATATGATTTCCATGCCTGACGTTTAGCTTTGATATATGTTTTTTTCGCTATCGCCTGGGCATTCTTTAGTTCTCGCCAGGTATCCGGCATAGGATATCTGGCGTATAATTTTGCTAATATTTTCTTTCTTTTTTTAATTGCGGCACAGGTTGGGTTCCACCAATAGAGTTTTGGAAAACGGTCAAAAGAGTAAAACTTTTGTCTCGTTCCGCTGTCATCGAGTGCGATTGTTAGCATTTGCAAGAATTGGGTATATGTAATGGTCCTTACTGAAGCCGAATCATCACTATAATATAAACGGAGGAAAGAAGTGCGGAAATTTTCCCAGTTTATGGAATCGCGTTTCCAGCGACGAACCGGAGGTACAGTTGTGCTTGTAGTCGATAAATTAGCCGGTAAAGAAAGGAAAATTGGGGTATGATCACTCCCTCTTAAATCCATGTCGTTAAACCAATTGATGTTATTGAATATATGTGGTGATACTAAAGTGAGGTCTATACTCGTCGGGCTGGATCCGTTATGAGGATAATGTGTGGGGGAACCATCATTCAGAATAAGAAGGTTATTTTCAGTAACCCAATTTTCTATTGTGGTTCCCAGCCTATCCGTCCGAGAGTTACCCCAATGTGATTATGTGCATTAAAATCTCCTGTTATCAAATATGGACCCGGAATGATTGTAAAAAGTTCGTTCAAGGCTGAGAGTGGGATATTCTGAGAAAGAGGATGTGGTGGAAGGTACATAGATATAAGCGTAAATAAATAATGAGCATATTTAATTCGGGCGGCAGCTATTTCACCTTGGTATTTTTTTTATTATTGGGAGGGAATGTGGAATGTTAATTACGGAATGGGGTATATTTTCATGGACATATACAGCAACTCCCCGTTGATTTTGGTCAAAGGGAGGGCCGTACATTATGTAGTGGGGTAACCGATAGTTCTCATGATGAGTACCTTTCACCTCCTGTAGACAGATAAGTTGTGGACGGTAATCCGCCAACAGATCTTGAATTTCGCATTTACGTGCCGATAGACTGCGCACGTTCCATTGTAGAGTAACAGGCAAGGACATGTTTTTAGGATAGGGGAGGGGAGGTGATAGAGATAAATATGAAAGATATCGGGGCGTATTAACGACCCGACATAATAGACAAGAGGTGGGACGTAAGTTCTTGTATTCTTCTAATTATTTTCTCCTGTTCGTGTATTTCTGGTATATTAACTACAGAGGCCCATAGATCCGGAATAAGATCAAGTAGAGAACGATATATTGATCGCTGTTCGGGAGATAATGTGTCTCTGGCACCATATGTCCGCATAGGGGGTAAAGTGTTATCGGAACGAATCTCTGTTAGGCCTTGTTGACCTTGAACCTTCTCGTCCGTACGAATCGTGATACTTTCTGGTGTACTCTTGGGTGGAATTCTCCCAAGTGCACCAGCTCCTGTACTACGAGGCGGAGGAAAGGCTCGGGATCCTATTGGGGGTGAGGGATGGAAAATATCATCATCTGAGGCACTGGTAGAAGAGTCCGAGGTGTCAGAGGTTTTCTTATTATTTTTCTTCTTACGTCTTCTTCCACGTGTAGGGCGCACCAGAGGTGTACAGTCCTGGGTAGAGTTAGCTTTATTATTTGTAGTAGGTTCTTGTCTCACGATGTTGGAATAAGTGTTTCTTCTTGTAGAGGCCGGTGGTCCCCCAAAAGAGGTACCTGCTTCCTGGGTAGGTAAGGTTGGGTATGTATGTGGATCGTGTAGTGATCGTAATACCTCCGCCTTTGTGAGAGGGGCTACATATGTACCCCGTATTTTGTGGCTAGCCTCAAAGTAAGAAATATTTTCTATTGCCATACGTGTATGTATGGCATGAGCTTCCCTCCTAGCTGGACAATTCTTATCTAGAGCATTGTGTTGTTCTTTGCAATTTATGCATTGGGGTGGTTTGTTGCAAGATTCCCCATGCTTTGGGGATCCACATTGTGGGCAATTTGCTTTCGATTTGCACTGATTTGCACCATGAGACAGTCTGTAACAGCATTTGCACTGCAAGACAGGTCTAATACGAGGTTGTACGTCCTTGATTTCGAGATTTAATATAATTTTTTCTGGAAGTCTGTTTCCGCGAAAAATGACACACACTACAGTGGAATCTCTGAGTGTGAAATTCGCATCGGAGTTCCAAATTTTCTTTTGTTGTCGTTTGGCACTTATTGCCTGTATGGGACCAGCATCAATTCCTTCCAGAATATCTGTTTCTGTTAAGTCTATGGCCACGCCAAAAATTAAACCCTCTCTTTGAACTAAAGATTGGGGTACGCGGGCCAGTACGGCTAGTTGTGTGTGTAGTGTTCGGTCATTAACGAACGTGTTGGCTGCTTGTGCACTAGCAAATGTGACTCTCACCCGATTTCGTCCACATTGCTCTACTAGATCAACTGGGATTTCGTTTTTACGAAAAAAATTGCCCAAACTTCCCCCATTTAGTTTGCCAATATTTTTATCCACTCCTTCTAATAAAACAATATATGGTCCCGAATGATCTCTAGTATAATTAAAGTTAGGTATAGCAGATGTGGGTGATTTAGCTACTTTTTCCTGGCCTACTTCATTGTTTTCCTCTCTTTGCCTTTTGGGAACACGTTTGCTTTTGTGATCCGTCTTGTCAACTTCTTCTCGATCATTTATATCTGCCCAGTCATTCTGGTTTTCCGTTACGTCAGCCAAAGCTAACATAGCATTTGCTGCGTTAAGTTCATTACTACTTTCTTCCATGTTGGGACGATCTAATTGTTTCCCGGTATCCTTTTGAAACAACTAGAAAAATGTCTGTCACAACACAATCGTAGCACTCGATAGTCACACTTTCTTACGCTTTTCGCGTTCAAAACCTATCACGTATGTATTTATCGAATCCTGAACCTTTCACTTCTAATAACAAATAACTTTCAAGTCCACAATTATTAAAAAACCATGTAAAATAGACACTTCCAGAAAAGTACAACTTGAAGTTCCATTTTCACAGACTCGAATCCTTCTTATAATTCAACTTGATCACTCTATTCAAAAACCGAGCCCGAACTTCAAAGTCAAGACAAAACACAATCGTAATTGCCATGGTAACAGCCCTTACAAGATAAGTATATACAGGTTAGTCACTATCCTGACATTATCAGGGATAGGTAAATTACAGAAATTAAGATTAGAGAACAATAAACATTTGTACAAGAGAAAAGGCAATTAATAACAATAAACATTAGTGCAATGGGAAAGGACGTGTCACAATTGATGATGTTTGTTGTATATTAAATAATGCTGGCCGTGTTGTATAATTACATAATGAAAATATAGTGAAATTTTGGTTCAGTTGATAAAATTCGATATAGCTAGTTAATTGTAATTACAGTTCTTCTTAGGATTTTCTCCGTGTGTTTATTCTTAGGTCTCTACCACTGAAAAGAAGCCCCCTCCCCCTCGCAAAGGAAATCGGTATTCATAGTTTGCTTATACCTTGTCCCAGTATCTCTGGAGCAAGACCGCGCATAGCGACAGAGGATGGGGGGAATCGAGTGGGCAAAGCGAAGCAGTACATGCTGCTGGGAAGACTGGTAACTGCAGTCAGACTTGCTTTCGTTCGCCTTCTCCAGAGATATTGGGGACAGAGTGTAGCTTTGGGTTCGCCCAAGTATTGGAAGAAGTCGGTGCCTATGCCGGAAACATTACCACCTGAAATCACGTTGTGGGAATCGAACCTGTCTACGCCTCTTCTCTCTCACGCACACACACAAAATCAAGAAAAGTAGTGATATAATCGCCTGCGCATAGGCGTCTCCTGAACGCATGCGGTGCATGCTGCGCATAAGACAGCTTGCTCTGCGACGACATTAATGAGCATTTCTACATTCTAATTTCTTCATATAGGAGAAGTATTTATTTTACACGAGAGCGCTCAACTAAGCTTATATTACATTTCTTGGATCTGAAGTGAAAGAAAGTAGTAACTCTTTTTCCACAATTGACGCATGCGTCACTTCAGATCCAAGAAATGTAATGTAATCTTAGTTGAGTGCTCTCGTGTAAAATAAATACTTCTCCTATATTAAGAAATTAGAATGTAGAAATGCTCATTAATGTCGTCGCAGAGCAAGCTGTCCTTTTTCCCACAATTGACGCATGCGTTCAGGAGACGCCTCTGCGCCTGCGTGCTTAGAATGCGGCATATTCTGTACCATTACCGAAATGCCTTGGTTTATGAATCGTTGAGAGAGCTCTTGGCAGTAAGGTGACAAATATTGCTTGCAGGTACAAGTATGAACTTCCGTTCAATGTTTCATACGTACTTTCTAACTTCTAGTGTAGAATGTGTATACATTACTAGTTTTCCTGATACGTCATCGCAAAAGATAAGCGTTATCTGTCAGTGCCAGTACTCCACTTGAACCAATACATCAAACAGGAAATACTTTCTTTGTACAGTAGACTCGCGATTATCCGAGCTAATTGGGACCGAGATTACCTCGGATACGGAAAAACTCGGATAATACGAAGACAATGTGCTAATAGGTCGTAAATGACGAAACAACACTTAAAACTGTATAGTAATTATTTATTACTAGTACAACATAAATGAGAAGATTACTTTTTCCGCATAGAATAGGCCTACACAGACTTAAACACCACCGTAACAATCGGATACACCGACAATGTACCGAACACGTGCAGCGCGGACGATGACTTGACTCCATAAACAAACATGTTTTCCAACCACTCACTCCGTTAACCTGGAACCTCGGTTAATCGCGAGTCTACTGTATAAATACGCAAAAAGGGGGGGGGGGGAGAAAAAGAACGTTACTCTGCTTATCCATTTGTCTATCCCAACTTCATGTTTTCATCCATAAATTTATATTATATATTATATATATGTATATTATATATTATATTATATATACATATTATATATTTTATATACATACACTAACTAACTAACTCTCTAGCCTTCTTAAACTCGAAGATTTATGGCTGCAGTCACTGGCGTACGCAGAATTGTTTTTTGGGGGGGCTGGAATTGTAAAGGCGGTTATTACATAGCTGTTTTTTAGCAGCATACACAATAACATTTTTCTTATATTTAGAACTTTTCATTCTAAAAAAATCAAGGAAGAATCCCGTAAGAAGTTTGCATTCGGGGGTTATATTAAAGGGCTTTGCATTAACCACTGGTTTTTTACGGGATTCTTCACTCCTTTTATTTGAAAAATGTCAATTTTCTCAAAATTTCGGAGAGGACTGTAGCCCCATTAGCCCCCTCCTCTGCGTACGCCAGTGGCTGCAGCAAAACAAGCCTTCCATCTGTCTCTCTCCTGGGCAAGATCAATCCAATATTTTCCATCCTTACCAATTTTCTTTAGGTTCATCTCAACATTATCCCTCCATCTCGTCTTGGTCTTCCTACTGGTGTCTTACCATCAGGTTTCCCAACAAGAATCCTGTAAACTCTTCTTTCCTCTCCTATTCCAGCCCTGCGCACCTAAGTCTTCTTGATTAAATCATTCTAATAATATCATGGACATGAATACAAATTATGTAATTCCACGTGGTTCCACATTCCACTCGCCTGACTCCTCAGGTCCAAACATTTTTCTAAGGATTTTATTTTCAAATACTTTTAATTTATGTATAAGAAAAAAATGCTCCTATGATTTTTCAAAATTCCAAAAAGGATTCGCATCATTCGCATCCCGATTGGAATTATTGCTTGATTGATTTCTCTTACGTGGTGCGTCACAGAGCGTAAATTTCTTCCTTACTTAAAAAAATCTATCAATGGAATAACTATGTATTTTAGAATATTAATGGTAGAATATGTGAAAATACAGTAAGAATGCTTTATTGTTATTAGTTTGTAATAATATATTTTTTATTATTTCTACTATTCGATTTTATATTAACGGCCTGAACCCTCCCCTACAAAACGTTCTGGCAAGAGCTATACAGGGTGTTTCCGGGCTGATGACACAAACTTTCAGGGATGATGGAGAAGGGCACATGTATCAATTTGAGATAAGGAACCCTGGTCCGAAAACGACTCAGTCGAAAGTTATAAGTAGGGAACGGAAGTTTAGGTAAATAAATGTTTTTTCTGCGATAAGACAGAGACCCTCGTTTTTGCCAAAATTCTGATCATAGCCTTATATGTCAACTCAGCAAATTTTATTTTACATAAAAACACATATTTTCCAGTTTTCCGTATGTAAATACATATTTTGCGAATTTTTATTTTACATACATAAAATCGCTCATTGACTTCAGCTACCTCGAAATCTTCCAAGGAAAAATGTTTATTATCCGCACCTCTTTCATATCGAGAGTGCTAGGTTTGTTTTGTCTTTGAACAAGCTCGCTGGCAGACTTTTGGCGCTTCGTCTACGATCCTACTGGGGGAAAATATTACCCAGATGAGGCAAACGCACAACGTAATGCAGAGCTTCGAGAGTGTTTCTGCTTTTGTCATGTTCTGATTCGGTGCTTGTGCAGCAGTGGGTGTTTTCTCGTACGATATGCCAAAAGTTAAGGCAAGTGTTTCATCTCGTTTGCAACAGTTCTGTAAAGAATATAAGGATGTGTTTTCAACTGATGGCAAAGTGTTATTTTGCCAACCGTGTGGTAAATCTATCGCAGCTGACCAATGTTCGCAAATTACGCAGCATTTAGGTAGCAACAAGCATGTTGTTGCTTCTTCACGTTTGAGCGGCAGACAGGCACTTATCGGGCAACAAACACCATCTACTTCTGGGGAACCGTCGAAATTGTCCGCGTTTTCAATGGACTTGTGCAGAGCTTTTGTGTCCGCAGATATTCCACTGTTCAAATTAAAGAACCCTGATTTACGAAACTTTCTCTCGAAATATACGAACTTCGAACCGCCTGACGAATCAACGTTGCGAAAAACGTATCTGCACAGGTGTTACGAGCAAACCTTACAACATATTCGCTCACAATGTGCGAATCAAAATATTTGGGTATGTATTGACGAAACTACAGACTCCACCGGTAGAAAAGTGGGAAATGTGATTGTGGGAGTGCTACATAATGACGTAAATGTCTCAACGATAAATTATTTGCTAGTGTGTAGAGAGCTAGCTGGGGCTACACATGTAACGATAGCAAAGCTTTTTAACGAAGCAATGCAGCTATTGTGGCCGGAAGGCATAAAATTTGACAATGTTCTTCTCCTAGTGACAGATGCTGCAGCTTACATGAAAAAAGCTGCAGTAGGCCTTGCCGTTAGCTACCCCAAAATGGTGCACGTTACATGTGTGGCTCATGCGTTGCATAGAATATGTGAAAAGATAAGAGCTCTTTATCCCAACGTCGATAAACTGGTTTCAAATGGGAAGAAAGTTTTTATCAAGTCGCCTAGAAGAATAGACATTTTTAAACAAAAATGTCCTGAGGTTCCCCTTCCCCCTACACCTGTAGTTACGCGGTGGGGCACTTGGTTGGATGCAGCTGTATATTATGACCAGAACTTTGAAAATTTTGTATCTGTTGTAAACGATCTCGACAAAGAAGACGCATCGTCTATAGAAATTCTGCAAGAACTGTTGAAGGATCCCTCCTTAAAAGTCGAATTGACATACATCTCAACAAACCTATCCTTTCTCTCTAATTCCATACGAAAGCTTGAATCGTCCGCGAACACTTTGGCAGCTTCCGTTGGTGAAGTCCGTATAGTAGAAACGAAACTGGAAGAACTCACTGGATCTAACTCACAAGTGCTAATGTCTAAATGTACGGAAATTTTTGGGAAAAACCAAGGTTTTCAAACTTTGTGCCAAATTGCACGTGTTTTGGAAGGTGAAGTAGAGGAAGAAGAAGCTTTGGAAAACTTCAGCGTTAGTGACATTTTGTGCTTCAAATATGCAAGAATTGTTTCTTGTGACGTGGAGCGATCTTTCTCACAATATAAGATGCTGTTTAGAGATAATCGCCACAGATTTACAATGGAGAATTTGGAGAAAACTATGGTGATCCACTGCAACTCTTCCAAAAAATAGCTCGCTAAGAGGTAAGCATTTAGAAACTGATTTTAGGTGTTTAAAATGCATGTAATATTTTGTCTTTGTTACCAAATGTTTTTCATTTTTATCACATATTTTCCTGTTTTTATCACATATTTTCAACATTTATGACACATAAAAAATAAATATTTCTGAGTTTTTTAGCACATAAAGTTCCGTTCCCTAGTTATAAGCGAAAATCGGTGTATGAAGACGTAATACTTTTATTACCTGCACAAGTTTCTCCGTGGCCAGCTCGGTCACCTGATCTGACCTCACTTGATTTCTTCTTGTGGGGTCATGTGAAAGGTCTTGTGTACGAGACACCTGTCGAGACTGAAGAGGGTCTCCTGGCAATAATTCCCGCTGCCTGTGATATTGTTCGAACGATCCCGGGGTTGTTCCAACGGGTACGCCAGAACTTTGTGCGACGATGTCATGCCTGCAACGAAGCTGGGGGACACCACTTTGAACAACTGTTGTGAATGTAGCAGCTTGTGAAACTTGTGCAGGTAATAAAAGTATTACATCTTCATACACCGATTTTCGCTTATAACTTTCGACCAGGGTTCCTTATCTCAAATTGATGTATGAGCCCTTCTCTATCGTGCCTGAAAGTTTGTATCATCAGCTCGGAAACACCATGTATAGGGAAGTAAAAAGGATGGTAGAAAAAATAAATTAGGAGAGAGAAATAGTGGAAAAAGAGGAAGCAAAAAGCTTGACACAAACAGAGAAAATGGTGGAGAAAGAGATAAGAGGTAAGGCAAGGAGAGGAACGGAGAAAGTATATGTAGAGGGAAAAGAGAACTTCCTTCAGCCCTTCTTATTCTCTAAGTTTTTCTTACTTCGAAAGATATGTTTATTCATTTCTTCCCTCGACATATGAGACGGTACCCTTACTTTGTTCTGATTCTTTCGGTTTGATTTTTGATTTTCTTCTCTCATTAAATTTTTAACCGTTCTTTCAGTGGCGTATACTCAGTCCAAGATCTGGGCTATCTCACTGTCACGTGGTCCTAGGCTATGAATAGAAATAAGTTTACCAACTCCTAAGAAATCAGGTTGCCAACTTATAGGAAATCAGGTTGCCAACTTATAGGAAATCAGGTTGCCAACTCATAGGAAATCAGGTTGCCAACTCATAGGAAATCAGGTTGCCAACTCATAGGAAATCAGGTTGCCAACTTATAGGAAATCAGGTTGCCAACTCATAGGAAATCAGGTTGCCAACTCCAGAATCTATAACACTGATATGAATAATTTTATTTACAATTTATTTACAATTTCTTCGCAGATAGAATATACGCTCCTGGTAGAGACACTTGCAAAGAAATAGCAATGTCCATGCCGGGCAGTAGGAATCGCGACTACCCGATGGTATATTATCTTTACGTTCACCGCTGCACTCTTTTCCATTTCTGGTGGATTCTTCTTTGTTTCACATTTACTCTTTCAAATCATAACCTTTTTCTCTTGTGTATTGCGTTCCTTATTTCTATTTTATTTCCTTTATTCTAAATTCCCTTCTCATTAAAAACCTTTATTTCTTTCATTTGCAAAAATATCGCAGCATCACATGGCTTGGCGTGTGGGGTCATGATATCATCCTACAGGAAACATATCCTCTTGTTGATGGTGATAGCGAATTCCTCGTATAGCTCGTATCATGGTTCCATATGTTCCTGTCCGTTTCATGTAACTGACGTGCACAGGGAACAACGGTAGAAAAACATGTTAAAAGAAGAAATAGTGTTGATAACTTGTAAGAACTTATGTTGCAAGGATAGTTGTTAAGGTGATCTCATTAGTTTCGACTAATTATGTAGCTACTGCACTGCAATATTGGCCATTTGTGGAGGTGATGTGATCGACACCACACTCTTGCCACCTTTAACCCCCACAAAGTTCGCTCCCACCCCAGGTGCCTACTTAGAGGCTGAATGAATGGGACGTTGCTGAAAAATTTACACACCTGTAATCGAACCCGGGTCTCCAGTGTGGCAGCCAGCCTTGGTGGTTAACCACGTTGAGTGGTCGAGTCACGATCTCACCAAACCCGGCCTGGGAATGTGAAGGGTATACCAATTTAATTTAATCCTCATTCCTCCTCATCGTCGCGATTTAACAAAAGGTGGCAGAAAAGCAAGACAAAGGAATAAAAACACAAAGATATGTGTAAACATCACTCTCTCGCTGAGCATTGGAAATTGTGTACCGCTTTCGATTTCCGGCGGGGTACGTTTCAGTCATTTTGACTCGTACAATTAAACTGTAATTGCCGCTTTCTTATTTTACGTGTCTTGGCTGTCGCCTTGTAATCAAGAGGTTCGTGGTTCGGATCGTTGGGAGGTACACTGCACAATGTTTCCGGTGCCATTAAATTGTGCATATAGTGGACTTAAACCACGACATTGTCAAACTTGGACGGTGACGTCGCTTTTTGCCACGTTCAATCCCTTGTCAAAGAAATTTCTAAACCCTGCTCTTTCATTCAGCCATCTGATTCTGTATACTGAAGGAGTGTCCGTGATTATCGCTTTTTGTTGCGTTCTTCTACAGTACTCCGTCACAGAGACAGCCCTGGAATCTCTTTTGGCTCGTCGACAACCCCAACAGGTTGACCTTCAGGAGCAACGTTCGTCCTTGGTGCGTGAAGCGAGTCGGTTCACCACACTGCGATGGCCGCCCACTGCACGCGTCGGCAGATAAGAGCCTTGGGGCGCTGGGAGTTTTTGAACGTCTTTATATCCACTCCATGCACAGATAGGTTAACCGGGACGGAGAACCTACAGTTTGAACCACCATGTGCGTCCACAGAGTTTGAAGAGCTGTGTAAAGCCTCACGGCGCTCGTGATTTCTTTCTCAAATATCACTAAGAGATTTGAAGTCGGTTCAGGATTGAATAAAATATTTCCTGGCGGGATCGATTCATTGAGGTCATGTCTGTCAGTATTATTTTTCTTTCATTCATTTCTTCTGTTTATATTCTTATTTATTTATCTTATCTATTGTTTTCGTGTTTCTCCTCTTGCCTTTTTGTGTTACTTCCTTCCATGGGCGTCGCCAGAATTTTTAATAAAAGTTGAATAGTAGATAATATTACCACGGTTATTATACAATAATAAATATAATAAACTAACAAAAATAAATTTTATTCGAAATAATAATAATAATTATTTAATTCACACCAAAAGAGTGAATACGAGCACAACTATTTTCCATTATTTCTTTTGCATTTTATGCAGTTAGTATCTGAAATGCATTTTGATATTAACATATGCACGTCTCGTTCAAGAAAGAGCTTTAAATGTTAGGGGGAATTGTGTTTCATAAAGTTTGTTGCATGACCTCTCACCTGAAAAATGTGAAACCATTTGTTCTTTGGATGAAATGGTAGAATATAACCTCGTTCCTGTATTTTTCACTCAATGTCTTCGATCCAATGCATTTTTCACTTCCCCCCCCCCCCCCGACGCCCATGCTTCCTTCTTCTCTCATTTTCTCTTTATTTCTTTATTTTCTTTGTTCTTGTCTCTCTCCCTCTCCCTCCCTCTCTCTCTTTCACTTTGTTTCTTTCTCTCCTATCAATCATTCTTTCTCCTTGCGTGTGGTGGTTCTAGCTCTGCTCTGTTGTACAATACAGCTACATCAAGATGAGAAAACCCCTGTCAAACTCGCTAACTAAGGTGTCCGCAGAGGGGAGCCAGGGGTGGAGGAACTTGCCCACTTTAAATACCTGGAAAACTTACTCGAATAGTGAAATTGCAGCGTGAAAACCTCGAACAAGGTGTGTCGTGAAAGATATGTGCATCGTGTAAAAAGTGCAAAAAGACAAAGAACTATTCATCAAAAAAGTGAGCCGATTTCCGTGGCGGAGTGGTTAGCACAGTGCGCTACGATGCCAGGGATCCCGGGTTCGAATTTCGGCCTGGGCGCGAGTGTTCTGTGTGTCTCTTCATCAATTTCATCGCATCATCACTCATCTTCATCTAAAGTGTCAGAAAAGCGAAGTAAAATTAACTACATCTGTCAAAGTGTTTGGTGTTTAAGAAAGCAAGATGCACGCAGTTTCAATGTAAATAGTGGACTCAAGTCCGAACTTGACAACGCCAAAATATTTTCAATTCAGTTTCAATTTTACGATTTGTAAAACAATAATGAAAGATAAAATATGAGTTCTTATGACTCAAGGGCAAGATCTTATTCCACCCACTGTTCTTGAATTGGATATCCCTTGCTGACGAGATGTTTTGCCCAGTTTGGAGGTGCTTGTATGGATCAACATAGAGAACATGCAGTGGATGGGAGGGGGTGTCTATGCAAATTGTTCTAGTGGGGTGTTTTATGAGGATTTCCTTAAGTGACAATTAGAACACTGCTGTCCCTTCTTAGAAAAAAAATCATGCAGGCAGCCTTCTTCTCAATTCCCTTTCGCTTGTGATCAAGTGCTCCGTGTTTATAACTTATAACTTTTATAATTTATAACTTCCTTTCTTGTTAAAAGAAAAACTTCAACAACGTTAAATATTACGTCTTTACTTTCGTTGTGTACGGTTTTCCCCTTTGTTATACATACACCAGGTAATGACTAAAGGTGACGACGATGTATTGAAGAACGCCACACGTGTTGGCAACGCAGGGGCAGGATTAGATGGTTAGCAGCTGATTGCATCAACCTTCGCTTAGGAAGAGGGTTTCTCTCTAGTTGACTACAAAATACACAACTTGCATTATGGCTGTACTCGCGGTTCTCAAGTTTTCGGATGTGGTAAGGAAAATCCTTATCTTGTATCGTTCCACCACTTTCCTGTGTTCCCTAATTGCTTGGATCCAGCTAAGTGCTTAAACACACACACACGCTCTCATTTCAAGTACGTGAGTTTGAATTAAGTTCAGACACGAGGAGTTGTCAGAAAATCAGCTTGAGAGTATGGGAAGTCATGTTCGTCTTTCACCCGGCCCGGTGCTTGCCTCATTTGCTTATTTCGGTTCGTTGGAGCACTGGTTATGGCATCACCATCTGGGGTTAGGGTGATGGTTATTGGTTATGGGCAGTGGTCGCCACATGACAGCTATCGATCAGAATAACCAATAGGTCTTTGTCACAAGCCAAGTGTATTTGTTTGAGTTGAATGGTAAAAATTCAAGAATAATTGTTTCTTAAGCTTGAAATATTAATTTTGTAACATTTCGTGTCAAAGCGGGAAAATAACTAATTCATAATCTTGAAAGGATTTTTTTTTTTTCGAGTAACCTTTATTCGAGACCAGTTACTACGTTAAGCGAAAACCATTTCAGTGTTGTCTACCTTCCCTTGGATTCTGCCCCAATGCAGTTTCAATTGCGGTACCATCAGCAAGGTAACGTCGCATTACCTCAGGACGAGAGATCCAATCAAAGGGAGACACGTGGATCTGGATGGTTGCCGAGATTCGATGACTCTCTCACACATTGACATCGCGTATGGGATGAATTGCTCCGACAGCGGAAAAATAAAGAAATTCTTGGAAGCGAACTTGTTTAGCAATTTTTACTCTTTCTATTTTGCCAGATGACTGGAAAGTTGCTTGAGACGTGACCTTCTTTGGGATTCCTAATGGGTATTTTGACTTTGACCGTATACAGGTATTTATTCTGTGCCAAGCTCCATGTTGCAGTGGTCAGCAGCGCGACTACACCAGGGGCTCAGGATTCGAATCAAGCCCTGGTCGTCATCACTCATCCTCATCTGAGCGATTAGCCAAAAGTGGTAGAAAACGAAGTACAGAATATGATAAAACTATTAATTTTGGTGAAGAATTGACTGTTATTTATATAGCGCCCACAAGATTTCTCTTGAACGAGATGTGTAATAGTTGATTACAAATTGAATATATGTTCATTTAAGCGTATTAAACTGTATAAAATGTTAAGAAAAGAAAATGCTAGTTGTGCACGAAAATCACTCATCTGGTGACTCGAGCAGAAGTCTCCCTCAAATGATGGTATCGGTAGGAGACGAGACTTTGCAACTTCTCGATTTCGTCTCGTTCTCGGTTCGGCCTCATCTCGAAATAACAACATACGGAGATTGTCACAGCAAAAACCTTCATACCGTATTGAGGCAAACAACTTTTCTTGATAACGTTTCTTTGCTTGACTCTACGAGCCCTCGAAAAATAGGAAATCATCCGGAATATGTATGTAACCACGCAGTACAGGTGCTCTTTGCAATTACTACAAAATATATGACTTTTCTAGCCATACATATATGTACTTGGTATGCCTGAAGAAGTCACACAAAGTAAAGCAGCTTTGGTTTGGTTAAATTTCTTCAATGCTTACCAGTCTCGAACACTACGCCCCGGTCTCGTGTCGATTATTACAGAGGCCTGTCTCGTTCTCAGTCTCGTTTAAGTCTCGAATTTCGAGACAAGAACGAGACGAGACTTGTCTCGTCTTGGTACCACCCCTACTCCCTGAGGAAATGATAAAATAATAATAATAATTATCAATCTATTCAATTTTATGTCAACCGACTGTTCACCCCTACAAAAAATGGTGACGCCCAACGGTAGGAGGATGACATTCGAGATGTGGAATGGAGCACGTACAGTAAAAAGAAGAGGGTGTGGAGAGATAATAAAATGGCAGGATTAACCCATGGAAGTTTCCCGCCTTATTTCAACGGGTCGAACAACTTTTTCTTCCGCTTTTTGAAACGAGCTGGCGTCACGGAAACGCATCCAGGGCACTTCGTAACCTTTGCCCTTGCGGCAGGAAGTAGGTCAGGTTAGACAACGGAGAGGCGAGGGACAGAATTGAAGTCCTTTCACGTAAACTTGCTGAAGAGACGAGCAACCATTTACCCAGATGCCCCATATCGTAGGAGGAGCCCATATTTAGCGTGCATAACCGACATCTATCCAATGGTCACGATCTTAACCCACTTCCACCACATAAAATAATGTGACTGACTTTATTGATATTTTAGTGTTGACTGGAGAGCGACCCTCATGAGGGCAGACCTGACCAGTGTACGAATAAAAGGGGGGTGACGGGGATTTCCCCTCCAGAAAATAAAATTGTTTCCCGTTCAAAGAAAATTGAATTGAAAGCATATAGTATACCATCTGAAAAATCATTCGTGTCCATAATGGTTCATCAAGTCATCAAAGCTTTCTCTGCCGAAAAGCAAGCACCCTTGTGAATTAAAGGAGGACACAATTCTGCAACTGACCAACCTCACTGAGCCAAGACAATAGCAAACTGTTTTCTCCTTAAGTTTTCATGTCATTGAGCTGATATTTTACATGTATTAAAGAGTTCACAATAAACTTGTACGTAGGTTAGATGGACGTTAAGTTTAGGTTAGATGGACGTTAAGTTTGAACTCTGCAATAGAAATTTGGTCAAGTTTTCGGTCTTATTAGTTCGATATCTCTATATGTGTATGATTTTCGGTTTTCTTAGGATGTAAATATAGTAAGCCTTCCCTAATTACATGTCAATGTTATCATAAGATTTAAATGACGATGGTTAGAACCAATGTTCCAAGGTACTTAGAATCGCAAGTCATTAGTTAGTTTACTGACTAGTACAGTCAACGGCAAAGATAATGGTAAGCAAATTGTCCACCGCTATTTTCATTATTTTTTTACTCTACATCCTGTGTTGTTTTAAGGAATGAAACTATGTTGGTTCGAAGCAGGCATTGTTCTCTGCTTATTGACGTCTTTATATCAATTCATTGTCAACACATTGTGTAATTCAGACCGAATGAATATGATGGTGGACAATTCGCCTATTGTTTATTTTGCCGTTGGGTGTACGTACCATATATACAAAAAAGAGTCTCCCAAAATGAAATTGCAAATACACCACTGAGTTGCCCCCCCACCTCCACCCACCACCAAAGCGCTGTGATTCGCACAGTGCTCCTCACCCTCGCCCACCGGAAGACTTGTGAACTGTGAGGCTAAGGACAAATTTTGAGTGTGAAAAGCAATTATTTCAAAATAAAAAATAGCCTTGGAACGAGGATAGCCCATCCCCATTCTCGCCCTTTTAAAACTCTGAACCACTCAAATCCTTAATAGTGGGGATAATCACTGACACGACTGAGTTCTGTGATACCGCTAAGTAGCTTACATTGCAGAAAACTACGTCATCACTTCATCCCGGCAGACCACAAACAAACCACATCTTCTCTGGTGTCAACCAATGCCATTGTTATCTGACCCTCGCACGACCTTTAACCTCCTGTTATGACTCACTCGCAGCTATGGTGAAGAATATTCTATACAAGCGGAAAGCAGGTAATACATTGAAGGTCGTTGTAATTATTTCTATATATTTTCCCCATGCCAACAACCGCCTACGCGGTTGAATCCTCTTCAATGACGCAAGTACACAGTCAGCATGACGTATGTATCAGCGAAGCAAAGGCAAGCAACTACAAAGCAAGTTTGTGGCATTGCATACCTTTATCATGGTTATTTCCTGTGAAAATTATCAGATTTATATCTCTGCATGTATTAGCAACACTGGCTCAGTCAGATAGAACGCTTCCTTGTTTCAAGCACAGAGATCTAGTGAAGTCATGGACACTTACAACAAAGAAGTGTTCGTGACTGTGTACCGAATAGCAGAAGTAACAGTAGACGAATTGTCCACTACAATTTTTCATGTACTTTATTTCCTACAATCTGATTGGTCATTGATTGATTGATTTGCTTTATTTTACTTCGCTTGTGCCACTTTTAGCTAATTTGCGAAGATGGGGATGAGTGATGATATGATGAAATTGATGAATGGACATTCACAAACATCCATGGCCAGGTCGGGATTCGAACCCGGGACCCCTGGAGTCGTAGAGAGATGTGTTAACCACTCCGCTAGGGGGGCCGGCAATCTGATGGTCAGGATGGAAATAAAAACATCAATAATCAGAGGACAATAACATGCTTCAGGGCCATCAAAATGCCACACCTTATATAAAAAAATGAAGGTAGCAATGGGCAATTTGCCCACTGTCATCTTCGGTGTTAGCTGTACAGTGGGATGCACAAGTATTGCTCGGGAAATTGTCCAATAATTTTTTTCATTAATTTTTCTCTTGCATCTACGTATGGTAGTGTAGAAGTTGTCAGCAGCCAATTGGGTGTTTTGTTTCATTTCTTGAAGCTTTCATTACGTAAAACAAAGAGAATAAATAAACATGATGGTGGACGATTTGCTTGGTAATACTTGTGCACCTTACTGTACAATGCTGGGTGAGAATATCATCTTGCCAACAAATTCTCAGAATGTGCTTTACACAGACGGATTTCTTCAGATGTTTACGACAATTATATTCTCAGTCTGCACTACATCTTTGCATTGAACTGAACAAGATATATTGAAGAGTGAAATATGACAACAATACCTTTGAGATCAATGTATATACACATACACAAAATCATTTATATTCAATCTCCGTCCATGTTCGAGCAACTATATTTTCATTTTCCAAACACGAATGTGATGTGTGGCGTTGGACAATTCGAACAATGCTTTGTTACCACAGAGATTACTATCATTCCTGTATGGAATCTGTGGTTTCTACTGTTCCTAACCACGATAGGATGTTCAGTTGTTCAGTTTTCCGTCCATGTACTTTTCTACGACACTGGATGTTTGATATTCCCATGAGAACGAATAAAATAATGGACCCATAAACCTAATGAATTTCTCCTTGCCTCATACGGCCATCCTGGAAATGTTGCCAAACCTGATGTGCATAAAAGAGCGCTATATTAACGAAGGCTGCATAAAGTGCCTCCTAGGGTAATTTTAGGTGTCAGAAGGGTGGGGGCGCTTGTATTACGGTTAGCATTAAAGTGATGGCAATTTATTCTTAGTTTTCACCGCCTAGATTTGGGGGCATCACCCATCTCAATAATCCAATGATGTTCATATGAAATCGAAAATAAAGGATTCCCGGATAACAATATTGCCATCTTCACCTTAGCCACAGCGCTATATACAGTATAAAAATATCTGAGGAGGAAAGAGGGGGTGGGTGACGCAGCCTGTATATGAATATCACGTCACGTGTATAATGTACACTCATGGCAAAGATTGGTCTTTATGGGCCGGAGTCAGTGGTGGCATCATGGTGGGGCAGAGGGTGGATGCAACAGTTCACAGTAAAACGAGTGCACGAAAGAGCCAGATCTGGCTCCAAAAGAGCAAAGTTGGCAACAGTGATCGGCAGCTGCCCCAGTGAGAAAGACCTAGGGGAAATTGTCCCTCATCGCCTTAACGATTCTGTACAAAGAGAACTTAAATTTAGCATTTGGGGGAGGGGGAATCTATAAATCTGCATTAAAGTCAAACCTAACTTGCAAAATTGTTTCACAACAATTTTCCGTTAAACAATGAAGGATTGATTGATTGATTGATTTAGTTTATTTTACTTCGCGTTTTGTGCCTCTTGGCTAATTTGCGAAGATGGGGATGAGTGATGAAATGATGAAATTGATGAATGGAGATTCACAAACAACCAAGCCCGAGCGGGATTCGAACCCGGGACCCTTAGCGTCGCAACGCGATGTGCTAACCACTCGGCCACAGGGTCCGGCAAAAACAATCAAGGAGATAATGACTATAAATTCTAATCTATTTGACTGCTTGCCAAGAAAACTTTGGACCAGAACATTTTATTTGCGAAACGAAATCAGCTTCCAACTTT
Source organism: Lepisma saccharinum (assembly GCF_977018435.1). NCBI lineage: Eukaryota > Metazoa > Arthropoda > Insecta > Zygentoma > Lepismatidae > Lepisma > Lepisma saccharinum. The sequence goes on from NC_139252.1 coordinate 42,434,496, forward strand.
TCTTTTAACAAAATCAGATGGGAATAGAGAATATATTGTAGGAAATTCATTTGCAGGTACTCACCAAATTCCGGTTCCCGAAATTTCAATGCAGGTATCCACCAGGAAATTCTACCTGCCATTATAAGAGAAAAAAACATTCTGTTAGTAACAACTTATTTGTAATCGTACAAAGTACATCAATATGGAAATGTTTATTTTCATAAAGTTAACAGAATATAATGCTTGTGAAAAGACAGAATCCACCTCCACACCAGGACAATTCAATGGTGAGATCGCCTGTCGATTACTGAATGCTCTGGGATTCAGAGGCAACGGTTGTTTCAACGTGTGCGATCTAGGTCCCCGACTTCGGTGGAGGCACTAGGTGGTTCGGATTCCACTTTAAACTGTACTGTAGGTCCAGTCCCGGTTAACCTTACTGTGCATAAAATGGACTTAAGACACCAAAACATGAATCTATCTAGGTCCCTGATTTAGACTTATTTTCAAATGCAATTAAAACTAAAACTAGATATAACTACAGTATCAACGAATGTCAGTTGGCAAGCCTGTCTTGAGTTCAGGCACGCATGCGCAGGAATCTCCAATGCTTACTTAGGCAGCTGCAAGGCTCGCAATCAGTGTGTCCTATGGTGGAACGTTGGCCGGTACAGTTCAATGGTCAAGACTGAATGCGAGTCTTTACTGCGCATGCGAAACTGCATTGGTAGATACACCCTGTAGATATTGATTGATTGATTTGTTGTTTTAAGTCCACTTTATGCACAGCAAGACTAATCGGAACTGGACCTACAGTTTAAAGTGGGATACGAACCACTGTTCCATGTGCCTACATCCCTGTACATAGCAAAGCCTTATACGAATTAGGAATATCACATATAGAAATCAGCCGTGGTAAATAATAATAATAATAAAACGGACAATCTTGACCATCACATTCTCCAATATTATTTTTATTTTCTGTTCCTAGAATTAATGTAATAAGTCAGATAGTAAAAGCAATTATACAACTTATAATATGAGGAAATAATATAAACTTTCATCCTATTCTTGCTTAAGTTATTCTCTAATACGGATATATACGCACTTACAGCAGTATGTGAAACAACGTGGAAGCTAGTTGGTTACCGGAAGAACGGAGCCATAAATATATGGTTCAATGATTGGGATTCTTCAGTAACAGCACGGCAACCAATATTGCTCTTTGTTCGCCGTCTTATCTACTTTCTCTGACCTTTGATTTTTTCGCAGCCTTACTTTCACCTTCAGGGGAAAATGATACTTCACGGTGACCTCGGTGATAGGTGGAACATCAGCTTTCTTCCTTTGTTATCAAGAATAGACTTCGGGTTCATATTTTGACATCAAATGTATTTTGCAGTAATCAGTGTTTTGTATTTCCTGCAACAACCTTTTAATAATAAATGACTGTGACAAATAAAATTATTCCGAGATACGCCCCTTGCCCCTCTCCACTTCCGGACATCCATGCATATTGTCTCAGTTATCTGATGTTGCATAAAAACACGATACAATCGACAAAGAGTATCACTTTTCTTATTCAGTACCTCAAAATCTATATAAAAATCTATTACTGTTTCTGTAAATATTTCGTAGAGCAGCGTAATTTGACAAAATGTAGGAAGGGTCCGGTCCCTGGGAAACCATCCTGGCTACGTCAATGCTTAGAGCCCTACCTCCAACACACCTTTCCTTTCCATGCGTCTTGTGCGGTTCCTTCAAGCGAAAGTTCAGATTGTACCCTTCCCTTACTTGGTTTTCCGAATAGGTATTGACGCTATGAAACAAAAAATACATGTTTCCAGGCACAGTGGATGTATGACCAAATCCGGAAAAAAATGTATCCAAATTATGCGGATATCTGATTGTCTGGATTATATGCATATCCAAATTATTCGAATTATCTTATGTACCCTGATATTCACATTATCCGAAATGTCAGGATATCCGAATGTATGAATTATTCTGGCAGTTTGACCATTTATTCACATATTCTTTTATTCGTCATTAGTACTCCGGCAGTTTGTTTCTTTATACAGCATATTTGCAGAAGATACAATTCAATCTACAGGTGTATCAATATACGAAAAACACTAAGTTGCTGACCAAGGCAGATTTATTAAGAAATATAAACACTTAACAAGTAACGTTTCAATCCTGTATCAGGGTCTTCCTCAGACGAAGAACTAAACTAAAAATTAGTTTAGTTTAGTTTAGTTCTTCGTCTGAGGAAGACCCTGATACAGGATTGAAACGTTACTTGTTAAGTGTTTATATTTCTTAATAAATCTGCCTTGGTCAGCAACTTAGTGTTTTTAATATGGAAACAAGGCTTAATTATATTACTATCAATATACGCTGTATAAAACACAACTTATTAATAACTTCGTTGACCCTGTACGTATTTTTCACAAATCCTTCATCAAATTTGTTCCATCCCCCCATTTAACGCTTCTCGGCACGCCTCTGCTCAAAAATTAGTGGTACAGAATTCTGTAGATCTCGATTGAGCGGTGCGCTCATACGGTACAGCAATTCTTCTCAACTCAGCTTTCATCTGCCGCTGCAGCCACTGAGATAGTTTTTATATCTTCTTTTTTTTTTCTCTTCTTCTCTTGTGGGATGAGATCTACAAGGACAGGAAGTTGGTCCTCTGTGATTGAGCTGTCTGCTGTGGCCGTAGATAAGATGAGGCAACAGCGCTTCGACTACAGCGACATCTAAACCGATGCTATGGAAGCTTAAACTAGTAAAAGAGTTTTATATTCACAGCAGTGTTAAGTAGCAGTTAGGAACACTTCAGCCGGATCTAACGGGATTGCAATTTTCTCTTTGGCAGCAAATGTCAAGCAAGTTCAGAGATTTACCGATGCAAACAGCCGGTGATTTTATTTTTCTACGGCTCAGGGCTAATCGCGACGATGAAGACAAAAATGTATATTATAAGTCAACTTTATGCTCAGATATAGTCTAATTGGGTCTGGACCTACAATGGAAGGTGAGTTCCGAACCCTGTACAAAGTGCCGAAACCCTTGAGTCGACGGGGTAACCACTATGCAATCGGAGAGACTCCACGTTGAAAATGAGTTGTGAATTATTAATATTAAGTCAGTCTTCACACGATAGTTCACTTCCGGATCGACCTCCAGCTTTCTTACTTCAAGACCGTGTGAGATTATTCTCGTCTTAAGTTTCCGACAGTATTAGAAATCGTCTTTAAATCAATTCAAGCCCATTAAACTACCGATCAGAACTGAGAAGCACACTGGCCAACTGAAGTAAGAAAAAGAAGAAAAATAGATGCTCAAGGCAGTTTCATTTATTTATTTATTATTGTTCTTTTACATACAAGGGAGCCTCCCCGATGGCGAAGTGGTAGCGTAGTCGCCTTGTAATCCCACTTTAACCTGTAGGTTCAGTCCCGATTAGCCTTACTGTGCATAAAGTGGACTTAAAACACCAACTAAATCAATCATTTTACATACGACCAATACAACTAACATTTTATTTCTTGAATGAAGAGTCTGCTAATTATTTTTGTTTTATATAAATAGTCCACACGTCTAAATTTCCTACTGTGATGTTGATATTATATTTTCACAAAAGCATACGAATATTTTGAACTCAACAGTCACATATGTTTGCTGTAATATATAAATTATGCTGTGTATAGCACTGCAATAAATCTGTACTGTTGTACTGTTATGTGGTAATTGTTACTGTTTAAAACAAAAGGTGAAAGAAAGTACGTAAATATGGCTCTTTCAGATTATGAAGAAGTTTTGTAGTTTCGATTCGATAGCATATACGACCCCTATTTTACCTTTAAAAAAACTAGAACCCCCCAGATACAAACACACATAACTCCCGCCTTGGGTACAGATTTTGTAAATATTTACGATTACGATTTACGGTTTATCAAAATTTCATTGTTTACGATTTATCAAAATTTCATTGTTTATCAATTTTTACACTTGTGTATTTACGTTGTTTTAAGCCACTTTTCTTCGTATGTAGGCTAATCGCGACGGCGATTGTGATAAATGTTGCTTAAAGGAAAGTGTGAATGATGATTAAATGGAAGTGACAGATGGACATTCACAAAGGAATAATACCTATACCCAGGCAGGATTCGAACCCAGTACCCAGATTTTGGTGCGTAGATCTGTGAAAGCGCTCGGCCACCAAGAAGAACATTATGTAAATGCAACCTCTTAAAAATAAATGTAGTGACCAGCGTTCTAAGCAAAATCTACACAACTTTAGCGTTTATATTTAGAAAAATAATAAAACAGTACAGATATAATATTTATTGTTATTGTCGATGTAGGTACTTCGTCACAGTTTATAATTTTGGAATATACCGTACCGTTTTACTGAGGAATTGGGTTCAGATTTTTTTCTGGGTGGGGAAAGGGGGGGGGCTGGGCCCACAGCATGATGTTCACTTCTAAATAATGGTAGTAAATGTCGAGTCGAACATGAGCAATACCATTCCATAAAACCCAGCACCCAAGTGAAACTGTAACGGATTCCATATTCCACTTTCAGTTTCTGTGAAAAATACTTTCTAACACAGCGACGAAACATTCCTACACGGCTGCTGTAAAGGAGGAAATCCCTTCCATGTTTTATAATCGGGTCAGGAGAGAGAAGAAATATAAATCTTGGATGGATTTTCTTGTGGTCGTGTGAAGGTGAGATTCGATGTAGCTTGTTTTTTTAAGAATTTTGTTTTTTTCTTCTTTTCACTTTTCCTTCATTGTCTCTGTCCCGATTCCCTCTCAAGAACAAGGTTTTCCAAAACGGTTTCGGCGTCCATATACCTGCGGAAGCTAACCTTGGCTTACTTTAATCTCGTCAAGCAATATATATGTATGTCCCATTCGCGTACGACGGATCATGCATTCCACGCATGTGCTTTGCCTTGTATCTACGTCACCAACTACATTTTCGAATCTTTTTCGACAATTTGAAATAGACTTATGATGCTACGAGACACTAAAATGTCTACCCAGATGCAATGCACCTGAATTCAGGAGCGTCAACTTTAGAAAAAAACAATAATTGGGCTAAGAGAAATCTCGTTAATCATCCCTTTCATGTATCATGATTAGACCTCAAATTTTAGGTTTTTAACCTATTCGCTCCTTTGCAGGTAAGTAAGAAATAAAAAATTGCGCCTAAATTAAACCTCTTTTTAGGTTTTTATGTATTCTTTAAGGTTTGCCAGGATATTTATATTTCACAGAGGTATTTACTGGGTTTAGTGATGAAGCAATTCAATGACTGTCGTGTTTGAACCGTGTTTTCTGTCAATGTCCCTCCCTCCAAGTCCATGTTATTCAAGGCTCTAAACAAAACAAAATGCCTGATGCGACTATTAACTGCACAGTCCAAGTGCAAACTTCTGATCTGCTAACTTTTGGTGCTTTCTAGCATTCAAATTTGCACCACTGACTAAGCATCTACTAAATGCTCTCACAGAACTTGTTAAGTGGTGTCGTCAGTGGAATTTAGAACTAAACCCTCAGAAATGCTCTTTCCTTACTTATTCCCTAAAAAAGAACAAAGTGGTGTCTACTTATACTATTGAAAACAAACCAATCCAAAACGTTTCCACCCAAAAGGACCTAGGTATTATCATGGATGAAAAACTCACTTTTAATTATCATATTATTGCTACCACTAAAAAAGCCATGCGCCTTCTCGGTCTTCTATACAGATTTAGCGAAATTCAAAACCCATCATCTCTTGCTTTATTCTTTAAATCTTTCATCTCGCCCATCCTTGAATACTGTTCCCCAATTTGGGCAATGGCCTCAAAAACCAATCTCACCAGAATAGATTCTGTTTTCAGTTTCTTTCTTGCAATTGTTCGCCATAGAATACCTTCCTTTCGACATGTATCCAAATCAGACACCATGGCTGCTCTGAATATTCACACTCCATCCTTTCGTCGTGATCTAGCTGACATGAAATTTTTATACAAAATAATAAATGGCAAAATCAGAACAGATCTCCTAATCAGTGAATTCTCACTTAGGGTACCCCAAAAGCTAACGCGCAACCTGCAACTCTTCCACAACCCAACCACTAGGCTATCCCTTCTACAACGCTCCTTGTTTTACAGGCTCCCAGAAATCTACAACAAACTTCCCCTGAATGTAGATATATTCCTTCCAGAACGTAACTTTTGTATATTACTGACGAAGAACATGTAAATCTATCCCATCTTGTTATTGTTTTTATCTTTTGTTATTATTTGTTTCTACTTTATGTTGTTTCAGTGTAAAATGGCCAAATAAGACTGTATCTGAAACTCTGAGTAAATAAATAAATAATAAATAAATAAATAAAAAGATCATTTTCAGCATATAAGATGATCCTCACAGATAAAAAAGGCGGGGTTTTGTCTCGGGATAATGCGAAAAATATTGATACGTACAGGAAATTATACATAATTCATTTATCATATCGATAAGTAAGTTTTGCTAACGATGCAAGTATTAGTATTACAATAATTAGTGGATCATTTTAAAAATAATGCATAGAAATGAAAATTTGGTTAGAAAATTAATATTTGTTTATGGTTACATACGTATATCTATTAAAATTTCTGGCGGTTCCTTTGAAATGTTGTTTTTAACAATTGTACCTAATTAGTATTTTTCAGGAACTTTGAACCATTGAAGTCTTTTGGAACCTACTTCAGGATCTTTTAGTCTAATTTAATATTTTTAGAACCTATTTTAGAATTTTTAGAACCTATTTTATGATTTTAGGACCTATTTTAGGATTTTAGAGCCTATTTTAGAATTTTTAGAGCCTATTTTAGAATTTTTAGAACCTATTTTAGAATTTTTAGAACTTATTTTATGACTTTTAGAACCTATTTTAGAATTTTTAGAACCTATTTTATGATTTTTAGAGCCTATTTTAGGATTTTTAGAACCTATTTTAGAATTTTTAGATCCTATTTTATGATTTTTAGAGCCTATTTTAGAATTTTTAGAACCTATTTTAGAATTTTTAGAACCTATTTTAGGATTTTTAGAGCCTATTTTAGGAACCTAAAATACATTTTTTAGAACCTAAAAATCCGAGGTCTAATCATGATATTGATGCACACCAACAATACATTCCTACCTATTTTTCTTCTTAAATCTGCTATTTATTGATTTCAATAAGTACTACATCACGAATGATGATAACAAATATAATAATAACACTAATAACACGACAAATTATTGGGTCGGCTGCGGCCTCAAGGGGGCATATAAGTTGGCACCAATGCACCAGAAAAGATGCATGTCTCCCTGAAAAGATGTCAGTCGAAAATTACTTCACACATGTAATTTCATTAGTGTTTATTTATTTATTGAATAAAATACATCATTAATATTTATTTATTGAATAAAATACACCTCCTACAGGGCAATACCCATTTGCAGTAAGTATTAGTTACGAGAAAAATGAAATAGATAAATAAAATAATATACGTAATTGTAGCACAATCTAAAGATAAGAGCCATAAAAATTTACATACATAAAAATTCCTGTTTCATATTTACAACGCATTCATTTATATCTGTACGATTGAATTCAATGGTTTTTCGAAGATTTGATCGACGTGTGAAAAATACTTAAGTTTAGTGCCTTTTGGAGAAAATGTTATGTAGTGTGATGGGACGTCTCGTTTCGAGGAGACGGGATCGAGACTGGAGTTTAGAAGTGTAGAAAGACAGAGAACGAGGCAAGCTTCCTCTCTCGCGCAGGTTAACCACTAAATCACGGAGGTCCTTTACGAAGATGCATAATTTCATGAACGTAAACTTAAAAAAATAGTCACTGTATACACTTTCTGCGTCCCTTCCCTAAAATTAGGATGTAGCTTTTCATTAATTAAAAAAAAAAAAAGTCAAGGGGGCTACAACCCCGCTCCCCACCCACTTCCATGGCTATCACACGATTACAAATCTTCCATATCACATCTTAGATTGCGCTCACCGGTGTACACAAAGGGGGGCTGATGGGACTACAGCCCCCTCCGAAATTTTGAGAAAATCAAAATTTTCAAATAAGAACAGTCGAGAAAAAACCGTGGTAAATGCAAACCCCCTTAAAATATCCCCCGATTTCCATTGTTGAGAGTAGAAAGTTCTAAACATACGATATATCTAATTGTGTACACCGTCACCATAGAAAGCAGCTGTGTACTAGAGAATGAATTCCAGCCCCTCCCGAAAAAAATAATCTGCGTACGCCAGCGATTGTGCTAACTCGTTCTGACTGTTGCGTACATAGATTTAGCTCATGACTCACGTACATGTAATCTCTACGTCCGCATTTGTGACCTAAAATTCAGAAAAGTGCACACAAATGCGTCTGGATTCAATGCTTATGCACGCCAAGCATTTATTTATAAGTTAAAAATTTACAGCTGACAATAAAAGCTAACGTTATTTTTATCTTTCTTCTGGAATTTCTGCCCCAGTTACGTTGAACTTACTACTTCGATGCTCGTCTCGAAACAATTGTTGGCTGGCTTAAGAATGCAATTCTAACTGTACTGTTTGGTTGCTGGCGCATAAGAAAAAGTCCGTTTCAAGGGTTGTGAATCTTGTTAGTAGTCTACATAACATGATGGTAAGATTTAATGCAATTGGACATTTGAGACATTAATCTGAACCAAATTAAATGGCAAATCAAATTAAATCTTGCAATTTTCTCAAATTAAGATGTAGTAAATATAAATTTCGCCACAACCGAATTGCGCACACTTTAGTTCCAGGATTGCGCACAAATCTCACTGACCTGTTTTGCGCACAGATTTTGATCCAACGTTGCCACTTTGATAGCTTTAAAGTCTGTGCGCAAAACTGTTTTTTCCTTTAGACAAGAAGAGAGAGAGAGAAATTAGAAATAAAATAGTAAATCTCTTAAGGATTAAATAAAAAATATAATTTGACCAGTAAATGTAGCAAGTCAAGATACAATTTTCATACCAATTTACATAATACAGTAAGTCACTATTGATGTTTTCAAGATACAATTTTCATATCAATTTACTCAAACTCAAAAGTTAGGTTAGGTTAATGACTGCACAACAAACACTTCTGTCAATCGAAGCTCGTGACCTTCGGTATAAATACGGAGATACACCGACCATTACATTCTAGTCCACCAATCAGGTTCCTCCTCTATGCCTATCTAATGCTACCCTTCCAGCAAAAACACGTGTAAGTCCTCACACACACACAAACAAACACAACAGAAGTGAGAACATTTTACATCTGACAACATGGCCTCATTTTTTGTACCCAATCCTGTACATTGTGACAGCTTGTCAACGGCTTATCAGATACCACTGATAAAACCGGAAAAGTGTGAGCAATCCGGCTGTAGCCATAAATTTCTTCAAAATGTAATGTTCCGATAGCATAATTATTCAGGTTGTGTAAATGCTGGGGCAGCAGTCACGGTGCTGAAATGTTGGTCTAACTTCGTTTTACTTTAATTTAATGCCACAGGCTACATATGAGATGTATTTGCTGTTTGAAAACGATATATTTTTTGGTGCCCTACTTAACCAATAAAAGTAAACTCGACAGAACTTACGAAACCCTCTTTACATAAAATAGGATATGCAAACGATATAGAAGATGGTTGGTTATACATGCATGGTTTAAATGGGTAGGAGAGGTAAACCCTTATGACTTCACACTGCTGGTGTGCCTCAAGGCATGGTAATCGTACTATAAAATTATTTATATTTTCCGAGAGAAAAAAAAATGCCAATGGCAACCGTGTTGCATACATACAAGATGAAAAATGTTTCTCCAGGACTCGCAGCTTCGATGCGAGGTTTTAACAAGCAAAATGTTACGACATACAGAACTGGCACAAATATGTATATTTCTTTTACCGTCAAGTGCACGAAATGATGCATTTTTAGGTTGCCAAACTACACAGAGAAATGCATCAAAGGGCGGTTTTATCAGTTGTTCTCCCGTGGATGTACTATAAATGCATCAATTTAGAACGTCAGACACGATCATTTCAAAGAAGGCAAAATTACACGTTTCACTTCTTCAATTAATGAACCACAAAGTGATTTGGTGCATTTCAAGTTATGTGTGTTGAAGGTTCATGGAGAAACCTTCTGTTCTGTGCGCGTGTGTTGTAGGTTCCTCCATGAACCTTCAACACATCCGCGCACAGAACTTGAAATGCACCAAATCACTTTTTAGTGAGAGAGGAAGAGAGAGAGAGAGAGAGAGAGAGAGAGAGAGAGAGAGAGAGAGAGAGAGAGAGAGAGAGAGAGAGAGAGAGAGACCCCCTTAAGTTATCGCTCGTGAGGGCAAACCTGTGTGTAAGAAAAGTTGTTCGTCCTGAATGACTTCAACACGCTGTGCAAGTTTATTGATGCTATATACTGTAGCGTGTATGGACATCCTGTATGTAGTATGTGTGTAAAAAAAACGACCAAATGAGTTATAATTTACTGAAACCTTATTACTCCTTTCGAAGCTCGCTATGTTAAGTGCTGATCAGTCAAAAGACACACTGTTAGAAACTAGCATAAAATTTTACAATATAGTCCCGTTTAAATTTAACAATGCCTGTTAATTTACAAAACAGGACCCAGCCGTTATTATATTTACATTTTAATATATTTTTTTAAATAATATAATAATTATACATTTCAGTTGCGTGCACCATAACTATTTAAAAATTGAATCATTAAAATTACAATTAGGGTAACTATGTAATAGTCGTTAATACTTAAAAAAAAACGGTCATGATAATTTCTTTACGGTATTGGATCGCAGCGAAAATTGACTGTCTCAGATCGCCATTATGGTTGAGCCCATACGGGTGCCGAAATAACGGTATCGGTATTTGTACCGCAACAATACCGTGTGGCACTTTCGATGAGTATAATTATCCTGGAAATTATGTACAATTAATTCCAAGTTTCCATTTATTTTGTACCAATAGTATGTTTAAAAAATAATGTATTTTGTGATTACATAAAAGGTACTTTTTTATATTCTGATGTAATATTTGAATATTTTAAAACAAAACTCTGGTAAATTGATGATTATTATTGGATTGGAATACTCACTCAGTAATATTAATACATATTTTGAATAACTTTCAGTTTGTTTTTACATTTTTCAAGAATCTGTATCAGTGGGAGGGTTATGGGGGTCAGACCTCGCCGCCCTTTGGCTATCATGTTACACAGAAAATTACTTTTTTCCCACGATTTTAAAATGGAAAATTTTTCATCCTTGTATCATTTTCAAATAACAGGAATTACTGTTTGGGACGTCACACAGCAGCATTTGTCAATCGTTGTAGTCTTTTGTGGGATTTTCAATTCATCCCGTACCAAAGTTGTTGCTTGAGAATAAAAACCACCCCTCCATAGAAAATTCCTGGGTGCGCCTATGGGTAAGAGTACAAGTCAAAAGTATCGTTTGAGTTTGAATTTTAAGTCCACTTTATGCACAGTAAGGCTAATTGGGGCTGGACCTACAGTTTAAAGTGGGATCCGAACCACTATGTGCGTGCCTCCACTGGGTATCGAGCCCGGGACCTCTTGATTATATATAAAAAAATTAGTGCAGAAGGCCTTAGAAAGAGCGTTTCGCGGGCTAACAGCAGACGTCGCTCGTACACTATTGCCGAAACTCTCGTGTCGTCTGCTCAGCCGAACATACAGGCCGAGGTAGCAAGAGGCAGAGGTCATTCACCTTCCAGAAGGGTGCAGCGAGTTAGCTGTGGCAACCGGGCTCGCTCATTCGCGGACCTGATTGGTTCTCGCAGACACACCCCCATATTGTTGTCTGCTGTAAGCCCGCAAAGCGATCTTTCTAAGGCCTTCTGCACTATACACGGCGACGACGCTACCACTGCGCCATCGGCTGGACCCTAAGCGTTATTCCATCAGTGAACGAACGTTTTACAGTTCGCTTTGGGGACAGTGCTTTTTTTTTCCTTCGTGAAAAGCCTTTAAAAAGAGAGACAGAGAGAAGGATACCACAAGTTCATCCATTTCTTTCCTTTCCAAGTAAACAGAGGAAGTTTATAGTCAAGAAGCCTGTCGTTAGTCGCCGAGCTACGTTGTAGGTCAGTGTGTCCCGAACAGAAGAAGCGTCATTTACTGAGCGAGTGATCCCGCGGTGACATAAGCGATGCACAAAGGGCAAGTAGAGCGTTGTAACAGGACAATGGCGTACGGGGAAGAAAGACAGGAACGATTTAGTCATAAGAACTCCATGCTAAGCTGTGAGAACCCGACGTGGACTTCCGAGTATTGTAGAGGTGTCTGGGGCTGCCGTCTCGTCAGCCAGGTTAAAGGAACGTGTGGAGAACAGCGATGGAAATTCTTAGAAGCTTCCAATGTCAACCGGGAACCGTTATTTCTCGCTTCGATGCTTTGCAATGGCCGTGACGCGGTATCTCTTAAACGGAAAGTCGAGTTACGCAAAGTTCGGAAAACTTGCATGTGCGTTACTTAATATCAATAACCACTGGCGTCGTCACAATATGTCGTTCAGGATGGGCTCAAGATGGCCGAAATAGTTCTGGAGGCAGTGTTGCCAACCACTTTTCGGCAATGTCCCTACAGACATAGTCAAAATGTCCCTACGCCAAGTAAAGCGACTAAAAGAAACACCACCTCATGAGCATGGAAGACAGAAGATAAAATATACACATTTTCTTACCAAATCTTTCTGCTCGGCGTTTCCGCAATTTATGAATAACGGTGAGTCCTTTACTGTTGATTATGTTATTTGAAGTCATACATGCTGCTGCTGTGTGAAGAGATATATGTTGGTTGGTGATGCTGTATTTCTTGCAGTCTTCTTCACGTGCCTTGACGGAAGAATTTATCACTAGCAAAGAATTTAACAATTCTAGTCCCATTTATTTATATTCTTTGTTTTTGTATCACTTAACATTGAAAATATTATTTCCGTTTCTGCGTTAGAATGTGGTAATGTTAGCACTATTTTCGCGAGACTGGAAATGTTTTCCAAAAAGAACATGCCTTCAAAGTTCTTGATAACCGATAACATGTTCCAAAATTCTGATGGAGATTTGCACCTTTTGCACAATAAAATGTTATTTTCCAACATTGAAAAAAGTCCCTACGTTTTCCCTCATTTGGCAAAATCTGTCTCTACGCGGGTAAAATATAGTCAAAAGTCCCTATACGTAGGGACATGTCCCTACGGTTGACATCACTGTCTGGAGGACTGAATCGGTGATTAGCGCTGGCAAGTTTATCTTTCTCTTTCTCTCTTCCACTCGCACTCTGTGTGCTATCCGTGGTGCAACTTTCTAGCATTATCTCTATCTTTCTCGGTTTCATAATCTCAAACTTTCGTCTTTCTTTGTATATCTCGCTCTTTCTCTTTGTATCCCCCCCTCTCCCTCCCTCATTGTACCATTCTCTTTTTCTTTGTATCTCTTTCCCCTTCTCTTTGTATCTCTTCCCCCTATTTTTTATCTCTTTCCTCCTCTCTTTGTATCTCTTTCCCTCTCTTTGTATCTTTCCCTCTCTTTGTATCTTCGTCTTTCTTTTTTTATCTCTTTCCCCCCTCTCTATCTTCCTCTTTTTGTATCTTTCTCCCTCTCCTACTTACATCTCCCCCCCCCCGGCTTTCTCACCCTCTCTTTGTATCTCTGTCCCGCTTTATATCCTTGTGTGTGTGCCATTCTTGTTCTTCATAAATAATTCTGGAAATCTCTCATGTAGGCTTTGTGGGTGAGCTAGGACTATTTCACGGTTCGGTAGAGCACACACACGCCCAACTGTTTACACAAAGTAAAGACTATTATTAACACATAGTATTGTTTTTAGAGGACCTCCTAATAATTATAGAATCTTCTTTTGAAACAGTTTTGTCCGAAAACGAGCATTTTCTTTTTACTTCCGTGTTTTCAAAATTCAGTCCACTTATGAATATATTTCTCTCTCTGTGTTTTCTCCTCATCCACAATAGGGTTATACCTGCAGTTTCTTCTGCTATGATCCTCTTTCCATAACTGTAGTGTGTTACTTCTTTCTTCATTTTCGACACCCTGCTTTACGCCTCCATTTTTTTTCTGGACTGGCTGGCTACCAAGCTGGAAATCATAGGTGTCACTATGGTTGGAGACTGGTTTTGGAAACTACACCGTGTTCTAACTGCAACTTGCTTCTGTCCTCGATGCTTCCGCGATTTTATTTTGCTCGATAAAAATAGAGTAGCGAATATGAGGTGCATTCATGTTTATTTATATTTAGGAATTTATCCATAGCGATGAGATTTGTACACGGCAGATATGATTAGCCGATAATGAAATTTTTTTAGGTTGTCTGCTCTGCGCAATGCCTCGTGCGAATAAAAGAATTAAAGTACCAACAATTACGGTAGCGAATATCGTGAGAGGCGAAAAAGTACCACACAACTAGTCGAAGTCCAAGTAGCAAATCTACCAGGAAATGTACCCTCGTGCATGGGCGTCGCCATGAAATTTCTGTAAAGGAGGTCCAGGCCATTTATAAAGCTCGAAAAGTAGAAATAATACCAATAATAATTATTATTAGCATGTTTATGGTTATTATACAATAATACCGAATAAACAAAGAAAATAAAAATATATTGTTCCAATTTTATTATTACTACTTTTGGAAACTTTTCTACTCTATCCACCACAAGAGTAAATATTCAACACAACTGTTATTAACCTTATATACCTCGTTGAAGGAAAAGCTTTAAAAGTTAGGGAAAAATTTTAGTCGTTGTGTCGCCTCTCATATAAGACTCTAATTTTTGGAATTTTGGAAACTGCGAAATTATTTATTCTTTGATATAACTAAATGGAAGAATATGAAAATATAAACTGGTTCCTGTAGTTTAAACTTTTTTTTCGATTTAGCGCATTTTACTTTGTTATTCTGTTCGAATACTAACTAATTGAACTTTATTTCTGTGAGTAACAATTAAAATAACAAGCCTGTTTTTGTAACTTGAAATGAACGATGAAAATTTCCAAGGCCCGGGGCCTCGTATAGTTAAGTCTTCTTTATTTGGATATTTGCATTAGACTACCAGTCAGTTTCTTCTGTAAGATCCTATATATTTGTTCTAAACTTTTTAGTGTGTTTATAATTCTCCTCTTGAATTCGTGTAAGTTATTCTTTACTTTCCCCCCTTCACTCTTGGTGTACATGTCGTGTCACCGTCAGATGCTGCAAGTGAACCTTACTTGTATCCTTAGTCAACGCAAAGACTAATGTACACAGCGTCTGCATTCTCTTCCTACATCTCCGTGAGAAAACTGGTTGCAACAACGTGAAATGCTTTCACTTGCCATCTTTTATTGTTTTTAAAGCCACTGCGTTCTCATGAAAGGAGTGTGTTTTCAGTTTCTCTAGATGCGAAATCCTTTCCATTGTTGCTCCAAGTTTCGTTGCTTTCCTACATTCATCTCTTCAGGTGCTTTCCCTCGTTTTACCCCTTTCCATGATCACTAACGCCTTCCGAGTCGTTCTTTCCGTTTTTCATCTTTTCTACATTTTCATTTATTTTCCTCTTTTATTTGTAATGATTTCTATCCATCCAACTGCTTTGGTTTTCAACAATTCTAACTATCTCAATGATATCTATCCATCCAACTGCTTCTGGTTTTCAACATTTCTAACTATCTCAATCATATCTATCCATCCAACTGCTTCTGGTTTTCAACATTTCTAACTACCTCAATGATATCTATCCATCCAACTGCTTCTGGTTTTCAACATTTCTAACTACCTCAATGATATCTATCCATCCAACTGCTTCTGGTTTTCAACATTTCTAACTATCTCAATGATATCTATCCATCCAACTGCTTCTGGTTTTCAACATTTCTAACTATCTCAATGATATCTATCCATCCAACTGCTTCTGGTTTTCAACATTTCTAACTACCTCAATGATATCTATCCATCCAACTGCTTCTGGTTTTCAACATTTCTAACTACCTCAATGATATCTATCCATCCAACTGCTTCTGGTTTTCAACATTTCTAACTATCTCAATGATATCTATCCATTTAACTGCTTCTGGTTTTAAACATTTCTAACTATCTCAATGATTTCTATCCATCCAACTGCTTCTGGTTTTCAACATTTTTAAATATCTCAATGATAGCTATCCATCCAACTGCTTCTGGTTTTCAACATTTCTAACTATTTCAATGATTTCTATCCATCCAACTGCTTCTGGTTTTCAACATTTCTAACTATCTCAGTACTGGACACAGTACAAATATTTCTCTAACTTCTATCCCAATTTGTTTTCTGCTTGTCGTAATTTACAACAACCAGTGTGCGAATTAAGGGGGGAGATTATCCCTGCAAAAAAAATATGAGGGGATTCAATCCATATAGTACCGCTTCTTAACTATGTAACGATCGCAATTGAAAAATAATTCGTGTCCATTAATAGTCCATGTGGCACGAATGGGAGAGGAAAGAAGAGCTTACAGGATTATTGTTGGGAAACCTGATGATAAGAGACCTGTAGGAATGCCAAGACAAATGGAGGGATAAAGTTGAGACCTAAAGGAAATCGGTAAGGATGGAAAAGATTGATCTTGCCCAGGAGAGAGAGACAGATGGAAGGTTTGTGTTGCTGCAGCCATATATCTTCGGGTTTAGGAAGGCTATAGTGAGTCTATTAATGGTCCAGCCATCAACGATTTCCCTCCGAAAAGTATGCAGCCTTGTGAATTAAAGGACACAATTCTGAAACATACCAACCTTACCGAGTCGAGACAAGAGCACCTGTTTTCCACTTAAGTTTTCATGAATAGTGCTGATATTTTACATGTACTACTAAAGTCCTAACAGGAAACAGGCAGGTTAAAATGGACAAGTTTGAACTTGGCAATAGAAATTTAGTCAAATTTTTGGTGTTACTATAGTTCCATATCTCCTTTTGTATAAGAGTTTGGGTTTTCCAGCCAATTTTCAACACAGTCGCAACATAATACATGCATGTAGGGGCACGGGAACTTGTCGGTCATCCTGTAGCAACAGCCCGTTGAGGTACAAGGTATATCAAGCATATTTTTATGGGTGACACATCCGTGCATCAAATCCCATTGCCGCCGCTTTTATCTGACGTTTTAGGCCGGAACCAGCAAATTTTACTCTTCAAGTTTCCCCCTCTCCCGCATGTCCCCACAATGCTAGGTCAACACAGAAATTTTAAGGCTCGAAACCAGGACTAGTCAGCGTGTTTCTTACCATAATTTTGATGTTTTATGCACTAGTATGTAATCAAGTGACCCTGTGTACGATTGAAATATAAGAAAACAAAATGTTTGGTCGAACAATATGTGCGTGCTAACAGGAACTAATTTCATGCCGTGGTGGCAGAAAACCCTTCTTCATATGAACAGTGAACTTCCGCCGGGGCAAGACACAGCAAAGCGAAGCTGACATGCTCGTTTCCTGTCAACTTAATTGTCACGTCCCATTTCCTGTCGCTTTTTCCAAGTCTCTGCAATTTTTTTTTCTGTACTGACGTCATTCTGTTTCCAAAACAGTGCGAGGATTCAAATAATATGCACTGGTTTCATGAGTCATGAATAATAATTCTTGCTAATAGATGTCATATTATGATATGCACTGATAACAGGGCCGGCGCTAGTCATTTTGCCGCCCTGGGCGGTGGCGGCAGATGCCGCTTCCTTTTGAACGCCCCTCTCATTACGCAGTAACAGGAAATTGAAAATCAATATATTCCTAAGTAAAACATCAAACTATAAAAAAAATAATGAGACTTGTTACGCTATTTCAATACTATTAAGCACAAAAGTATATCTCGCTCCACCACAGTTAAACTTTAAAAAATGCGACTCCAACTTTATATTATTATTATACTTTATGAAAACTCTTTCTCTCTTAAACGTATCTTAAATGTAGCAAGTATTAGGAAAGAAAAGAAGGCTTGACTTCATATGTATACCGTTGTAGGTCTGTGATATATGATTGGATTTTTAAAATGTGGCTGATCTAAGTTCTGAATTCTTTCCTGCGTTATTCCTGAATAAAGCGGCTCTGGGATTCACCCAGCCTCAAATTAATGGGTACCTGCGGGCAACCCTGGTAGGTAAAGGCGGCCGGAGAGTGGTGCTGATCACATCACCTCTAAATTGGCCAGAGATCGAGAATGTGTGTAGCCCTGCCCCCCCTCCCCACACACACACATCCCCTAAATGTGCCTTCATGACATTGTGCTATAATGCACAGGGAACTTTACCTTTGCATGTAGCCTAATATTCTTTTTAGTATAATGCTATCTTGCATAAAACGGAAACAAGCGTGTTTCAGACATGATTGACCGAAGATAGTATTTTCATTAGCCTTAATTTCCAAAAGAAACTTTGTTCGCCACTTTCCACGGTTACCGACAAAGTTAATAAAATTCTAAGTGCAACATTCACATTAGGTGCAAAATCATGACCCTTTATCAGTTGGTATCCTTTGGTGTAATTGTTTTATTATAGCCGAAAGCACTTTTAGTTCATTTTTTAATTATGTAGCCTTAATGTGTTAATTTCCGGCAAGTTTTCTACACTTTTCAGACAAAAGATCAGATGTCATATCTTTATGCTTACTAATATCATAAAAGAAATTGAAAATTCACTATGATGTTTAAGCTGCTCAAATCTTCCTCTTAGAGCTAAAATAATCGTCTAGGACCTGGTGATAAAAATCAACTTGGTACCGCTTTCGTGAATCTTCAAAAGTTTCGTCATACTGAAACTGCTCTTTCTTTCGATTTCGGCCCTGTACAATGCTGCCTATCTTTGGATCATCGTACATCAAAATTCGAAGCCAATTCTTTCTCATCAACCGGGACTTACAGGTCGCCGCCTCCGACGCCTCCACGAGTGGAGGAAGGGAGGTCCTGCCAGGAAGAGGCGTCTAAGAAACTTTGAAATTTTTCATCACTCCTGCTTTTTTCAAAGCGCTGATATGTTAGCAAGAAATACTAGGCAGATCGGAAAGTAACGCACAATATTTTTTTCTCCCCAGATATTGCAGCTGGAATGCTGAAATTGTACGACGAGAGAGTTTGAAGTTTGCACCACAGATGGTATTTTTTCCCCCTCTGCAGCTCTAGCGAGAGAAGTCTGAACTACGAAACAAACATGGCGCGCATGTTACTGTCGTCCACGTGTGAAGAGCAGCAAAGTGTGGTTCGATTTTTGTGAGCCAAAGACCATACACCGAGTGAAATTCACAGGGACATGCGTGGCGTGTATGGGAACGACTGTCTGGACCGTAGCAATGTCTCCAGGTGGTGTGCATTCTTTCAAGAGGGCCGTGTGAACCTTAGTGATTCGCCACGCTCCGGGCGGCCGGTTACAGCTTCAACTCCGCAGAATATCCGCGCCATTGAGGCAGCAATTGTGAACGACCGGCGTGTGCACCTGCGAACCTTATCGCATACGTTCAACATTTCCTATGGTGCGGTGTACCACATTGTTCATGACACGTTGAAATTCCGTAAAGTTAGTGCTCGCTGGGTGCCTAAGATCCTGACAGACCACCACAAGGGCCAGCGAATGATGACAAGCATGGATCACTTAACGCGTTACGCCGCAGAAGGGCATGACTTTTTGAAAGGAATCGTCACTGGTGATGAGTCGTGGGCGTACCACTACACGCCCGAAACCAAGCAGGCCTCTATGGAGTGGAAACATGCTGGTTCCCCAGTACGAAAAAAATTCAAAGTGACTCAATCTGCTAGGAAAGTGCTTGTGACAGTGTTCTGGGACATGTTTTGTGTGTTATTGGTGGACTTTGCTGAACACGGGACCACTGTGAATGCTGCAGCCTACATGAAAACTTTGGTTAAGTTGCGTCGTGCCCTTCGTGACAAACGCCGCAACATTCATGCTGATGGTGTCAAACTTCTTCGTGAAAATGCCCGTCCCCATGTTGCTCCTCCTGTTCGTGAGAAACTCACCGAATTTGGGTGGGAGGTGCTCCAGCATCCACCATACAGTCCGGACCTGGCACCATCGGACTTTCATCTGTTTGGTCCCAAGATGGAATTCCTGGCCGGCCAACACTTTGCGACAGATGCGGAAGTGAAATCAGCAGTCCGCAGATGGCTAAACTCCAACCAAACGGACTTCTACGAACAGGACATATTGAAACTGGTACCACGATGGGAGAAATGTGTTGAGAAACTTGGTGACTATGTAGAAAAGTAGGTCAAAGATGTCAGTTCATTTGTGATTTGTTTGGTTTTTGTTACATATTAAACTTTTTGCGAAAAAAAATATTGTGCGTTACTTTTCGATTTGCCCACGTATAACAGAATCTAACACATCGTAGATTAATGTTTTGAAGACATTTGCTCATTACATTACGTGGAGAAAAAAATCATACCAGTGAGCATAAGAATATGAAGCCACGCAACTGGTTTGCAATACACTGAACCTCCTGTGCGATCATTTGGACCGTTTTATTGTCGCCAATTATTTGAAGGAGCGCATCATAGACCTCTCTCACTTGATATCTCAACGAAGTTAAGGCATCGAATCTGCTTTCCCACCTTGTGGCACTCGGTGGTTTTAAAGTGAGACTACTGATATGTTCCTTCAAAACGGTGGGTTGGCATATATTAACTTCCAAGTTATATAATATAAATTATATAACTTTCAAGTTTTCAATACTCTTATTTCTTTCTTCTCTTCAAAATTTTGCCGCTCTAGGCGGTGGCACGGTTTGCCCCTATTCCGCCGGCCCTGACTGACCAAGTAGCTTCGACAGTCAACTCAGATTTCGATTTTGGTCGCTTGACCCAAAGCTCCATCCAAGCCTGCAGTTCTTGGCCAGAGTTTCGACTCATCGCTTTCTGTTACGCCCTGATTTCTTTCTGAATCTCCTCTTTCCACAAGCGTCTGGAACCGAGGATGGCGTAGTACCACCAGTGGCGTGCCCAGAATTTTAGAAAGAGGGGGTTACATATACGTTTTTTAGTAGTGAGCCCTCTTTTTGCCATCTTTTTCTGTCTTTGACGTTCTTTTTTAGAAATACTTGGCGAAAAGGATGGGGGGGTTATGACTAGGTTTCGAATTTTTAGGTTCTAAAAAGTGTGCTTTTAGATTCCTAAAATAGGCTCTAAAAATCCTAAAATAGGTTCTAAAAATCTTAAATTAGGCTCGAAAAATCTTGAAGTAGGTTCAAAGAAACTAAAAATAGTTCAATTCCTGAAAAATTCTGATTACCTATAGTTACCTGCAATGAAAATGGGACACCTATATCCTGAAATATATCCTGCATAACGTTATGTGTGTTGCCTAACCCTACTGTGATGGCAGAACTTACCATTGGAAATTTGCTATAAAAATCCACTCTTCGCCGTATAGTTAGGTAAAAATCTTTTTTTTTTCGTGTTATCCCAGTCAAACTCCGCAATTTTGTCTGCGAGAATCATATTATATGCTGAAAATAATCTTTCAGCAAAAGCATAGTCAGTGGTGCAAACTTCAATGCTGAAATGTTAGTTTGCAAGGCGTAAATGCCACAAAGCACCGAAGTGACGCGAAAGTGAGACCATACAAAGGAGACCATTTTGGATTGTACAGGTAAAAGTGGCACCAGACATTTTGCTTTGTTTATGCTTTGAAAAATCACCATGGACTTGGAGGAAAGGAAATCGACAGAGAGCACGTTTCAAACACGTTCGTCATTGAATTCTTTCGTGACCGAACAAAGCAAATGCCTCTGTGTGACATAAGAATCCTTTAAAAATATATAAAAAACTAAAAAATGGCTTGGTTTAGGCGCATAAACCTAAAATAGGTTCTAACAAGCAAAATAGTTTTTTAGGTACTATAAAACTTCATCAGTTGATACGTTTTATAACGAAACGCTGGCATTACTTATTATTTCTTACATACCTGTAAAGGAAAAAATAGGTTAAAAACCTAAAATCCGAGGTTTAGTTATGACCCCCCCCCCCCGAGCACGCCACTAATGGCTCGTTACCCTTCCCTATTACAAATTATATTTCTCTTACGGTACCGTTTCGAAGATGGGGGCGGGGTTTAAGATTGACAGTCCCCTTCCCTAAGTATGGAGCCGTCCCGAGTAGCATATCTGCTCATGTCTTGGACTTGGCGCCAGTGGTCCATGATTCGGATGGCGGCCTGGGCATGGATGTTCTTTGTGAGTGCCCCTTCATGAATTTCATCATATCATCATTCATCCTAATCGTTGCGATTAGCCAAAAGAGGCAGAAAAGTGATGTAAAAACCTAAATCAATCATCAAAATGTGGGCTCGCATCCATTTTTTTTCTTTTTTTTTTAAAAAAAAAGCTTTGCAAGGACCATCTTTTCTAATTCTTCCGCTAACACCATTCATTCCGAGTTGATTTCATGTGCTGTAGGTCAAGTCCCAATTAGCCTCATGAGCATAAAGCGGACATAAAAATAAACTTGCTGTCTCAGCTCGATTTTCGATCTCGCCACCGAAGGTCCAAGATTCTAGTCTCGGACTGAGCATTCTTTGCGAGTGTCCCTTTGTAATCCTTATCGTCGCGATCAGTTAGATGTGACAGAAAAGCGATGTAAAATAATAAAACTACAAATACCGAATGGGCGTTACCTTGCGAGTATCCCTTCATCAGTTTCATGTGATCATCATTCATTCTTATCGTCGAGATGAACCAAATCGACATAAAATAAGAAAACTGGAAATAGAACAGTTTGTCAGAGTTCTATTTTCGACTGATACACTTCCCGCTTGTCTTCTCTGCATAAAGTAATCTTTGCCAAAAGCTTTCTCAGCGATTTGTGCTCAAATGCAACGGACAGATTTTTTCGTTGACGTAATCTTCACCTGATAAGGAGGTGCCGGTTCGAACCAGGTAGCGTCTGGTACGGCGCCCATAAACCACTAGACACGCGCGCCTCCAAGTGGGTTACCAGGAAACTAGGCGGGGATGCGGAAGTTCTTTGAAGAACCAGTTACGCCCCCTTTCGGTGAATGTCTGGAAGTAAGCTTCAACGAACACCTTTCTTGCAGCATCAACAAAGACGTATGTATATTGGCACGGGTTGTTGGGAGGACAATAAGGGGCGAAAGTTCTGTGGCCATAGAAGTGGCACGAAGCTGGACGGTAGGGAAGCTGCAGACATTGACAACCGTAAAATGATATTATCAATGCTTAGCTAATTTCAAACTAGCTGATTTCTCCTTGTAGAGTTGTATCCCTCCCTAGACATTGTAGCTGGAACGAGTCAAGTAACTCAGTACTGTCTCATTTAGTGAATGAAGAAGCCTGTCTTGTTTCAGGATTCGTCTCGAGTTGCAAATTGTTACAAACTTGAAGCATTATGTACGAGGATTATTATTATTATTATTGTTTAAATAAGTTTATTTTCAGTAGTGTTTTATGAAATGCAGGAGATTTAATTCTAACCATTCGCGGAAGATTGTAAAAGTTAATTTTTATACTGTTTTACGTCATTGTCATTACTAGGGTTAGGATTTTTATGACCAAAAAATCACCAAAATATGCAAAATAAAATATGCTTTTATGACCTAAAATTGTACAAATTTTGCACTATAATTTGAAAAATATGCCCTCATAACTGGACTGTCAAACACAATATCTAAATGCTGAGATATTTTTACATTCGTACTTTTTTTAGTTCACTTTATGGGCCCTGAGTTGCAATCCACAATGAATACTTTCTGTAAATTTTCAAATGAAAATGAAAAAGATTGCTGCAGTCCAAACAGAGAAAAAAAGAAACTCGAGTGAACCTGGGAGTAAGAACGAATCCACT
The DNA here is from genome assembly GCF_977018435.1 of Lepisma saccharinum. NCBI lineage: Eukaryota > Metazoa > Arthropoda > Insecta > Zygentoma > Lepismatidae > Lepisma > Lepisma saccharinum. The sequence continues at coordinate 42,458,395 of NC_139252.1, forward strand.
TCGAAAATGACTGAATATTTCTTGAAAAAGCGAAAATATGCTCAATATGACCGAAAATATATCAATATGCTTTATCTCGCAGAAATGGCCAAAGCCAAAATATGCCCCTAGGAGCACCTTAATTTAATTACTTTCTTCATAATATGAATTTCTATATGTTTAGGGAACACACAACCCTTACCAAAATAAATATGCTAAGCCATGAATATCCTAGCCCTAGTCATTACATTACTATTTAAGATCCAATAGACGTAGCTGGTCAGTATATGGATCAACCTGTATATATCAACCCAGGAGATGAGGTTGACTTCTGTTTCCAGAACTATTTGATATATTAATGACAAGGTTATTTGAAGTATATAGGTTGGATAGATGGATTATTTTCTTGTGATCGCGTAACTACGACAGAAGGCAAACTTGTCCAAGAATCGAATACGAAATCTATGCGCTAGTGTTGCACTACGGAGATAGAAAAAAATTCAGACAACCGAACACACAAAATCAAGCATACACATGCGCATTTCCTGAGGAAAGTTGTTTTTTTCTTCATAAGAAACAAACGCATTTACAGTTTATGGCTTCAGATAAATTGGAAATATTGATGGAAAGTCATTATACACAACGTGAAACAAAACCCATTGCCGATGTTTAAAATGATCAATATGAAAATTTTTGTTTCAATATTTTACCATGTAAACACAAAATGTGATAAAATAATAAGCTCTACAATGTAATTTGACGAGATTTACTAAATCAGTGCATGTCTTTCATGCCAGTTGCGGACTAATTGCAAAAGCCTGTTACTCGTTACAGTTTGATGGCGATCGAAACTTCCACATTTGCTTTTCCTTAGCCTATTGTAAAAATATCCTTACCTAGAGATTAATATCTGCATACACTGTCGTTTCACGTTCTATTTATACCGGGTGTCCCAGAAGTCTTTCCCTGAATACAAACTTTATTCATATCCGCTATATGCAATGTAGAGATGTGAAAGTGGTGCCAAAATGTTGGAAAACTAATCAAGTTTATTTGTTGCAGGTTTCAGTAATGTGGCTGTAGTGTAGCAGTGTCAGTACCAAGGAATCCGGAATTAATGCTCTTGACACCGGGTGGCATCTTTCCATACAATGTTTCTTGGACTTGACAGGATTTGGGAATGAAGATAAATTTCATTTCTTAAATACCAACTTATTGATGGCAGATATTCTAGATGAAAGAATTCTGTACATTTGAAAGTTCCTCTGCACTGTTATTGGTTACCGGGTCTCGCGATACCAGAGGACATGCTGAGCTTTTTCCTGATTTGTGAACATTTCCGGTTTTCTGGGCACTGACACTGCTACACTACAGCCACGTTACTCAAACCTGCAACAAAAAAAAACTTGGTTAGTTTTCCAACATTTTGGCACCACTTTCACATCTCTACCTTGCATATAGCGGATATGAATAAAATTTGTTGTACGTCATTGCGTACAACAAACATCGGAAGCCGTTGTTGGTTAGTGGGACCAAGCTTGTTATTTCACTGACGGAATAACTTGTTTATGTACATGATTAGATAATGAACAAGAGATAGAGTGGAGTAAATGAAGTGAACGTCATTTGGTACTTGGGAGAACCACACCTGTAGAAGATTCATAGCAGTCCGATCCAAAAACCCATAAATTCTAATAAGTTGTATTGCGTTCCGCAACAGGGCCGGAACATCTTTTCTCGCACAATTTAAATTCGGTACAAGTTGCGTATCGTTTCATTTCAATATACAGAACTTGGACCGGATTTAAATTGATCCGGAAAAAAGGTTCCTGGACCTTATTTAAATTGATCTGGATAATAAGGTTCCTGGACCGAATTGAAATACTTTACAGATAAAAAAGTTCTTTACGGTCCAGATCCCATTTACGCTGGCTGTATTTTTCATATTAAGAAATGAAAATTATATTAAAGGGGAAATAAAAAGTAGGCTTAATTCAGGAAATGCATGTTACTTCTCTCTTCATAAACTTTGGTCTTCTCGTTTAATATCTAAGAAACTAAAAGTTAAAATATACAAAACAGTAATTTTGCCTGTAGTATTATATGGGTGTGAAACTTGGCCCCTTACATTGAAAGGGAAACAAATTGAGAGTATTTGAAAATTAGATCCTTAGGAAAATATTTGGACCTAAAAGGGATGAGGAGACAGGTGAGTGGAGAAGGTTACATAATTTAGAACTACATAATTTGTATTCATGTCCAGATATTATTAGAATAATTAAATCAAGAAGACTTACGTGGGCAGGCCACGTGGCACGAACGTGAGAGGAAAGATGAGTTTACAGGATTCTTGTTGGGAAACCTGATGGTAAGAGACCTGTAGGAAGGCCAAGACGAAGATGGAGGGACAACGTCGAGATGGACCTAAAGGAAATCGGTAGGGATGTAAAAGAGTATATAGATCTTGCTCAGGATAGGGACAGATGGAAGGCCTGTGTTGCTGCAGCCATGAACCTTCGGGTTTAAGAAGGCTAGAGAGTTAGTTAGATTTTCTCCCCTGGACCGGAATTGAATTTATTTAAAATTCCTGGACCTTTAACATTCCTGATTGTGAACAGCGTAACATCCAAAATACTTATCTTATAGTAAGATAAAATACGTTCTCAACTTTCATTCTCAAGCAGGCGTCGACCTCTGTGGCAGAGTGGTTAGCACAGCCCACTTATGAAGCCAGAGATCCCGGGTTCGGATCCCTGCCTGGGCAAGAGTGTTCTTTGTGAGTGTCCCTTCATCAATTGCATCATATCATCACTCATCCTCATCTTTGCGATTAACATATAGTGGCAGAAAAGCGAAATAAAATCAAATAAAATCAAATTCTCTGATAGGCTAATTTGGACTGAACGTACAGTTTAAGAGGATCCGAACCACTATGTGGCCCATCGAGAATTAAGGCTACGACATAAATCCTGTTTTATAAAATTTACAGGAGAGAGGAATCAATGTGTTCTTAGGAATATGCCTGACTTAAAAAGAGTAACTTAATTGGAAATACGAGACTCCACCTTACTGCTGACGATTAGAAGTGGAGATATATCGATCAGACTCCAAATAGAAGTATTCAGAGGAGATCCGCTAAACAAGACAGAAAACCAGAGTTACTGTTCTCTTATAGGACGATACAGAATTAAACAGCTTCATCCCTTTAGTGTGTTTGGTATTGACAGGTAGGTTATACAGGGTGAGTCAAAAGTCCCAGACCACCCCTTATAAAATGAAAGGGAGTGTAAATTGCAGCAATTGGTCATGGTAGTAATATGTTAGGCCTAGGGGGAAACTTTTTGGTGCATGTCATGACATCTTGGTGACCGCCATCTTGGCAACTTCATTTCTTTAAATGGGAAGGGGGCTTTGTGGGGTATGGTTTTGGGCTAATTTCACCAGGAATTCAGTGGTGAAGTCAGATTTATAAAAACTTTAATGATAAGGAAGATATGGGCATATGAAAGTTACACAATGTGTTCAATATGCTGTCCTTCTTGTGCTATGCACATGTTGAGACGGTTCTCTCATGCTCTGTGGACACGGAGCAATATCTCAGGTGTGATTTGTGCACAGGCATCCAGTATCCGTTGCTCCAAGTGACCCACATCCTGAATCTTTTCGGCATATACGATTGACTTCACATGACCTCACAGGTAAAAATCGACTGAGGCAAATCTGGCGATCGGGGAGGTCATTCCACTGGCACGTTGACCAATCCATCGACTAGGGAACTGGAGGTCCAGATAGTGACGAACCTGTCGCCCATAATGAGGTGGTGTCCCATTCTGCTGAAAATATGAGGGGAAGCTGCCATCCTCCGTCAAAACTGACGGGAAAATGTGTTCTTGTAACAACTGCAAGTAGCCCTCTGCATTTAAATTGTCATGAATGAAGAATGGGCTAATGATACGTGTCCCCTATATCCCGGCCCACACCATAACGTATTACTACCATGACCAATTGCTGTAATCTACACTCCCTTTCATTTTATAAGGGGTGGTGAGGGACTTTTGACTCACCCTGTATATTGCTACAAATGGGTAAGAAACAAAACTCTTCTTAGTTTAATTCAGCAATTTTAACATTCTTTGTATCAAGCATCTCAAGATTATCTTGAGATAAAGTCGAGATCTGTCTCTATATCAAAGACATTTTATCGAACGAGGACATAATGAGATCTGTTTCTTACCTTCACGTATCTATCAAAGTGAACATAGGGAGATAAAGAAAGCGCTCACATAAATGGATGCTTGTTTGATCCAAATCGCCTCCCTTCCGGAAACGCCCTCTCAACCCCAAGCGGCATTTGACAAGTCCTCTTCAAATGCAGGGATGAGTCACTGCATCTTCAGAGGACTTTTTTTGGGGGGGGAGGGGCGATCGAATACTCTCGAAATGTCAGTGAATCATTTGTGGAAAATTCCAATGAGGAGACGCTTGTGAGAGCTTTCTGAGATAAATTTCAACGAAGATCCGTCGTCGCCTTGTAATTAAGGGGGTTCGATATCCGGTGGAGGCATATTAACCTTTGAAGTGTAGGTCCAGTCCCGATTAGCCGATCTGTGCATAAAGAGGACTTTAAGCAAAAACTCAAACTCAGTTCAATGAGTTTGAGTTTTTGATAGATTTCCAAACCTAAGAACAAAACATTTTAATTGGTGGGGAGGCTTTTTGGAATTTTTTATTATATCTTGAGAGTTCAGCCATCATGTGCATTCTTGAGTCACTTATCATCCTACGAGATTTTGGAAAGTAGACGAGAACGAAATTTGTTGAGGCGAGAAATCGAGAACTAGAAAGAAACCAACCATAAAATCAAATTGATTTATTTCACTTCGGTTTTCTGCCACTTTGGGATAATCGCGAAGATGTGGATTGATGAAGGGACACTCAAAAAGAACATCCAGTCCAGGATTCGAACCCGGTACTCCTGGCGCCGTAGCGACCTGTGCTAACCACAAAATCGAGATTAGACCGAGACTTAGCATATAAAGGGTGGGGCAAAAAAGGTAACTGAAACATGGAAATTAGATATAACTTCGGTTACCTTTTTTGCCCACCCTGTACCTTGCTGTTTCGGAGCTAAAAGTAACCAACAATACAGAGAAGCAGGATCATAAAAAAATATGAGAAATATGCATGTTCAACTTAGCGTGACTTATTTTCTGAACACGCCTCGTACCTATTTGGCAAATTTGACCTCTATAAAAATCTGGAAATATTAACAAAAAATGTAAAGTTGTGAAGTTCTACTTGACACGCATGTAAACAGATGTATCAAAACGCTAAAGCGGCAGGGGTTGGAAACACTGTAAGTATTTTGTGCCAAGGCGGAAGTTCAGTGTAATCCTTGATTAACTTTGTTTGCTAACAGACACGAGGCTTTCCCGCAATTGTCCCTTGCAGAGCACTGTAGTGTAACATCCATTAGAATTCAACCGTATGCGTACTCTCAGAAAAGAATGCACGGCAATTCGTACTCCGTGCGAACCTGTGCATCATGGTAATTAAATGACTTCACGTGGAAATAGTTCCTTCCGCTTATTACACGTATATACGGATTCTTCAGTCTAACATTAACGTAGTGTGTATGCTTGGCATTGTCGGCATAAGAAATGTTCTGCTTTCGTTCCCTTTTTTCTTAAGTTTGTGCACGGTATTGAAGCGTTTCTGGAAAATCACGTGTGAAAAATCCTCTCCTATTTTCTCTTTCTCTATCTCTTGTTCTGTTCTCTGTTTTTCTTTGTTTTCCCTTTGTGGTTTATTTCTTTCTCTTGTTCTCCTTCTCTCGAGCGCTCTGCTTCTAGTCCTTTTCCCTCTTCCAGGTGCAATATATCTCCTTGACTGTCTCTCTTTCTTTATTTTTATCTTCATTTCCTTCCCTTGCTCTGCTTTCCTCTCTCACTATCTCTTTTCTTACTCGTGGTTTCCATGTACCTCTCTTTTCTTTTCTTATTTTTCTTCTCCTCTTCCGGTTTCTCTCTCACTATCTTCTTTCTTGCTCGTGGTTTCTACCCTTCTTTTCTTTCTCCTTGTTTCTCTATCTTCTTTCCCCCCCTGGTATACTCTCTGTGTCTTTTCCTTACTCCTTGTTTCATTATTTCTCTTTTCTTGTCTTCCTGCAGGTTTCTGTCTTTTTCTCTCTTTCATTGATTCCTGTTTTATCTTATTGTCTGTCTGCTTCTCACTGATGTACTGATTCTCACTCATGTATCCAAAAGTAAAGTAAAGTAAAGCGTTCCCCTGTGCTTAGCACCACGCCATGAAGGCGTATAGGGGGTGTGGGGGTAACGCCCCACACTTTCTTGATCCGGTCGTGAGTGGGGGTGATGTGATCAGCACCACGCCCCTAACCGCCTTTACCCCCCAGGGTTTCCCCCAGGTACCCATGTTATTCGACTCTGGGTGGGCGCCGGAGCCGCTTCCAACGTTAGAAAAGTTCCCGGATTTGAACCGGCCTGGGATCGAACCCGGGACCTTTAGCATGGTAGTCAGACGCGTTACCGACTGAGCCACCTAAATTAATCGATTTGCTTTATTTTACTTCGCTTTTTGTGCCACTTTTGGCTAATTTGCGAAGATGGGGATGAGTGATGATATGATGAAATTGATGAATGGACACTCACAAACATCCATGCCCAGGCCAGGATGGCGTCGTAGCGCTATGTGCTAACCACTCCGCCACGGGTCCAGCACATGTACTTAGATGGCGTACGTTAAGCAAACATCAAAAGATCCATCTGACCGAAACTTTGATATCTTAAAATAGTAAGAGTTACTTTTATTCTAAACTTTTTGGAGTTTACGTAGATAATGCTTAATCTTACTTCCTTTTACTCATGCAACCACATGATATGGTCTCTATGAATCACAGATGGTCAAATCTGGTTGTATTTTTGCCGGCCTCCGTGGAGGAGTCGTTATCACAGCGCGCTACGACGCCAGGGGTCTCGGTTTCGAATCCCGGCGTAGGCATGGGCGTCCTTTCATCAGCACTCATCCTCATCTTTGCGATTAATCAAAAGTGGCAGAAAAGTGAAGTAAAATAAACCAAATCTGTCAATGTCAAACCATCAATTGTATCTTTTTTACGAATTTTGCACTGTACTCCAGCAATGTATATTGTAAGGTATGGCGTGTTCCACATCTATGGATTATTATTATTATTACTACCATTCACGCTCTCTGTTTCTATCCAGTTCTTGATCGCTGCTTCTCTCACTTTCTTCTTCTATGTGTCTGTAGCTTCCTTAATTTCCCTTGATCCCCTCTTTGATATAAAGTCACTCCTCTCTCACGCGCGCGTCCCTCCTTGTAACACCAACGAATTAATAATTCTAAAAACGTCAAGGAGGATATAACATCACCAATAACTCCCAAAGCTAATATTCTATTGAAACAACTATTATACAATTAAATATATATTGACATAATAAATCCCCTAAAACCAACGAAAAAACAAATAACTCAGAGAAAGAGGAAGAAATCTCTTTCAAGCCAAATATATTAATTTACCTCTATCCTCTCCTGTTTTTCTGGTTTGCCTCGAATGTTGATATGTGTGTATTTTCCCACCCCTCCTACATATTAGAAAGGATGTTAGGTTCGACCTACCCTTACTCATCATGTCACTACAAGACATGCGATTCTCTAAATCAGTTTCCCGGAAATGACGAATGGTTAAATGCATTAGTATTCTTCCTTTATGCATGACAACGACACAACCGTGTCTCCTTTATTCATTGCGACTGATTTATTCACGCCTAGAGAAGGAAACGACACTTTCTCTGGTTTCAGTATTTTTTTGTTACCACTGACATCGACACTAAGTCTCCGTAGGTATAAAAAATATATACGTTTTCTACATAAATTTTGCTACATGAGTAACAAAATATGTAAAGATATATACCTCGTCAATAAGTGAATATTTAATCAATTTAGCGTTCTGCTTTGTGGGATTGACTTTGTTCCATCAGCACTGGTTTTTTTTGGAAATAGTGGGAGAGCAAGACACTTTCTGGCCTTCTCAAATTCCCTCAAAGGTATGGAGTACCTTTTAGCCCCTTTCTCAATATTACTATCAATAACCAATTTTTATTTTAAATATGTATATTCTGGGTTTTTATATTATAATAATATTGGTAACCTTTATGGTCTGTGGGCAACCTTATAACCTCTATGACATTATATGGGGTTTGTATAAAACTTCACCTTGCATAGATTAAAAAGTTTGGACACCCCTGCTCTAAAGTTTCTACTCACTCTTAGAAACGTTATTTATAAACAGTGATTTATGAACACAACACCCAACAACACCCAACAACCCCTTAAACCCCCGCCCACTTTCCTCAACACCATCCTAAAAATTTTCACAAGGGTCCAATTTGTGGTCATTTTGACTCTAAATTTACACTTACTCCCACTCTCAGATGAAACATTCTGGATAAACCTCTGCTTATAAAACTAATTTTGTTGCTGCTTAATTAGTGTGTGAATATTTTTTAATCCACAGTAGTGTTTTCATTATTTTTTTATTGTTTGTTTTGTGTATGTGCAGACGCACCTACGTATAATAGAGAGAGTTGACGTCAATATCCCTCTTCCTAGTTCCCAAATTATTTTAAATTTGTTCCCCTACTCTCCTTTGTTTCATTTTTTAAATTCGAAAGAAAGCTTCTTAAGTACAGTAATTTCTGTGTAAGTTGTTGCATTATTCACATTGTTTTAAAATGGCTGTTTTGATCATTAAAAGGTTCCCTCTGGTAAATTCTGCAATGAATTGTATTTTATTAACAATGTCCACATTAAATATTTACCGCAGACAAGGTAAAAAAATTGAAGTATTTATTCAAACTTCACTTTAAATGTGCCAAAACATCATAGTTTGGCTCCGATACCAATATTTCCTTCATATAAAGTTAGCTTATTTACACAGGTCTTCTCTAGAGAAAGTAAGTGTTGAGAAGATTTGTTTCTGGTTCCAGGTTGTGAATATATCGATGATAGGCATTTAGTACCAAGAACATAGACAGATAATATCCTGGCGACTTTTATTATCAATGAGTTCCAGTCATAGGCGCCGACTCCATGGGGCTTGGGGAAGCTCGAGTCCCCCCCCCAATGTTAACAATGTGGGGATAGAGCCCCCCAAATAATTTGCTTAAGAGGATCTAATGTATTATTTTGCTTCTCTTGTAAAGTTTACTCTGAATTGTGCCACATGAACTTAACTTTAAATACACATTGGAAATATTCTAGACAATCAACGCTGAAGGGCTGAGACCACTAAACCATCAACTTTGTGGGGGCTATGACCAGAGACAGCAAAACACATGACTTATTACTATATACTAACAGTAATTATATTAAGATTGTTAACATTTTTACTAAAGTGTTCCAAAAGACCATGTACATGAACTAGGGGAGTGGATGGGACTTTCGGGCTACAAATGGCTCTCACATGACATTCAGAATAAGATCGATGATATATTAGGGAGATCTGTTTTACGCTCCCTGGTAGCAGATATTAAAAGTTGGGAATGTAAACAACTGACATTCTGCATTCGAACTGTGAATGAAAATTTTGATATTTTTGAGGAATTCATAGGCTTTTACGAGATTCCGAACACTGAGGACAAAACTTAAAAAAGGGAGGGAGTGAGTCAATCATTAATTTATTTCAGTGATCACAGGCCCCTACCCCCCAATAATTTTAACAAGTCGGCGCCCCTGGTTCCAGTCCTTGGTTGGACTCTGACTCAAAAGTGTTTGCATTATTCATGTAGCAGGTCTGGGCTATTCTTTATAATTTCTTACTTCCTCTCCCAACTATCGCGGATTGGAGTTTTTCAGTGCCCCTTTCATGAAACAAAACAGTAGGGGGCCAATTTAAAACTAGGAAGAGGGATATTGACATCAACTGTCTCTATTAATACGTATATAAACACGTTCATGCCTCTTCACACACACGCACAAAACAAACTGCAGTAAAACCTGTCTATCCCGGAACATGATGATTCCGAGCAAAATTTTCCGTCTTAACAGTTTTCCTTCTTATACAGGGTTGACTTTAAATACAGTATAGAGCGCTGCAGGAAATAATGGAAACACAGATTTACATTTTGCATTACTTATAATGTAGTGTAGAGTACTAATGCATGTACGTACATGAATAAAAATGCGATACAGTCGCAATAAGCATAGCAGAGATTACAATTATGTAACTACACAACACGTTGGTACACTTTTTACAGTATTGTAAGAATGTACTGTACGTACTTATGTATATTTTCGAACCCGGGACCCCTGGCGTCGTAGCGCGATGTGCATAGAGGGAAAGAGAAAGATTGAAAGATGGAATAAGAGAGGTGAAGAAAGATTGAGATAAAAGTGAAGAAAAAAGAAACAAAGAGAGATACAAGAACAATAGAAAGATGACGAAAGAACAGAGGAGAAATAGACAAAGAAAGGTGGAGAAAGAGGGTAAGAGATGAAAGAAAGAAACGGAATCGTAACAGCTATGAGTATTGTAGCACATTCTTTCATATCAGCAATGTTACCGATAAGCGAGTGGCAACAGAGGCGTGTTCCACTTACAGTTCTGCATTGTTTTCTTGCGAGTTTTTACTGTATAAACAAATGAAAATATTACTGTTGATTCAAACATATTCACACACTAATTAAGCAGCAACAAAATTAGATTTATAAACTGAGGTTTATCTACAATAGTGTGTGATTTCATACTGACAAAATCCTGCATTCGACTGCTCAGAGGTAGAGCGATCATCCATCCAAGGGATGGAATATAGTTTTCTTGCATCTTGATTGGCTCAAGATATTCATACCTTGTTCAACAATTTAAAAAGGAACTTTTTGAAATATTATTTAGTCCTAATATTCTGATTGTCACAGTTATATTATAGAAAGTTAGTAGCCTAATGTGCAGTTTATCTTCAGATTTACTGTGAAGATTGTAAACAAGTCCAAAGAGAACTTAATTCACGAAGTTAATTAACCGAACAAATACAGCATTTCACAGAGCTGTCCTGCGACGCCAAGTGCCCGGGGTTCGAATCCCGCTTGGGCTTGGTTGTTTGTGAATGTCCATTCATCAATTTCATCACTCATCACCATCTTCGCAAATTAGCCAAGATGCACAAAACGCGAAGTAAAATAAACTAAATCAATCATAGAGCTGTCGGGTTTTGGAGCCGCAAAATTCCTCCTACAAAAAATATATAGCTATTACGTTATTACTGTTAAATCATTTGGTATAAAAATGTTGCATATACTGCGTTTTACACGTACACGAGAAGAAGGAACCAGTGGCAGCGATTGGGTCCCAAAACCGGGGTGAGGCAAGGTGCAAAAACTAAGGGGGGGGGGCAAAGACAGTATATTTCCCTTTGTATATAAGGTTTAGCATAGTATAGTGCGATGGCAAAAGTGGGGAAAAGTTGGGGGGGAATTTCCCCCCTCGCCCCCCTAATCGCCGCCACAGCAAAGTTACGAGTAAATTTTAAAGATGTTTTATTCCTTTTTTAAAAATCTGTAGCTACGTGCTTGAATCCACTCTGAAACTCGTAGGCCTATTCTGTGTGCAACTTTGTAAAAAATTTTCTCTTTCGGTTAGCACATCGCGCTGCGACGCCAAGGGTGCCGGGTTCGAATCCCGCTCGGGCTTTGTTGTTTGTGAATGGCCATTCATCAATTTGATCATTTCATCACTCATCCCCATCTTCGCAAATTCGCCAAGAGGCACAAAACGAGAAGTAAATTAAACTAAATCAATAACAATAAATTCTCCCTCTCCTCAACTATATGTTATTGTCTTCTTCTATTTTTATAATTGTAATTGCATTTCAATTTTCTTTGATGTACTAAAATTGTTAAGTATCATGGGGGACGTGGAACTTATATAATCAAATGGATGGCAATGAATCAATCACTGAAATCAATTTATAGAATTTGGACTTTACACAGAAAGAATACAATATTGTATCTGCGTTCTGTTTCTTCCCAGAGGAGTTTCTGCCCCCTCCAATAACTGTGCTGTCATTTTCCCTCTAAAATTGTTTTATATTTTTTTAAAAAAACCTATATAATACATAGGTGTATTTAGTGACCTGAGATTTTAAACGTTTTGCCATTGTTACTTATCGTTCACTAAAACGAAAACATTGATTTCGGTACCAAAACGTACTGAATGTAAGCAACAATTCCAAAGTATAAGAATAAACTTACCTTATCTTGTGTTGGATTCCGCCGTCCGTTTTGATTCACAAAAGTATGATGAAACACACACGTTACACTAAACAACTCCAATCTGCAGTAAAATAACTGCGACTGACAAAACTTTCAGGGAACTCGCATTGCTTGCATCGAGGCCACCACAACACCGCCTACGTCACTCCTACGTCATCGTGTCACGTGGTGCGTTTCAGCCTTTTAAATTGTTCCAGTGAATGATGTGTCGGATACTTCAAATTACACCAATAAAGGTCCATCGGGTGGACATTCGGACGACTGCAGATTAAGCGTGCAGATATTATGGAAGCTGCTACTTATGCTGGTATTCATGTATGTTTATTAAACATTCAGATATCGATTAATTGGTTTGGATTATTTTACTCCGCTTTTCTGCCACTTTTGGCTAATCGCGAAGATGAGGATGAGTGATGATATGATGAAATTGATGAAGGGACACTCACAAAGAACACCCATACCCTGGCGTAGGCAGAGATTGTCGACCCATGACTATATTTTGGATTGACTGAATTACACCCTTCTATGTATACGGGGAAATATCCCCTTATCTAAAATTCTGACTAAAACGTTAAAACAGGAGGGGGTGTAAAATGCCCATTGGGAAAAATTAAAAGTGCAAGGTTGTAAAAAGACCTGCACAAGACAAACGTAACACATTAAAAAGTCAGAATGTATTAAAAGCTTCCTCACAGACGGTGGAAAAAATAAGATAAGATAAGATAAGATTTATTTCCATCCACTTGATCATATGAGTACAAATAGCACTATGATATGAGATAGGTCAATTACATGTGTAATTTTGAGTACAAAAGAATTAACATATTAAAAAGTATAAAGAGTATAAAATAAAATTACATGTATAATTTTGAGTACAAAGGGAATTAACACCTACCCTCGAATGTATGTAGGCCCCCTCCCCCAAAATGTACAAAATTTTCATTTCAATCAATTAAACAATATGACACTGCTACTACATTAGTTTAACAGTCACGAGACAGTCTGATATGATATGATATGATTCTTTTCCATCCACTTGATCTTATAAGTACAAATAGCAATATGATATGGGATAGGTTAATTACATGTATGATTTTGAGTACAAAGGAATTAACACATACTTATGCATATTAAAAAAAGTATAAAAGAGTATAGAATAACTTAAAAATTAGAAGAAAAATCAAAGGTTATGGCTATTAGTGAACATAAAAATAGAAGAAAAATCAAAGGTTATGTCTATTAATGAAAAATATGATCCAAGTACTCCTCTGTGCTATAAAACAAATACTTCATAAGCAAGCTTTTTATATTATTTTAAATTTGGTTGGATTATGATTCTTGAATTCCTCTGGCAGCTTGTTATAGAGTTTTACACCTTGAAATCCTAGACCACTATGTGTTTTAGATGTGCGGACAGTAGAAAGGTGGAGGGAGTTATGCATAAGAGTGCTGTACTTGTGTATGTCCAGATTTTTTGAGAAGATTTTAGAATTTGTATGAATAAAGTACAACGTTTCTAATATGTACAAACATGGAAGAGGTAATATTTGAAATTCATTGAAAATTTGTTTTGTTGGGTTTGAGAGGGATACATTCTTCATAATTTTTAATATGCGTTTTTGCCAAATAAAACTTTTCTGCATTTTGGGTGAGCTGCCCCAGAAAGAGATACCATATGTAAGTACAGGTTGAATCTGTCCAAAACATACTGTCCTTAAATCATTCAAAGTTAAAACATTTCTCAAAATTCTCATCGTGTAGCAGAGCCTGCTTAACTTTTGAGTTAAATTAGTAATTTGCATCCCAAGACAGGTTTGTGTCTATCCATACTCCTAAGAATGTTATTGCATTGCATTCCTTGACGACTTCATTGTTAATAATTACACTTAAGTTTTTGATTTGTTTTGCTGGATTAAAATTTATTAGAACTGTTTTATTAACATTCAGGGAAAGCTTGTTGTTGTTGTTTAGCCAGGTGTTTAGTTGTTTTGTTGTTGAAATGGAATTGTTTTGAAGTTGCTAATATTCCAGGCTTTTTACAATGATATTTGTATCATCCGCAAAAAGTATTGTTTGAGACTCTGATAAGGTTTCTGGAAGATCATTTATGTAGAGTAAAAATAAAACTGGTCCTAGCATTGAGCCTTGCGGTACACCTGTATTGAGGAACAATTGGTCTGATTTGATTTTGTTAATATCTACATACTGACATTTGTCTTTTAAATAAGACGTGAACCATTTTTTTGCTAAACTTCTGATTCCATAATGTTCCAATAGTAAAATGTCATGCTGAACCAAATCAAATGCTTTGGTAAAATCTAAAAGTAATCCATGCACATGCATTTTTTTGTCTCTCGATTTTAGTATGTTATTTGTAAATTCAAAAATAGCTTCTGATATTGACTTACTTTTTTGGATAAAATGTCGTATTTTCCTAAGAAAGTTACTAATTTATTTAGCATAATTTTCTCTATTACTTTAGAGAAGACCGATAAAAGAGAAATTGGCCTATAGTTTGAGCATTCTTCTTTGCTGCCTTTCTTGAATAATGGTCTCACTTTTGTTATTTTGTACTCACTAGGAAAAATACCTGTTTCTAAAGATGTGTTGCAAATACTTACTAGTGGTTGTAAAATACTATTCGCACCTTTTTTTAGTAGAGAACTTGAAAATTCATCTGGACCTGATGAATACTTATTTTTTTAAATTATAATTACCTTCTCGACTTCTCCCTCAGTTACTGGTGTGAGAAACATAGTGTTTGTGTTTCGGGGACTGTTGAAATATGTTCTTAATCTAGGTGTAGAGATTACTGCATTTTTTTACGGTATTGGGAATGTTCACAAAGTATGTATTAAAAATTTGTGCCACATCAAGGGGATTGCTTATTTTCTCTCCATCAGCCATTATTTCTATTTTTTCATTCACGTTCTTTCTTTTCTTACCAGTTTCATCATTAACAATTTCCCATAGTTTCTTTGATTTATTTGCAGATTTGCGTATTTTATCTGCAATGGCCAATTCCTTAGCATTGTTTATTACCTTCCTGAGAATAATTACATATTTTTGTGGTGGTTTTTAAGTATGGGATTCTTGTTTTTCTGGATTTCTTTATATAATTTTCTTTTTGTTTCACAGGATTTTTTTATCCCTTTAGTTATCCAGCAAATTGATTTTGTTTGATTTAGGGGTTGTCCGTATGTTTTGTATGGAAATTCTACTTCAAAATGATATTTTACTGTCTTTGTGAATAAGCTTACTTTTGTGTTTAAAATTTCCTCCATGAGCACATCAGTCCAGTTTTCTTTCTTTAAGAAATATACAAAGTTTCCTATATTTTCCTTGGGGAATTTTATTTTTTCTACAGTAGTGATATGTTTTGCAGTTTTTTCTTTTATATTTTCTGGTATATGGACACTTATGAAAACTGCTTCATGATCGGACAAAGCTAAAGGTAAAATATTTGTGGTGTATTCAAAAAATCTTGGTTAATTATTATTTGATCAATACATGTTTTACTTGTTGGTGTTATCCTTGTTGGTGAATTTATTGTTGCAATCAAATTATGGGAGGTTAGAATTGTATTTAGTTCATTTTTTTCCGGACTGTGTTTTAAAAAATCTATGTTTATATCGCCCATCACTATAACGGGTCGTTTTTTATGTAGTAAAATGGACATTGTTTCTAATTTTTCAAAAAATGTGTCTAAGTGTCCATCTGGTGTTCGGTATAAGCAAACTACTGTTGCTTCATTTTGTTGTAATTTTAAATTCAATACTGCGTGTTCAAAATTGAATTTTTCATTTAAATAATTAGTTTTTGTTACGTTTTCATATGGTATATTGCTTTTAACCAGTATGGCAGCACCACCTCGTTTGTGATGTTTACGGCAATATGCGCTGGCTAAATTAAAATTTGGAATTTGTGTGGAAGAACACTCTTCTTCTCGCAACCAATGTTCAGTGGCACAAATTATATGTTGGACTTCTGTGAGGGATCCAAGAATCACATCCAGCTCATGGACCTTGTTCCTTAATGACTGAAAATTTTGACTCATTAACCTAAAAATATTTTTGTTTTCAGAGATAAGAAGTTGTTCATTTTTGTTTACATTAACTGTATGTACATCTACACTGGCGTTCAGATTTTGTGAACTGATTACTTTGTCTGTATATATTGGCCCAAGTTTCACTAGTATTACGTGAATAGATAGATAACGTGCTTTGTGTAAATGGTAATGATAATGATAATGATGACTGAGTCAGTTTCTGTACTGACTCGGACATTATGAGTTTCCCTGATTACTTGCAATACTTATAGCTATGGACTGACACAAATTTCTTTTTCTGTTTACATTATAATGTAAGCCATGCATGGTGAAATTTTCTCTGTTGTTATTTGCTTTTATTACCTTTGCATATTCTATTTCATTGATGAGGTTTTCACTTTGTCTGTTTGTCTTCTTAATCTCCTTGTTTACTATTGACCATTATGGGAGGTCATGTCTTACAGGAATTTGGATTACATGCACATTTGTGTTCTTCAGGATGGCAAGTTTTGTTTTTAGTTCCTGCAAATAGACCTCTGATTCATTGTACGCTATGTCATTTGTACCACCAATTATCACAATATTATCCTCCTTAGTAAAGTCTGAACATAGTTTCTTACAATCATCTAAAACATATTTTAGTTTTGCACTTGGTTTTACAATGCCACTTACCTCACAGTTCGGCAGATACTCAGATAAAACATTTGAGCAATTTCTTCCATGACTGTCACTTAATATCAGTACTTTGGGTTTTATATTCTTTGTTTTCTTATTTGCCTTCATTTTCTTTCCTTCTCCCAGTCCATTGATCATGTTTTGTTGTTGCTTGAGATTGCATTTCTCTTTGAAAATTCCGGAGATGCAGTTTTTATCCTGATCTTGGTCTTGACGTACACTGGACTTATTCTGTAGTTCGCACCCCAAGTGAACGTTTCCTTTTTCGTTTTCTTGATCTTGAGTACACTGAACATATTTTGTAAATCTTCGAAAAATCTAAAAACATTTGATAAAACACCGTCAATATTTTGGACTTCCTTGAACTTTATACATTGGCGTCACCTGAAATTTCTAAGGAAGGTCAAGCCATTGACATAAAATTGAATAGAAGGAAATGACAATTAAATAACACTAATTGAAGAGTTTATTATTTTTATTATTATTATTATAAGATTGTATTATTTTGTAATTAGGCTATATACATGGGCGTCCGGAAGGGGGGCCACGGCCCCCCCTGGAAAATGAATGTGTACCTTAAAATTATATAATTCACACATAATTTCATTTCAATCACAGTCATTTATGTAAATTATTATAAATTCGTTGAAGAAACATGATAATTTCAGACTGAAACAGTGTTTTTTGAGGGGGCATCACTATTTTGGAGGGAAATATGTATCCTTTGCCCCCCTGGAAAAAAATTGCCTTGCTTGCCCCTCCCTGGAAAAAATCCTGCGGACGTCCATGGCTATATATTCAATTTTGTAATTTTGTAGCTCCTATTTTGACATAGGTTGTTGCCATATCGTGCTTATCACTAAATAAATACATGTATTGTTATTATTATTATTATTATTATTATTATTGTGTCCATGGGAAGACTTTTCTACTTGATCAAGTAGAATCCATGAAAGTTATTTTTTAGTCATAACATAAAGTTTATGATGTGTGGCCGGCCTCTCTCACACATAAAATCTAATTTTTGGAATTTTGAAAACTTACGAAAGCATTCATTTCTTGGATTTAGTGGAAGAATATAAAAAGCAAAGTTCTAGCATTTTACAATCATTTTTCTGAATATAAAGCATTTATTACTTTGCTTATCCTGTTAAAATCTAATTAATGCTGCCATTTTGCAGGCAGGGCCGGTGCTCTTGATACTGCAGCATTAGGCCCATTCCTGGGATAGGCCCAGATGAAAACAGACGAGAATTTTCCGAAAGCTGAATAGTTTTCTTTTGCTATATTAACCTAAAAATAAATCTTAGAATGAAATTTGGAGCCCCAATTTCGGACGCCTAGGCACAGCGTTACTTATTATACAGTTACTATTATTCTTTCCGCTGTGATGTAACTATAACGTCGTTGTGTTTATTGTTCATCGAAGATTTCAAGCATCAGGCCCAATTTCGTCTTAATCCGGCCCTGTTTGCAGGTGAGGAGGTGTTACTGGCTCACATAAAGTCACCGATGACTTTAGAGAAAATTATCGATGTTTTTTTTCTACTAAGCCAGGGCTTAGCTAAATGTATTTTTTTACAACTTTGTTACAAATCTAGTCAATACTTGCTTTACGTTGTACTTATGGAGGTTCGCAGGATTTTTTTCCAGGGAGGGGCAAGCAAGGTAATATATTTTCCAGGGGGCAAAGGATGCATATTTTCCCCTAAAATAGTGATGCCCCCTCAAAAAACACTACTTCAGTCTGAAATTATCATGTTCCTTCAACATCCTTATATTAATTGACATAAATTACTGTGATTGAAATGAAATTATGTATGAAATTTATATATTTTAGGTGGACCTTCATTTTCCAGGGGAAAGCCGTGCCCCCTCCCCCCATTCCGGACGTCCATGGTTGTACTCTTTACTCTCATTTAAATAAATAAAATATCATATTAAACAGAAGTTTGCATGAAAATGGAAATGGCACTGAAACTGTATCAACATGTGTTGGTTGTTCGAAGACATACAGTACCGACAACTCAAAGCTCTTATGAGAGGAGACAAGAAATTAACTTATACGTAGCTATAATGCTTTAATTACTTTCACGAACAACGAGAGCCCGGATATTGCACTAAATGCTTTTATGTTCTTGTGAACAAATTCGTGTGGGCTTTCAGTTCAAAAGTTCGTTTCAAGTTATATCATGGGAATTCTGTTGCACCTAAAATCGCCTATTTCTATTCTTTATGCCCATTTCCGTTATCAGTTTCCATATGTGCCTTAGGTGTATTTAAAAGAGACATAGATTAATGTATCAAGTGTTAAAAGTCTGTTTTGGTTACCAGTGCCGGATCTACAAATTGTCCCTCCCGCAAAATATTACTAAAGGCCTCTTCTATGTAAATACACTTACTTATGAAAGGAATTGTTAAAGCTTTTGCTGTTATTCAGTTTCTTCAGTGCATGTGTGAGTAGCGTGTGTGTTGGTTTTTCGTTCCTTGCTCGGAAGAAAACTTGCACTTAGATAGAAATTAATGTTTAATCTTTTTTTGGACATGGCAGTTATTTGCTGAAACATACAACCTGTAAATCACAAAAAATAATATTTGTAATAAAACATCGTTACAATTTCGCCATTCGAATTACATCGACTTATTCCAGATATCTCAGGAGGGCAAGTGCGCAAAATGCTACTCCCCCACCCCCTTGTGGGTGGGTACCCTTGGGTGTGTTCATTTCTGGCGAATACATATCATGCAATCAGCCAAAAGAAGAAACCACTATGGATTTGTTTTACTTGTGATCAAAAATTTCTGCCTATTTCCTTTGAGATAGAGAGCCTATAGTCCCGGCGCTCTTAGGGAGAATTCACACCGAAGAGACACGTGACATGAGAGTTTCACACCGAAGAGACAAGATGCAAGCGACACTGTTTTCTTTGCTCAGTTTGCATGATGGTACCGATATAATTGCATTAATCAGTTTATTTGTCACCCGAAAAAAAAAAGAAAAAAAGAAACGTAACAAGAGACATTGTTACATGTAAATTGCGTTGTAAAATTTGTTCAAGATATTGAAACTCGAGAGAGACATGTGCGTGAGAAAACTGAGAATAATATGCACTGACATGAAACTGTATACGCTAGACTTTTCAGCCTGAATAAAGCAAATACCTAAACACTAGAGAAATGGTTCTAAACTTTCGTGAAACCATGTCCCGGTATTTTTTTTAGCCCAAGAATTTTCCTCGTAAATAACTTACAGTATTTAAGATTTTATGCATGAATTAACATGCACCTATAAAATTAAATATTGATAAATAAATTCTAGCATAACCATAAAGAGTACCTAATAATAGTTTGATTACATGTGTAGGATTGTTGACAAATATAAAACTATGGAAGACAAAGTGGTAACGTCGTCTCCTTGTAATGAAAGTGATCCCGGGTTCGATAACCGGTGGAGGCACCGGGAAGATCCAGTTCTGATTAATCTATTTGTGCATAAAATGGACTTAAAAAACGAAAACTCACAACTCAAATAGCTATGATATTGGGATTATGATAGTGGTCAACCACTTTCAGCAGAACCTTTCGGTGCTCAGTATAGTTGATACGAAGGCACGGTATCGGGTCGCGGCCCGGCGTTGAGAAACAATGCACTAGAGTACTTTACCATGTTAACTAATATGTTTTGGACTTAAGTGCCTCCATATGCTGGCCTTTTCAAATAAAAGCAGTCAGGTAAATGGCCAACACACTGCCTCTTTACACGATGTTGAAAGCAAATTACAACCGATAACTGCATCAAAAAACTTGATAAAGCGAAAAGAACGTTGTGTTTAAATCTTAAAACATTGTGCATATCGATATATTATTATATCAGCAAATTAGAGGTTCAAATATGATCCCGGCTGGCCTATCTTCCCTACTTACGAAAGAACTCGCGGTCAAACAACCAATTAGTCCTAGTGCTTAGGCAAGATCCGACAACGTTAAACACAGATTAGAAATTGGTTAGGGGAAACAGGATTTGCATAACCGTTCTGTGCTGTGATTGCACACCAGTTCCTACGCCACTCGGACCTTTCCACTTACAGCACCTTGTAGTAGTACAGCCAGCGAGTTATAGAGGTCTCCATACCCTTTGAGTTCAGCCAACGGCGATCGCACTGCCATCTGTGATTTCATCATTCTCGGGAACTATCCCAAACTCCCACTGGGGAACTGAACGAACTGAACTGAAAACTTCACATGTAAGTGTTTTGGAGGCGCCATTGTTCCAGATGCATCCACTTACAGACTGGAAAATGTTATCGTAGAAGTCAAAATATAATAAATAATGCCAGTAACTAGGAGAGGAACCTACATATTTAGTTGTTATTTGTAAATAATGGTTTATGGTTTACATCAATTCCAAATATGCATCAGTTTAATCATTTCCATCACAAGATTAATCATTCATATCATGATCGGACCTGTGACACTTTCGTCTTCCTCTTCTTTAGAGCCAGAGGCTAATAAGCAGCGTTGCCAACCCCTCAGCAACGAAAAGTGCTCTTCGAACTGTGAAATTAGGTTGAATGCCACCCAATTGTGCTAGGGCAGTATTTTTATTATTATTATTAACAATATATTTTATTACCATTTTCATATGTTATATTTTATCCCACCCTAAGATCTATTTATTTTAAGTCGCTTTTTTGTGCCTTAGGGTCTCTGCGTGTAAGTACGACAATGAGGGTGAATGAAGAACTGATGAATTGGTCTGTGGACTATGGGATGGAAAAAAATATAATTACATGTCCATACCTTACCAAGGGTCGAACTAGGGCATGTGGTTCAGTAAATTTGTAAACATACTTCACATATTTTTCCTAGCAGGTGGGGAGAGGGAAGATGACATGACACCGTTAAGCGTCAATTACTACCGGGGCGAGGGGGGGGGGGGAGGTCGGTGTATAATCCACAAATATATCTCATATACTACTGCATATTTTTGCGTTATATGGAAGGATTTATTAACCCATTTCCACCTCCAACAACACCTTGCTAGAGACGCACACTTTTGTGCTAGTTCTTTACAACTTTCAAATGCTCATGCAATGCATTTCTATGTAAAATAACAATTTATCCAAATAAAAAAAAGGATAGGAAAAAAGGTACTCACCAAACGAAAAAATAAAAACTGCCTCTTTCCCACTCCTTTCTATATTTCTGAGCATACGACTCCCATTTCTGGTTTAAATCCCCACGAAGTATTTTTCTTTTCTTTTCTTTTCGGGAGTTTCACAGTTACTTCTTTTGCTATTAGTACTCATTTTTCGAAATTGTTCCAAATATATTTTTATATTGGCCGCGGTGGCTCAGTCGGTAACGCGTCTGACTACCATGCTCAAGGTCCCGGGTTCGATCCCCGGCCGGTTCAAATCCGGGAACTTTTCTAAGGTTGGAAGCGGCCCCGGCGCCCACCCAGCGTCGAATAACATTGGGAACCTGGGGGAAACCCTGGGGGGTAAAGGCGGTCAGGGGCGTGATGCTGATCACATCACCCCCACTCATGACCGGATCAAGAAAGTGTGGGGCGTTACCCCCACACCCCCTATACGCCTTCATGGCGTGGTGCTATGCACAGGGGAGCACTTTACCTTTTTTATATTTTTATATATAAAAAAATTAGAAAGCCGGAAAAACACTCACAGGTACACTGAAACACACGCTCAAAAATACACTGAAAGACGCACGCACGAAGAATTAAAATAATGCACAGGAACAACGCTTTTTTCGCCGCGAGAGACGGCTTCCGAAATGGTAAGATGTGGAGTCGACTGAACCGAACCGAACCGAACCGAACACAAGCTGAAGACAAAGATGGTCAAATTTGTCGACAAAGGAGGGAAGAGATGAAAGGCGTTGGTGGGGGACGGGATCCCTGGGCGGGTTTACTCTCTTTTGTTGGAAACATGTCCACTCCTGAAATAGAAACGTGCAGTTACTTTTATTTTTACTTCCTCAGAGCACACTATTCTTTGAGTTCAATATCTATCGACGGTTGCAGATTATGCTAGATTTGGCTGTTATGCCAAACATAGGGTGCTAGGTGCCAAAGACGGTTAAATTATGCTAGGTTTAGCACCATTATGCTAGGGTTGGCATCGCTGCTAATAAGCATCTTTCTTAACAGAAATCACCATGGACGTCCGCAGGATTTCTTCCAGGGAGGGGCAAGCAAGGTAATTTTTTTCCAGGTGGGGGCAAAGTCTGAAATTATCATGTTTCTTCAACGAATTTATAATAATTAACATAAATTACTGTGATTGAAATGAAAGTATGTGTGAATTATATATTTTTTTTAGGTACATTCATTTTCCATGTGTGGCGTGGCCCCCTTTGCCCCCCTTCCGGACGCCCATGGAAATCACTACTCCTGTGTTTTACATAGCATATGTAATACAATTATTTCGACTATCGTCAAAATCTTTTGTATTTCTGCAGGCACAAGCAATATATTTGGATAGAGAGAATGTTTTTTTGTCAACCAGGGAATCCCCATATAGGAATTGTCTATAGTCTGTGAATTGACAGCTGACTAATCAAATGATGAAGAGAAATGTTTTTGTAACAAATTTGTGTCGTTAGTACGTACGCAGGTAGTCCACGACAGTGAGTAGAAATATTAATACACTTTATATTATCAGTGTATTTATTACTTTCATTGGAAGTAGCTTGTAGCCTTATTTGCAATATTCTACGTCATCCAACTTTTGAAATAACTTTCTCAAGAATGAAAGAACTAACTACATCAGGTCGTATGTTATTAGCAAAAAGAAAAATTGTAAACTCTTGCAAACTAATCGCCGAATGCACCCAAGAACTGTGTGTACATGTTTCACATTCCGTGTTTCTAGATTATCATCCATATCGACAATATTCATAGCATATTAAAAATAATAAATGAGGTAAAATACACTAAGGCCTTTTTGTATATGAATGAGGAGCAGTTCGAAAGAAAATATGCAAGGGCGACGCAATGTTCATTTGGGTTAGGTGTGTGTTTGTGTGGGCTAGGGTATCTCATCTCTATTGCTAAAAGTGATGGGGGGAATTGGTAATTATGCGATATCGCCCGAACACCTCTCAATCGTTTGTTTCGTTAATTTTTGCATTGATACTTACCTATTTTGCATTGTGGAAGATTCTTTAAGGTGAAGTTATGCCTTTTTCCATAAAATAGTGTCAACTTTTCTATATAATTCTGTGGGCCTTCCCGATGGTGCGTAGCATCATCACCTTAAATCAAAGGGTCCCAGGTTCGATACCGGTGGAGGCACATATTGGTTCAGATCCCACTTCAAGCTGTAGGACCAGTCCTGATAAGCCTTTCTCTTCATAAAGGGGACTTTAAACAACAATTTAATTCAACTATATAATTCTGTACTTGCCAACAGCCATTTCTTTCCTATTGTCTTAGGTGTGCCCCTTATCGCACAATGTGAGGACAACCTTGCGTTCGGACATGAGACGAAGAATGCCTACGTTGTTAGTTTTGGTTCTTATAGCATAAATAGACTGTAAATGTATTACTTATGCTAAGAGAACGAAACCTAACAATCCTAACCTAACTATGAAAGTATTCATTCCCCAGTGAAGTCAGAACACAAGGTTGTCTTCACATTGTGCGATAAGGAAGACCCTCCAGGAATCAGGGAATAGGCATGCAAAACGGGGAGTTTTGTGCAAGGTACCTCGAACATCTTATTTTTGCCCATAAATTGAACTTTTTCAACATGAAAACTGTGCTGATTAGTTTCAGAAAGATTCCAATTTACTTCTACATTCATTCCCACTAGTTTACGATACTTACTGTCGCTTCTATCAAGGGATAGTGTGCATGTTTGCGGAAGGTACTTTTAAGCTGTTTTTTCCAACATAAATATATTTTTTTAAAATCCAAACAGTGTTCATTACTTTAAGGAAGGTTCGAATTTAGTGTGACAATGATTTCCAGAATTCTATGATAATTCGTCTTTTTGCTTGCAGAATTTGAAAAAAATCATAAAACAATCAGAACTGTTACCGCAATATTTATTGGAAGAAGAAATTTGGGGTGTGATTTTTATGATAGTGTTCTTCAGTAGGCTAGTATATATTATCAAGTATTCTAATAGTGTTCTTCAGTAGTAGGCTATATATCTTATCACAATGACTGGAATGGACTGGACTGAGTAATGTTTTGTAATGTTCCTACTATAATTGTGGTATAATGTGTGTTCTGGAGTAAATACAATATGGCATATTATTACTACAGGGGACTCTTTTTAATTCAAACTCCAAAGAGACACGAAGAAAGTTTGAATTATTCAAAATTCAAAGTAACAAAAACATTTATTATTAAAGATGATTTAAAGGGCAATATACTTCTGTTTGAATTATGGAGTAAGAGTCCACTGTATCATAATCTCTCTTGTATCTGAACTTATCTATAGAAAAGTCCAATTAATATTGCTATAAATATTGTGTATTAACAGGGATGGCGCTACAGGGGAACTACGGGGAGCTGAAGCCCCCCAAAACAGGTCTCAGCCCCCTGTAGTCCCCTAGGTTTTTTGTAGTACGGTATACGCATTTCGAGCGAAAAATTAAAAAGTAGAAGTTTACATTTTAAAAAGGTAAAAAAAAAAAAAGGTAAAATGTTCCCCTGTGCATAGCACCACGCCATGAAGGCAGTATAGGGGGTGTGGGGGTAACGCCCCACACTTTCTTGATCCGGTCGTGAGTGGGGGTGATGTGATCAGCATCACGCCCCTGACCGCCTTTACCCCCCAGGGTTTCCCCCAGGTACCCATGTTATTCGACGCTGGGTACCTGGGGGAAGTTTACATTTTACATTATAAAACTTCTATCGGGGAAAATGCAATGTTCAAGTATATTTTCTAGTTAGGTTAGATTGCAAGGTTACTTTATTAAGATGTGTTCTAAAATCAAGGGGGGAGGGGATTAGCTGCAGATATGCCTGGACAACAGTGGCCACTGATCATTTGATACTAAGTAATTGTCCAATCATGAGTCGCCATAGTTGCTACGAAATCTTCTGGTGTGGGTGTGCAGCTAAATGTGTACAGTTATGAGCCTCTATAAATCGTGTCACTATATTTTGGAATAGGTCTAACAGCTGTGACAAATTAATTTTTATAAGTAGGATGACATTAAAAATTTAAAGAAACTGTTAAGTTTCTTTTCTGTTTGTTAGTTTCTCATTCGAGTATCGACAATAGCATGAGTATGACCGATGGTCTTTCTTTGGTTTCATCGTTATATCTATCCTTATCGCTTCAAATATTTTAGAGGGAGAAATACAATGTTAAAGAAACAAAAGAGTAATAGCCCGACCCTGGGGCCGAGTGGTTAGCACATCGCGCTGCGACGCCAAGGGTCCCGGTCGGGCTTGGTTGTTTGTGAATGTCCATTCATCAATTTCATCATTTCATCACTCATCCCCATCTTCGCAAATTAGCCAAGAGGCACAAAACGCGAAGTAAAATAAACTAAATCAATCAATCAATCAACAAAAGAGTAATATTTTTTTCTTGGAAGTACACATTGTTTGCATTATATAATTATTTCTCTTGTAGTCTACGGTTATTAATTACAAGCACAACAACACAGTTTTTCGTTGTGAGTGTGTGTTCTCCTGAAACGTCACAACGAAAAACTGTGTTGTGCTTGTAATAACCGTAGACTACAAGAGAAATAACAAAAGAGTACACACTTACCTAATTCTTAAATGCCAAAAATTGTAAAGCCCTGTTAGTCTAGCAATAAAACTGCTACCTTGATATCAAGCGGTCCTGGGTTCGATCCCCGGTGGAGATAATATATTATTAAGTGGTTCAGATTCTACTAGAAGCTGTAGCCGGATTATCCTCTGTGCACTGAACCTTAATACAAATCCAATCCACTAATCATTGCAACACAGAGCGAAAATCAGGAATTGCTTGCACTCCTAGTCCTACATGTTAATTATCATTTGTGGGGTTCAAAAATAATTCTACAGTATCTTAATAGTGGCAAGTTTTAATTCCGTGCAGGAGAATTAATCTTTAATGCACATCTAAAGCTATTGATCCAATTCTGAGCAGCATTTATGCATACTATATTCTGAAATAAAATTATAATCTTCAGCAGTCATTTTCTCCAATCAAAATACCCAGTTCAAGAGTTGCAACTATATTCGTTGCTTTATGTCAATGTATTATTTGTCTCCTTGTGGAGGTGATTTTGCAGTGAAAATAGGTTTGTTCCCTGAGAGTGGCACCTCCTATGTGGACGGTATTTCTCGCATCCTCCCCATTTATAGTCCAAAGCTCTGAATTCCAGTCGTTGAACAACAAAACGTAATATATTTCATGCCAGAGAAATTGGTATGATTAACACACTTTCTATTCAAGGGTGGTATTGTTTATTTGATGTCTACTTTAATGTTATTGTCGCTTTTCTAAAGCATAAGAAACTACAATCTTTCGCCCCTCCCAACTGTTGTGATTTGGACAGTTTAGAGGTATGTCACACTATGAGACAGAAAGATCCTTCAGCAGCTGCTTGCAATGGTTGAAACGTTTAAATTTGGCTTTTACGAGCTTTATAGTATTGAAATTTGCATACCCAATCAACTGTTGCTTACAGCAAATCAAGTGTTGCCTTCGTAATCGAATTGGTAACAGGAGGTTGAGTGCTCTATCTATTCTGTCCTCTGAGCTTGCAAAACCTTTGGATTTAAATAAGGTTGTAGCTGCCCATAAATACAGACGTATCTTGTCTCAGTTTCTTGCCGTTGTTCATTTTCTCATTTTAGCAAAAAGGTACTCACACTCTTCACATAGAAATCGTGTTATGTGTATTATTTATACATAGAGCTATATCCATCGAGTTGATAATGAGTAGTTTTATGGGGTATTTTGTACTGTCCATATGAAAGTAAATCCACTCAATAATGGCTTAGGAAAGAAAGCAATATAATTAAGGCATTTTATTTGACATGAAAGATTCTTGCCTAAAAGTTCTTTTGTATATGATGGGACAAATGCAACATCTCAGTATTTTATCTTTGAATCTGATTGTAAAATATGTAACTGGTGCAGTAGCTAGATTGTGAAACATCTATGATGTTATTATATCTTTGACTATAGATGTTCAATTGTTTTGTTGATTTGGATTGTCAAGCATGGAGTTAGCCATGTTGTATGTATATTCTTAGTTATGGATTAAATTATAATTTTGTATAAAATCGAACCCACTTGATTTATTATATCATATTACCGTGGTTGGTAATACAACAATTTGGCAACTATGTATGGGATTCAAGGACAAATTCTGGAACCTTTCGATGTGGATAAAGGTAAATGTTGGATCGAGAAATAAAAGACTCGCTGCTAATATCCTTTGGCTATATTCTCAAGAACATGTACAGAACACAGTAAAAAACATGACAATCTTCATACTTTTTCTGCGCGGGATGACAGTAATATAACACAGCATAGAACAAGGAAAATACTACACAGGCTATTGCCCGGAAAACAGAGTAAACAATATTGCCAGGTGCCAACTCACATAATATCTAACATCCTCCCACCTGAGTTGGCATATCAAACAATAATAGTTTCTTAGGTAATTTTATCTCTCTCCCACTACGTGTGGTACAAGGTTTGGTTTCAGTGGGAGGGAGAATGTCTTTCTGATGTTTCTTTTTGGTTTGTGGTTTAGGTAATGAACTCTTCATTGCTTCACCCTCCACTGCAGTCACCTCCAATGGATACAATCTCTGGACAGGACGAAGTAGTTCACCATGGCAAGTTTTCAGACGTACCAATCTTGTCACTTGATCCTTACCTGGAAGAATCTCAGTTACACAACCCAATGGCCAATTATATCTTTTCATATTGTCAAAACCAATCAACACAATATCTCCTACCCTGACAGACCCACATGCTCTGTTTATGGCCTTTTGCGTTAACTGTCCAAGATACTCATTCCTGAAACGATGCCTGATATCTTGTCTCAACTTCTGACAGTAACGGAGACGATTGTTGAGCATTGAAGAATCCACATGGTCACAATCAGGTACACCCGTCTCCCTGATTTCTTGTAAAAACATAGCAGGTGTTAGAGGAACTAATTCTGTCTCACTTTCATACATGTAGGTAAGTGGACGTGAATTAATTATGGCTTCACAGTCACAGAGGATTGTTGTCATTTCTTCGTAGTACAAAACTGATTTTCCGAGTGTTCTTTTCAACAGACCCTTCAGGACACGAACCAATCTCTCCCAAAAACCACCCCACCAGGCTGCACTGGGTGGAATGAACTTCCACTGGATTCGCTGAGCTGTGGAATATTCTTCAACTTTCTTCCAATCGAGTGTCATAAATGCATTCTCAGTTCCTCTGAAATTGGTACCATTATCACTGTAGATTACAGAGGGTCTGCCTCTCCTTGACACGAATCGTCTAAAAGCCTGGATAAAAATCCCAGTTGATAGAGAAGTAACTAACTCTAAGTGAATGGCTCTATATACTGCACATGTAAAAAGGCATATCCATGCCTTTTTGCCATCTTTAAGATAAACAGGTCCTGCAAAGTCCACACCTGTTACTTCAAATACATTAGCATCTCTAACTCGATCAGCTGGCAATGGTGCTGGAAGAGCTTGGATTGGTTTGGCTGCGTGTCTCCTGCAAGTAACACATTTCGAGAGCACTGAACGTACAGCTCTTCTACCACGAAGGATCCAGAAGTTCTCTCTTAAAATACTTAGTAATATGTTTACACCTGCATGACATGCTTTCTTGTGCCAATACATTATCAGCAATTTAACAACTGGATGTTGTGCTGGAAGAACTATGGGAAGCCTGAAATTTTCAGTATCTTCTCTGGCAATAATTTTGGTTTTCAAGCGAATAATCTTGTCCTTGCCCTCATATGTGCACAAAGAGGAAAGGGATTTGTCATCTTTTGCTCGGAATGCTTCTTGTTGTATTAGTCTTAATACTGCATTTTCTGCTTCCTGAAGTTCGCGAACACCAAGATCTCCAGATCTATGAGTCTGCGAATTTCTACTATTATACAAAAATCTTTTGATCCATCCAATGAGTCTAATCACTTGGTTATAGTTAGAGAAATATCTGTAATACCATCTAGACTCAGCATCTTGAGCTTTCATACTAAGCATCGTTGATGAAGGTAGCACGTTCCTTCTTTCTCTGTCAACTTCCTCCTTGTTGATAAGAAACTCCATCGGTGGCCACTCACACGGATCCCCTTTCAACCAATGAGGTCCCTCCCACCATAAGGATCTCAACAACTGCCTTGCATCACAACCTCTTGAAGGAAAATCAGCTGGATTCATTTCACTGGGTACATATTTCCATGCACTGGGATCAGACAGTTTTCTAATTTCTTTAACTCTGTTCCCAACAAATACTCCCCAAACTCCTTCTCGTCGAATCCAAGTCAGCACCGTAGAAGAATCAGTCCAAAAGATAATGGAGTTATCTTTTAAATTCAAATGTTCTCGAATCCTGGTTGCTAGCCTTGCCCCCACCATTGCGGCAAGCAATTCTAGCCGAGGAATTGTACTATTCTTTGGAGCCACTCGTGCCTTTGCCTCAATCAATTGTACGCTAACACCTCTCCTTGTGTCTACCCTCATGAAAACTGCTGATGCATATGCCACTTTGCTAGCATCACAGAACACGTGAATGCTCATAGAGTTAAGTTCATTGGATTCATAATCCCAGCCCATGAAACTTCTGGGTATCCTTACCTCTTTCAACATCGGCAATTCTCGTACCCAGTTTAAGAACTGTGTTCTTATTTCTTCACTAACTTGCTCATCCCATTCGAGCCCCTCTGCCCAAGTCTGCTGAAGTAACAATTTTGGTAGAAGAGTCACGGGACAAGTAAAACCTATAGGATCAAATATACGGTGTGCTACAGATAATATCACACGTTTCGAAACTGTCTTGAGCTCAACATCTTCAATGTCAAAATTAACTGTAAATGTATCGGCTTGAGGATTCCAACTGAGTCCTAACACTGAAGTAGGGCTAATGTCCTCATTAACCCTTTGAGGGACTGAATACTCCCACCCTCTAAGGTCAAAACCTGCTTCAGCCATAACTGCACGTGATTCTCTTATAAATTTATGGAGATTTTTGTGATTGTCTACACTGGTGGCACAATTGTCCACATAAAAGGAACCTCGTAATTTTAAAATAGTATCTTCTGTATAAGCTAAGTCTTCCTTCCCAAAATGACAACTCTGCAATGCTTGATCCAAATGATGTTCAATAACAGCACCCAACAGAAATGGACTGCTCGTAACACCAAACACTAGACGAGTATGTCTGAATTCTTGAACCGTTCCAGTATTAATATCATGCCACCAGAGAAATCTCAGGTAGTCTCTATCTTTAGGGTGTACAGCAATTTGTAAAAAAGCTCGTTTAATATCTGCTATAACTCCAATTTTTCCTTTCCGAAAATGTAGTAAAATATCAGCAATAAGAGCAATCAAGTTGGGTCCAGGTTCTAAACATTGGTTCAAAGACTGTTGTCCTTTTACTTTAGCAGAAGCGTCAAACACTGGTCTAATTTTTGTCGTGTTACTGCTCTCTTTCACTACATGTCGATGGGGTAAGTAATGGCCAAAATTCTCTGTTTCATCCTCTGGAACCACCTCAATAACTCCCTCGGACAACCATTCTTGTAGCACTCCATCGTAACTCTGCAACAGATGTTCTTGTTTCAACTTCTGTGTAGTTGACCAAAGTCGTTTTTCTGCTAGATCTTTATTGGTGGGGAGAGGCGAACAATCTTCCTTCCATGGTAACTGTACTTCATATCTTCCTTCAGCATTGAATGTCAATGTCTGCAAAAATTGTTCTTTGACAGCCAGTGTGTGTTCTTCCGCAGACTTCTTGGCAATGGGATCCTTGATTCCTATGGTATCCAGTTCCCACAGATCAGCTACGGCTTCACCAACATATAAATTCGATACCAACAAAGCTGTATCTGATTTTCTGTTTTCACCTGGAACTTTACCCATAAGTGTCCATCCCAGCTGAGTTTCCACAGCCACTAAACCACACTTTAATTTCACAACATGGCCAGTCAGTAATTTACCACAAACATCCGCACCAATAAGAATTTCAACTGGACCTTTCATCTTACCAGTATCTGTTAACCTTATTTGACTTTTGTTCAGCTCATTTAACCAAACACCTGGTGTTACATAAGGAATCTCACCACATATTGTATCTTCATCAAGAACATCAAATGTGCACGAATATTCTCTCTCAATGCTACATACCTTAACATTATAAACATTATGATTACAAGGACTAGACATGGTACCACCAAATAGTGAATGTATCAAACTTTGTTTGCCAATGGAGCTATAACCCATACCTGTTACAAGAGATTTGCATATATACGATTTTTGTGAACCTGTGTCAATAAGAACTCTCACATTCCTGCTCCTATTGTAGTTACCTTTCAAATCTACTACCAATGTCTGCATGAATACATGCGGATTTTCAAGTTGGTTTATCAGTGTATTGTTTACCTCAGCATTTGATTCTTTGCCTTCAGAATAATGGTCAGAATCATTATCTTTGTCTGAAATATTAGGACACATCAATACAACATGCTTTTTCTTGCAAACAATACATTTCAAATTGGCCTTGCACTTCTTCGAAAAATGACCAAATTTTAAACATGCAAAACAATGCTTTTTATCTTTTAGAACCTTCTGTCTTTCAGAGAGAGACATTTTCTGGGCTTTAAAGCAATCATATGAACTGTGCTTACCACCACAGAACACACAACTTTTCTCCCTACCACCACTGACACTCAACAAATCTGTCGCACTGGGGATAATAGGCTGACGCGGTGGAGAACACCTTTTCTTCCGAACTTTCACTGCTGCACCATCCAATTCAAACCCAGCTGCTGCAAGGTTGATTCGTTCTTCTCCTTCCACTTCAGATCGCAGGAATGACATCAAGGACTGCAGTCTTCCGGTCGGTGTTGTCTCATTATTTTCCTCAGCAGCAGACAATGTTCTTCTCTGCCACACACGCATCAAATCCTCTGGGAGACTGGACTCCACCAATGGAAACAGCATTGCTGCATATTTGTCGCTGGTAACACCCATCGATTCTAATGCTCGAAGTTGGGACTCCAGTGTGTCATACAAAGTGCTCAAACAATTTTTTTCTTGACGGTTCAACACCTTTTGTAACACCAATTTTAGCAGTTCACGCACGTACACTTCCACGAGCATATCATCGCGACCAAAACGTGATTTCATGGACTGCACAACTTTCGGGTAATTTTCTTTTGTTGGTGGAAAACTGTTCACAAGCTGGCGTGCACGAGAACCTTCAATTGTCTCTTGTATCAAATACTGAAACTTGTCCTCTGCAGGAATTGTATCATCTTCATCGATCTTCTTGAACTGTCCCCAAAAATGTAACCACTCTTTCAAGTCCCCTCCAAACTTCTTCAGTTCGATTTTAGGTAACTTGAATCTTCGATTCTTTACTTCCGAAAACGACTCGCCTTGACAGCAGTTTCCTTCCGACAACTTCAAAAAGTTCGACACTTCAATACGTCGCTTGTTGAACGAACACTGATAATCATCCGACACTGACTGTTCTTTCCCTAACTCATTTTCACTAGCACCAGATTCCAACATCAAATCAAAAACAGTTATGTCAGCAGCATGCAGATCACTTGCCTTATTTTCAAGCAACTGGATATTTGCTTGAATAACATTCCTGTCCGGAGTTTGCATCGCTAACTCATTTGCAATCTTCTCCGAAACACGTGTAAAAGCTGACCTAGCCACTGCACGGCTTTTCTTGAGACGATCAATGTCCGTTGACATTTTTCCGATATTTGCACTTACTTCTTCTCCGGTCCAACACAGAAAGAAAAGACAGGTCCTGTCACGGTCGCCAATAAATGTTGGATCGAGAAATAAAAGACTCGCTGCTAATATCCTTTGGCTATATTCTCAAGAACATGTACAGAACACAGTAAAAAACATGACAATCTTCATACTTTTTCTGCGCGGGATGACAGTAATATAACACAGCATAGAACAAGGAAAATACTACACAGGCTATTGCCCGGAAAACAGAGTAAACAATATTGCCAGGTGCCAACTCACATAATATCTAACAGTAACATTGATTCGTATTTGGAGCGGTTTGAACAGATTTGTGTTGCTAATGGCATTCCAAAGGAAAAGCAAATTAGTCATTTTATTGCATTCTGTGGAGGAAATTTATATGATGTTTTAAGGGATTTAGTTACTCCAGATTCTGTTGCTAGTAAAACATATGAAGTAATAAAAGATGTATTGTTGAATCATTTTCAACCGAAGCATAATGTTGTTGCAGAAATATACCGTTTTCATCTTCTGAAGCAAGAGTTAGGTCAACCTGTGTCTGAATATATAGTTTCTCTTAAACATGCAGCTACTAAGTGTAACTTTGGAGCATTCTTAAATGACATGCTAAGAGATCAGATGGTGTTTGGAGTTAACAGTCAAGTTACAAGAAAGAAATTGTTATCAGAAGGCGACGTTTCCTTTCTTAAAGCTTGCGACATTGCCGTGAATATGGAAATGGTTGAGAAAGATGTACAGCTATTCCATCAAAAAGAAGGTTTTGCTACTGATTATAATGTAACATAAGCTTCATGAAAGCAAGTCTAAACGTTTCCAAGCTTTCTCCAATAGGAAAACTATCTTTAATAATCAGACTGAAAAGAGCATAGTTAATGAGAAACCTGGAACTTCAAGACAATGGATTTGTTATAAGTGTGGAAAGACGCATAAAAAATGTAAATGTTATTTAAAGCAAATTAGATGTAATTATTGTGGATTCTTTGGACATATTCAGAAATTTTGTAAATTTCGTAATAAACCGACAGATAAAAACTTATCAAGTTTACAATTTAAATCCACTGAATCTAACAGTTGCTTAAGTAATGTGTCTCTTGATGTAATTTCGAAAGAATGTAAAGATGCTATTGAGTCTAATACAGAAAAGGAACATCAAGAATTGTTAATATCACGCGAGCCCTTGCACACTTTTCAGTTACCGTTGTACAAGTATGGTTCTACTAAAGAACGGCAATTTGAATTCAACTCTGTAGTTGGAACTTTGCATAATGCTGACAAATGTACAATTGATTTGAATTGTGATGGTAAATTAGTTAATTTTGAGATCGATACTGGAGCTTCTGTAAGTGTGTTTGATAAAAGATTTCTCGATCAATCTTTTCCGTATTTAAAGATTCAACCTGCAAATATCAATCTGAAAAATGCTGATGGAAGACCATTAGCATTAGAAGGTCAGGTTATGTTGGATGTATTGTGGAAAGATAAGAAATATAATATGAATGTTTTTGTTTGTAAGCAAAATCTGCCACAACCGATTGTAGGAAGAACTTGGCTGGACATTTTATGCCCTAACTGGAGGCAAAATTTTATGTTACAGCAGATAGAAGTTCAGAGTTGTTATAATAAGGAAGTACTGATGAATAAGTTGTTGTCTGAGTACAAGGCAGTATTTTCAGATTATCTTAGGGAGCCTATTAAATGTTTTAAAGCTGTGATTCCGGTTAACCTAACAGTACACCAATCTTTAGGAAAGCTTATGAAGTACCTTATAGTTTAAGTGAACAGGTTAAAAAGGATATAAGTAAATTGGTTTCCGATGGTATACTGTCAGAAGTAACTTATTCTAACTGGGCATCACCACTGGTAGTAGTTGTCAAGAAGTCAAATGATCTTAGGTTATGTGCTGATTTTAAGACAGGACTGAATACTTTACTTGAGAAAGTAACTTATCCATTACGAAAAATAGATGATATTTTGAACACATTAGGTGATTCTGATACATATGTGGTTCTTGACATGAAGAATGCATTTCTACAGTTGGAAGTAGATGAAGATTCGAAGAAATATTTGGTAATAAATACTAATTTTGGTTTATTTGGTTACAACAGATTACCTTTTGGTTTGCAGTGTAGTCCTTTGATATTTCAACATGTAATGGATCAGATATTAACAGGAATTCCATTCGCTAAATGTTACTTAGATGACATAATTATCTGTGGTAAAGGACTGGAACAGTGTTATAATAACGTGAGGAATGTACTAGATCATCTTCAGAAATATAATGTGAAGGTAAATGCTAAGAAGTGTCAATTTTTTGCTACGGAAGTTGAGTATTTAGGATTTTGCATTTCTGGTGAAGGAATTAGACCATCTGTGAAGAACTTAGAAGCAATATTAAAATGTGCTGTACCTAGTAATGTCAGTCAACTAAAGTCATTTTTGGGAGGTATTTCATTTTACCATAGGCATATACCCAACTTGTCAATGCATATACCTCATTTGCATGAATTGCTGAAGAAAGGACATAAATGGGAATGGACTGATATTCATCAACAGGAATATGAATTAGTAAAGGAAATGGTGAAGAAAGCAGATGTCATTTTTCCTTTCGATCAGAATTTGGAAGTTTTGCTAATTACAGATGCAAGTCCTGTAGGAATAGGTTGCCAATTATGTAATGTGTACAAAAGTAATTTACGCACAGTATCTTGTTCATCAGCAACGTTAACTGACGCTCAGAAGAATTATTGTCAGTTTGAACGGGAAGCTTTAGCTCTTATACATGGCGTGAAGAAATTTCACAAATACTTGTATGGTAGAACCTTTACTGTAAATAGCGATTCTCTTCCTGTGAAATATATTTTTGGAGAAAAAGCTAAAATTCCTTCTACGGGTAACAGTAGACTTCAAAGATGGGCTTTGCTTTTATCAACCTATGATTTTAAAATTGAGTACACTAAGCATGTGGAAGTGGCAGATCTGTTATCAAGATTACCCTTAATGGAAGTACCTGAAGATGATGTTTCTAGCGATGAGTACGTATTTCACTTAGAATGTGAACCAGTCTTGTTACAATGTATTAAGGAAGAAACAGCCAAAGACTTGTTATTGCAGCAGATAAAGTTGTATGTTACTGAAGGATGACCAGCAAAGCTAAATAAAGATCAACAAGCTTCACCATTTGCACATTTTTTTCGGAGAAGACATGAAATAGTGATTGTAAAAGAATGTTTTATATGGGGCAACA
Organism: Lepisma saccharinum; assembly: GCF_977018435.1. Classification (NCBI taxonomy): domain Eukaryota; kingdom Metazoa; phylum Arthropoda; class Insecta; order Zygentoma; family Lepismatidae; genus Lepisma; species Lepisma saccharinum. The sequence goes on from NC_139252.1 coordinate 42,495,613, forward strand.
GGTTAATTATTCCAAGATCGTTGCATAATGCAGTCTTGAAAAAACTGCACTATAATCATCTAGGCTTGTGGAAGTTACAACAATTAGCGAGATCTATGTATTGGTGGCCGCAAATTGATATTGACTTAGAAAGAGAAGTTGTTAACTGTCCACAGTGTCTAGCACTTCAAAACAATGCTCCGCAAAATAAATATGTACCTTGGGAGCAAACAGATAAGCCATTTCAAAGAGTTCATTTGGATTTCTTTCATTTCGCTGGTCGCACATGTTTATTGTTAGTTGATTCATGCACACGATGGATAGAGGTTTGGAAAGTTAAGTCCACATCTAGTGAAGAAACAATTAATTGTCTCAAAGAATGTTTTGAAAGATATGGATATCCTAGTGTAATCGCATGTGATAATGGACCTCCATTTTCGGGAAGGAATCTTAAAGAATTTTGCACTAAGTTATGAATACGAATTATTCATTCACCACCATATTCACCCAGTAATGGTTTAGCCGAAAAGTGGGTCCAAAACGTAAAAAGTACTCTGAAGAAGAGGTGGTTAGAAGATTGCCATCTAGGAAAAAGTTTCGATTTCAGAGAAGCTGTGGAAGGTGCGTTAAGAGTAGCCAGGTTTACACCTTGCCATGCTACGGGAAAGACTCCTGCAGAGTTGTTGTTGGCATATCAACCTCGTAATATCTATAATTGGTCCTGGTCGCAAATAATGGAGAAGGAGGTGGTGAGAAGTGAGACCAATAAGAACGAAGAATTACCATCAATCGGAAGTACAGTGTGGACAAGAAATTATACATCCAGATTTCCAAAATACGTACGAGCTACAGTTATGGGTCATTTAGGAAGACGCTTGTTATTGGTCAATGCCGGTGGAACAACGAGAAGGGTACACCTGCATCAAGTGAAGTTTAAATCTAACAGGTCGGATACAGACAGTGGAGAAGATAACTTTTGGATCTTTTTTGGTTCCGTGTCAGCGCAGGACAGGGCGTGTGAGGAGAGACCACAGACTGGGCGAGAGGAAGCTGTTACTGCCTCCGCAGTGAACAGTCCACGACGATCTTTTAGAAGGAGGAAACCACCTGTCAGGTTGCAACTGTCATTTGGAAGAAGGGGAAAGTTGCAGTAGCTAGATTGTGAAACATTATGATGTTATTATATCTTTGAATATAGATGTTTTGTTGATTTGGATTGTCAAGCATGGAGTTAGCCATGTTGTATGTATATTCTTAGTTATGGATTAAATTATAATTTTGTATAAAATCGAACCCACCTGATTTATTATATCATATTACCGTGGTAATATGGTAAAATTATTCCGTGGTAAAGTATTAAGTAAATACCTTTTAGCCGGTATTACTTAGCCCCTGAGAATTTGACTCAGAAATCTGTAGCCCCCCACTTATTTCAGGCTAGCGTCGTCACTGTGTATTAGTCCAACTGCAGTCTGTAGTGTAACTATTCTAAAAGCTATTTATGTGTTTTGTTTAATAAATCCAAAAAAAACATGATATGAAGAAAGTAATATGAAAATGTCATTAATATAAAGTAATATGAAAAAGGCATGAGTTGGTCTGCTAAAGGGTAAGGTGGACATCAATTAGAAAATAATGATAATCAAATTTAGCATCTCTTGGAGCACTCCAAGTCAATAAAAACCTTATTGACTAAATGAGTTTTTTTAAAAAATCAATGCAATTATGTGATCATGGCACATTAATTGAATAACTAAAAAATTTGGTAACGATCAGATATACCGGAAACACATTTCTTGAAATTTACAGGAGAAAAGATGCGAAAGTACTTACGGAATTTAGTTCTTGTGGACTTTCTGAAGCTGGGAAAAGTGTTTTTTTCGAATTGTGCAAGTTATTCGGCCTGTAAATAAGGTATTTTTCGACATTCATGTATCTCCGTGGCACGAGATCGTGCCACCATTACCGTCGATTACATGAATCAAATGTTCCGTGTGTTCGATTTCGTAACCCCCTGTCAGTGTAGCAACCACGCGGTAGTTTTACAAGATGACGTGTGAGCGGGATTTTTTTTCCAATTTAATTTTCTATGTTTGCCTAACCTAACCTTCCGTGAATGGTTTGTGGATTAAAAACAACATTTTTCGGTTAATAAGTGTTAGTGTAACAACCACGCGGTAGATTTACAAGATGACGTGTGAGCATTTTTTTTTTTTCAATTCAATTTTCTGTTTGCCTAACCTAACTGAACCTAACCTAACCTTCCGTGAATGGTTTGTGGATCAATTTTCACTTAAAAACCTTTTGTGAATAGTTTGTGCGGCATTTATCGGTTCATAAGTTTGGAAAACTGCATATCAGCTGACGATATACAACGTGAGTCAAAATTTGGCCGCCAATTAGCAACGACCAATAAATACTTATAATGTTAAAAATAAAGCTTGTTTCATTGAAAAAAAAGTAATCCCTAGTTGAAAAATGTTCCGCTATGCATATGAGGTAAGTAGAAATGAATTTTATTTCAAAATAAACAAGTTAAATCTGTTTCCGGTATATCTAACTGGTACCAAAAATTTAAACTAGTCTGTATGTTCCATCCTTTATTTTTTGTGGTTGAACTATTATTCATTCGTAAAACCCAAGAACACGTAATATTTAACCTCTTTCTTTTGGAATGAATTTTTGTGCATGTTTTATTACTTATGAACAACTTACAAACATACCTCAAACTTTAATTCACACTCACTCATTTCAAAACTTTCAAACTCATCTGTACTTCAGGAAATCCTATCACTACTGCTTTTCATGTTACCTATAATGTAAAATATTAGTGTTAAATAACCAGGAATATCTATCTATATGAGAAGAAATCTCACCAGATACAAGAATAGTTCAACTTCTGCAAGCCATACCCTTAGTTGTTGATAAAAGATGACAAAAACAGATATATGTATGTGTGTGTATCAGTAAGTGTCTTTTAATTTTGAAGTCATGAATTTGATTTATTTTCTGTTTGTGTGCCCCCACAATAAACTGATTTTATACTTTCAGTTTATTGTTGCATCACAATGGATGATGAAAGGAGAGGTTCTCTGCAAACAATGCAAGCAACAAAGCAGCCCAGAGACATTGAAGAGGCGATTGGTGCACATTATGCATTGCAAGTGGCTTTGCAGACGATGAAGGAACGATGTCAGCGTCTACAGCAGCAACTGCAGATTGTAGAAGAAGAGAATCACAGATTAAGATTGATGAAAGGTGGAGATGCGTGTGATGGAAGTAGTAGTGATATTCTAAATGGTGATTCAAACGAGCAGAGTGAAGTGCAGAAACTGAGAGACAAAGTCGTTTTATTGACTCGGCAAAAGGTATACCTTTCGGAGCAGATCAACATGGTGGCATTGGAGAACAAACAGTTGTGGCATCGTCTCTCATCCCTCACGCAAGTGAACCAGTCACTCGGTAGCCACTTGACTAAAATTTCAGACACTCTTCGCAAGCATCGTTCTGAACAGGACGAATCCGTGTTACAGTGCAGCACAAATTTTGGTTCACCAAAAAAAATGGTGGAGAAGGATGTGTCGTTATTACACAAATCCGTCAGAAGTTCTTCAGTATTAAAAGATATCAGGGATAGCTCATCACCCAAAGGTATGTATGTAGTTATTTTGAAATTTTATATTTTACCTAAGTTGTACCCTAGGCAACATAGCTCAATATGTCACATTATCTTTCTGTAGTTGTAAATTTATGTCCATATTTATCCAACCTTTGTAAATTTAGGTCCATATTTATCCAACCTTCACACACACACACACACACTTACACAACCTTCTCACACTCTCTCTCTCCTCACCTCTTTGTCTCTCATATACTAGGCCTATTTATTTACCTTTGCTAGCAGAATGAGTGTTTGCAAATTTTTGAGCACAGCTTCTGATGACTATTCTGTTTCCAGCTTTAAAACGAAGTAGGTGTGGCCAATAAGTTACCGAAATTTGTATTAATGCGCGCGGTGCCCACTTTCTATTCGCCAGCACTTGCCCCTCCCTCCCAGCGCACGTGTTAGCTTCAGTGTCAGTATTTTCCACAACGTTTCGAAACTAGAGTGACTTTTAAAAATGTGCAAATATTAGTTTTTAAAATGAACACTGTCGTAAATGTGAGAGATGAAGAAAATATATTAAAATAGAGGTAAACACTTACCAACGATGTCAGTTCTCGTCAGTGGTAATATACCATGTAAGAAGAATTCACACAGCTGGACGTTGTAGCGGAGTGGTTATCACTGTGCGCTACGACGCCAGGAGTCCCGAGTTTGAATCTTGGCCTGGGCATAGATGTTCTTTGTGAGTGTTATTTCATCAATTTCACCATATCATCACTTATCCTCATCCTCGCGATTAGCCAAGTGTGGCAGAAATGCGAAGTAAAATAAATCAAATGAATCATTCAATAATTTAACCAGCGTAGACAAACTCATATCCATGAAAAAAAAACATCCACTTTCCTGCTGACGGCAGCAAGTACAAAATTGGCTAAAATGTGCCATCCGCATTTTTGTTCGGCTGAATTTCCTTGCGGCCCGCATAAATGCTTCTTTTTAAGACACCTGTTCAGAAGTTAACGATTCAACACAATACTTGGGATTCACCGCAATTTTGGTATCGCCACTTGTTCAAGGTTTCAAATGTAGATGTTTTGTAACACTTGCTGTTGAAGCCACATCAACATTCAATGATACTCACAACCTATAAACACTACGCAAAATCTCGAGAACCATCACACAGCAAGGGAGAGGAGGGCAGGTTTTCCAGGGTCGAGGGGAGGAAAGCTATAAATAGCCGTGTGCTTGAGGGTTTCGGAAGATTCTTGACCACGAGAAGTAGTGTCTGCAACTATGTTATTTTTTCCCTTATGAATTAGATACAAGAAATGTAAAGGTCTTATTACGTACACGCGTCTTGGAACATTAATAAAACTTTGTAGTTGCGAAGTTGGCTATATAGCAATTAGATATGATAACAGCTTTGGAATATTACCGAATTGTAACGATGTTTCTATAAAGGTCGGGTAGCAACACTGAATGGAACAGTTTGCCCATCTGTAACTCCAAAAGCTTGTGTCCCCGCCCTCTACAAATTCCTTCTTGCAAGCAGTTGCCAGTGTATGCATCTGGCATTTTTCTTTGACAAACTGGGGGAATTCGGGTTTTTGAAATCTGAGCATGTTTTATGTGGGAAGTAAAGGAAAGGAAGCGTAGGTGGATCATTTAATAAATGCTAAACTAACATTCCGTATGATTTTAAGCATCACTGGTTGTATTTGGACCAAGCACTTTGGCTCTTCTCAAAGGTTTCCCTACAATCTTTTGCAGTGCGTTGATTTTACCATTCTAGATAAAACGCATGAAGTTGAAATCTCATGTCAGTCACTGTCAGTCTAAATCATGTTTTCTGATTCTGTCTAGTCCGGTGTTTCAAGATTATAGACTTTACTTAATATTGCGAATTTGCAACACTGCACAACATGGAGTGACGGACAAGTAGCGGGAATTTCGATAATTTGAATGAGTGAATGTCACCGTAGGTGCTTTACTAAAGAATGGTTATGAATTCATGAGCAAGGATAAGGCTAGTAAATGCTTTGAACAGCATACAATGCTGTATTACTCTAGTTTCAAGACGGCATTGAATGGTCTATCTATCAGGGTGCAAAAGGTCTGCGGAGGGAGTACTGCCAGAATCCACCAATAGGGCTGCACTGGCTTTCTCTAGAACATGTGCTTTTGTTTACATCCACTTCGTAGTGAAAAAAAATGGACTTTAGATGCTTGTGTGAAAAAGTTAGGCAAGTTAGGTTCAAGAAAAGTTCAGCTTTTAATGCAATTTTTGACATACTTCATGCATAAAATTGTATTCCAACCAAAACTGGTGAATCTCTAGTTACAAAAGCATAAATATTTCTTTTTTGGGGGAGAGAAATGAGAGGAATGACAGGAAAATTGCATATCAAGTACCCTATATAAAAAAGCATGGCTCTGAAGGCAAGTGTTAACCCCCCATCCACTCTTTTCTGTGTACAAATATTTCAAATTTTCTCTGAGAAATGAACCTGCTGTGTTTTTCACTACAGTATAAAGATAATTCAAATTAGGGTAACGGTTCCGATTGTTTTATGATTTGCTATTTCAGATTCTCCTAGCAGAAAGACTAATCATCATTGAATTTTCGCAATCATTGCCACACAAAATTTGAACCTTCCTTAAAGTAATGAGGACTGTTTGGATTTTTTTAAAAAAGTTACTTATGTTGGAAAAGAATTACCTTACGCAAGCTTGCATCTCCCCATTCTCCATTGATAGAAGCAACAGTAAGTATCACAGACTAGTGGGAATGAATGTAGAAGTAATTTGGACATGCCCTGAAACTAATCAACACAGTTTTCTTTTCAAAAAAGTCCAATTTATGAGTAAAATGAGATGTTAGAGGTACCTTTCACAAAACTTCCCATTTCGCACACTTGATGCATTACACAGACTACTACCGCTTTTCCCCTCTTACTGAATGTTCGCAGGAGGCTTCATATTTGAGATCACCAGTAGTGCGATCAGTTGTAAAAAGCATTTAGGGATCTTATTTTAATGCTAACAGAACTAAACCTGACCTGCCTAACCTTACCAAAAAATAACGAGTTATTATTAAAATGCTAAGCGAACTGAACCTGACCTGCCTAACTTAACCACGAAAGCATTTAGGGATATTATTTTAATGATTAGAGAAGTAAACGTGACCCACCTAACCTAACAACAATATCATTTAGGGTTTATGGAACTAAACCTATCCTGCTTAACATAACTATGAAAGCATTTATTGAACAAAATTGTCAAACCTTTTGGCCACGTTCAGTAGTACAAAGCATTTAGTGATTTTATTTTAATGCTAAGAGAACGAAATCTGACCTGCCTAACCTAACCACGAAAGCATTTAGGGTTATTTTTAAAATGCTAAAGGAATTAAACCTACCCACCTTACCTAACCAACAAAGTATGTATTGAAAAAATCTTCAAACAGTTTGGCAGCACGAAGAAAGTACACATCTGGAGACTGCACAGTAAACAAACAGATTTTGTGAACTGATATCGGAAACCCGTACCTCACACATGGAACCTAGGTAGGAGGGGCCGTTCGTAATCAAGACGATAGTAAACAAATAGCTGTTGGCAAGTACAGAATTATGTAGAAAACCATCGTCAAGGAAACATGCAATAAGTTATCGCTAAAACTCCGCAGTTTGTGTTAACAGATGTAAATTGAAATTGAACCATGTAAAAAATGCATATGTACAGTGTTGAGATCGCAATAAAACAAAAGGAATTTGGGCCCAAATGAGCATTCCCTTGATGATTATAAACACTTTGTTTTTAGTTGTAAATAATACACATGTCCAACAGTAAAATTTATTCACCATATCACCAGTGCTCAAAGTGGAAGTTCCTAGTTTGAAGGGGATAAGTGTGGAGATGCTTGTACGGATCAACATGGAGACAGTGCAGTAGTTAGGGGATGCCTATGCAAAATGTCCCAGCTGGGATAATGCTTCATGAAAATTTTCCTAATTGGGGGAATAGCATCCCCCTCTCCCCACTTACAGCCCTACACATCACAGTACAGTATGAAATTTCATAGAGTTCTTTTTGAAAATGTGTCTCAAAACATTTTCCAGCACCATTTTTTGCTTTAACGCAACATTTTGAGGTTAGGACATTGTTGACCATCGTCCATCACCAGTTTCATCTCTATACATGAAAGCAAGAAAAACCAGCTATCTACATATTTTTGTACTACACTTTCAGTAACCATCTTAAAATTATTGTGATATAACCCTTTGTGGGTTGCTTGAGAAAAATTACGTTGATGGTCGCACATGGTGTCAGAGACAGTGTTCTTAAAATATGTTCAATTAAAGGTCTAAAATGCCAAACCCTCAATCATTATTACACCAACTGTTCAATTATTGCACAAATATCACTGTTCTATAAATGCAAATAATAATAATAATAAAAAGAAACATTTCTTCGTGGGTCACACATGGAACAACAGACCGGGTTTTCAGAAAAATTAGATACGCTGTTAGTCATGCACGACTCAAAACCAACAAATCCCCACTAGTGGCTCAAAGATCTGACTGACACTGAAAACAAACTCATGGTGTAAAAGAGGAAGGTCAGAAACTCAGAGGGAGGGTGTTGACAAAAGAATCATTGATGAGTAGATTCTCTCGCACTATCACCTGGTGGATAGCCCGAGAACATCTATTCATCATTCGCCACCAAGAAAGCTTCAAGTCTTACTACTAAAACAATCATTGATAAATGGCGATGTTAAAACCACACACCCAGAACTAGAGACCTTGGGTGGATGCCCGTAGCACTTTGGTGTGAAGACATGCGGTACATGTACAGACATTGTGTGATATACAGGGTGGCTCAATAAGTCACTTAACACCCCCAGTACAAGGCCACTGCGGCGCGCAACATGGAAATGGTGATGACCAATCGTTATCAGGCCAAGGGGGAACCACATTGACGCCACCCACACGGTCGGTGGCCATCTTGAATTCAACTTCAGAATTTAAAATGGGAAGGGGGTCGTGCGACATATCAAAATGGGCTAGAATTTCACGAGAAATACAATGGTGAAGGTTTTTTCAACGTATCTTTAACCAGTAAAGAGTTATGACTGAATTCTTGTACCAATTTGCTCCTTTTCGAGGTGTTAGAAAAATGCCTTAAAATTTGTTTAGCGCTTCGGTAATGCATCAAGATCAAAGTGACGTCTATGGAGAGACGTTCGCATGCCATTGCACATTATTTTAATCGGATACATCCATGAAGAGCTGTGCATTATGAATGGTTGTCGCGAACAATTTACAGTGTGACGCTTCCATTGAATTAAAAGTCCTTCACAGTGACAAGGCTAATGTTTATGTTCATAAGGAAGAATATTCAATGATTTTTATCTGATAACCCATTTTCGACAGATCAAAGCTGAATGGTTAATGTTGGTAAGTTAATGGTGTGGCGTGCTGTGTGGAACACGATTGGTTAGTCAATTTTCCATCAATGGAACCTTAAATGCTTAGGGCTACTTGGATTTGTTAAATAAACAGTTTTTTTCATCCTTGCTTATGGAAGAAGGTACTTTTTACAGAGTTTTTTCAATAGGGAAGAACACCAGAACACTTATGGGAACGTTATGAACCAGTTTTCGTCCAAAGTTAGTTATCAGATGACAAGGGTCACATATTCTGTTTATGAACTTCCTTATGAACATAAACATTAGCCTTGTCACTGTGAAGGACTTTCAATTCAATGGAAGCGTCACACTGTAAATTGTTCGCGACAACCATTCATAATGCACAGCTCTTCATGGATGTATCCGATTAAAATAATGTGCAATGGCATGCGAACGTCTCCCCATAGACGTCACTTTGATCTCGACGCATTACCGAATCACTAAACAAATTTTAAGGCATTTTTCTAACACCTCGAAAAGGAGCAAATTGGTACAAGAATTCAGTCATAACGTTTTACTGGTTAAAGATACATCGAAAAATCCTTCACCATTGCATTTCTCGTGAAATTCTAGCCCATTTTGATATGTCGCACGACCCCCTTCCCATTTAAAATTCTGAAGTTGAATTCAAGATGGCCGCCGACCATGTGGGTGGCGTCAATGTGGTTCCCCCTTGGCCAGATAACGATTGGTCATCGCCAATTTCAAATTCCATGCTGCAGTGGCCTTGTACTGAGGGTGTTAAGTGACTTATTGAGCCACCCTGTATAATGCTGGATACTCAAAGCACTGAGAATTAGATAAATACATTCATAATACCAATGTGATAAGTCTATTTATGAAAAATTACATTTTTCTTTATTTGTTTTCTTTGAGCATTGACATGTGACTTACACACCCAGTGAAAACACCACTGCCAAGTTCATATCCTATAATCATGTTACTGCATGTTTTGAGTACAATAATTTTTCTGTCCCACCTTAATGCGTACATGAGTAGGTTAGGTGGGCCTGGTGTGCTCTTACATCACAATTCTAGGCTGTTCGGGGAAAAAGAACTAAAGTCAAAATGTGAAACTTTACAGCAGACAGTTATTTATATTTAAGGCCTTCTCGATGGTGCAGTGGTAGCATCGTTGCCTTGTAATCAAGGAGTCCCGGGTTCGATACCCGGTGGAGGCACATAGTGGTTCGGATCCCACTTTAAACTGTAGGTCCAGTCCCAATTAGCCTTACTGCGCATAAAGTGGACTTAAAACACCAAATCATTCCAAGTTATTTATGTTCATTGTTTTAATAAGAAAAAATGTTGGATCATCACTGTTTAGAATCTTTACACATGCCAATTATTATTAATTATATTTTTATGTGTTTACAGTGTCACTGTTTATACTTTTTAAGGTTTGATTGCCTTAGTAGTTTCACTTGTTTTTTCCCGTCACCCGCACATGGGTCATTCCACGCAAAATCACCCAGAGCAGGTTGCTTCATAGTCATGGATTTGTTTCAATTTTTTTTATATTATACATACTTGGTCCAATATGACAGCTATATGAAATATTACACTTGTCCAACAAATATTTTGAAAGTTACGAATTTTTGAAAATTTGAAGATTTTCAGAAATTGGGTGGACCAACGAACGCACCATGTGACACAAAACATGTCTATTTCGGAAACCATGTGGAGTATTTTGATGATTTAGGTATTGTTGGAGAGAAGAAGGACAGTCCTAACAGAAAAAGACTATATTACCACTCTTACCTACTCAGAAAGTAGAAAATCTTTAAATAAAGTAAAATGTTGTGATGAAAAAAACAGTCCACTTTGGGTAATTGTTTGATAGGGAGTCCTAGGTTTTACAACAATGAAAATTGTTACACAGCATAATCAATACATGTCAAACATAATTTTAAAAAATATAGGTAATATAGGTAATATTTTTATAGTAACAATATAACATGTTTCAGTTGTCACGGTATTCAGTGACATGTAAATCACAGTTCAATATTTTTCATTATGTATCCTTAGACATAATATGACTTATGTAAGGCGTGAGATTTGGTTTTGTTATTTGAATAGTTCGTAAGTATCTGTTGTGAAAATGACATTCGAGCAAGACAACGAGAGTTGGGGGACAGATTTTCTGAGTCACGACAATGATCGTCAACAAGGTTCATTCCTTACATTGCACCTGTACGAATATCGACCTTATGAAATATCTCCGTTTCCCGATGGCGGATCTACATGGAATTTGGACAACCGAAGCGGCACGTTATAAATGATATCTGGATTTAATTTCAAGGAGATCAACTGAGCATCCACAACGTAAGGGCGAATGGGATTTTTATAGGCGATTCATGGGCCAACTACGGATTCATATATGGGAGGACTTCATCCGCTGCACCTATCTGAAGACACACCCTTGACCACATTGAAACACAATAGAACCAAGATTCATGTACCCCGCTGGAACACAAGCGATCCTTTTAGCATCTTCCCAACTGACATTTTTGAATCTGGTATAAAACTGCGAGGCTTCGAGTTTTCAATGCAGTTTGTCAGAATTTTTGTAGCGAGAGCACCCGTGCGCTAGACCTCCGTATACTTATTGTTTTCGTGGACTTAATTATTTTTTTTGCAAACCAGCAGCGAGTAATTCCAGCGAGCTGATTCGCATTTGCTTGATTCTGTGAGATCATACGCAGTGTATTGTTTTGCAAAACAAGGACAATCAAGAACTATGGCAGGATAAGATGGGAGAGGGATGTCGGGTTCCTGAGTTCTGCAATGACGCTGCCACTACCATCTGGCGCAAAGCTACAGCCGAGCCAGCCGACACCAACATCATCGACGTACCATGCCGTGGAAATCTTTGTTAAAAATGTTTGGAACAGCTACACACCCCGGAAAGCAAGCAGCAACTCCATTAGTCGATGAGCGGTATGACAGGATGAATCACTGGCCAGTGAAAATACCTAAAGTCAGGAGATGTTCAAATGAAAAGTGTTCAAGGAGAGCTAAATACGTATGTAACAAATGTAACGTGGGACTCCATCATGAGTGTTTCCTACAATACCACGTGAAAACTGATAACCAGTTATAATATATGATTATAATTATTGTTATTATTCAAAAAATGTTAAAGTGTGCAAATGTAGTATTAAGTAAAGTCATAGGTTTCAGTAAAAAAATGTTCTGAGTTGAAACCAAGTTCTTAATTGTGATGTGAATAAACAATACACATGTTAACTATGCATAGCATGCAATATATTGCACACCCCGTAGTTCCATTGTTACCAACAATAAAACTGAAATTATGGTATTTGTTTCATATTTGCACCCCATGAGTACCAAAATTATGAAAAAAAATACAAAAAACATTATTAGTAAACTTTATGCACTAATGGGTTAATATTATGTTTGATATGTATTGATTATGCTGTGTAACAATTTTCATTGTTGTAAAACCTAGGACTCCCTATCAAACAATTACCCGAAGTGGACTGTTTTTTTTCATCACAACATTTTACTTTATATAAAGATTTTTTACTTTCTGAGTAGGTAAGAGTGGTAATATAGTCTTTTTCTGTTAGGACTGTCCTTCTTCTCTCCAACAATACCTAAATCATCAAAATACTCCACATGGTTTCCGAGATAGACATGTTTTGTGTCACATGGTGCGTTCGTTGGTCCACCCAATTTCTGAAAATCTTCTAATTTTCAAAAATTCGTAACTTTCAAAATATTTGTTGGACGAGTGTAATATTACATATTTGTCATATTAGACCAAGTAACTATCAGTAAAAAAGATTTGAAACAAATCCATGACTATGAAGCAACGTTTTGTCTTTCAATTGGGTGATTTCATATGGAATGACCTACATGTATTTACTTTCCATGTACCTTGACATTGATGATCACTTTCTGACATTAGAAATTGGTATATTATGAGCTGGTCATGCTCATCCATCTGTGTCAACTACTGACAACCCTTTAACTGCGAGAGCTATAAGATAAACTTTGGTGGAGTAATAGACTTAACACATAAGTAGCTCAATGTAACAAAAATTAACTGGATCAACTGGATCTCTGACTTAGATCGTTAAATAACAAAAGTAAAGACGGATTAATAAAGTTATAGTGGCTTCACTACATTGTAAAAAATCAATGATGTAATTGTTGTGATGTGTATATTACAAGTTTTTTGTTGTTCTTATATGTTCATTTTTCATTTTACACAGCAGGTGTTGGAATTGAAGAAGAAACGCTGGAAGAAATCTCCTTAAAATTAATTAACAATATCCTGTTAGAGAAATCGGAACTGGAACAGCAATATGCACAGGTAAGGAATTTGATGTATAGTATATAAGCAATGTATAATTTGCATACTTACTGCATTGATCTTATTCACAGTGTTGAGAGTTTTGATAAAGACACTCATTAAATGAATCTCTTTTTACATTATTTAATGCATTAGTGTGTGCTGTGAGTTTGTAAATTTCAGAGCTGCTTTTTATACTAACGCACACTTTGTGACATTAAAAATTTGGATAATATCAATTTTTATTCTATTATAATTTGTACAATAATATTACTATTTTTCTGTTACAGATGGTTGAAATACAAAATGCTTCTTCACTGAGCTTTCATAATGCAGGCTTTGGGTACCTAGAGGATGACGACAGTTCCTCCATTGAAGATATGAAGCAGCATTGCGAGAAACTGCAAGAGATGAAGGAGACACTACTGAAGCAGCAGGCAGCCATGAGGAGTGCCATCACCAATCTGTCGCAATCAAAAAATTGTAAGAATTAAATTTTGAAGAGTTGTATTGAGGATATGCTGTAAGAGCCTGCACCTCCCTGTTTTTGTGTGAAACAGCATGCTTAATAATGTTGTAGGGAGAATTCAGACATACAACAGCGGGTGCTCACATTGAAGTGACAAGCTACTCTGGCCCAGTGGCGACTTGTGGCTTTTTTGAAGTGTAGGAAGAAGTTATGGTAAACTGAGGAAGGTTTGAAAAATGCGTTCAATTCCAGTCGCACAAATCGCTCGTACTATCCATTGCATTTAGAATGTTACCTGCAGGCCCACGCACAAGGTAGGGCAAGGGGCCCCTGCCCCCTTGAACTATGATTTTTTTTAATGTGAACCTATAAAAAAAACAACGAAAATACATGACGATATTTCAGATTTTGCAAAAATTTCGATTTTGTCCCCTCTCCCTGTCGTGTGGATTGAGGATAATAAAAAGTTCTGCTTAAACTGAAATTATGATAAATGCTTCTAAATTGTGCTAGGATTTATTATTAATTACTTTTTTCGGATAACTATAGTTTTAAGTTCAATTATGCATATATTTTTCGAGTTGTGAACTTGCGTTACTTATTATTCACTACACAAAATTGTGTAGAATGGCTCAATAAACAAGATGGGTTGAGCATAGAACTTGAAACGGTTTGAGAAAATGGTTTGTTTACCACCAACCTTCTATAGATTTATTGCCGTAAAATTTCCTCAGGAACAAAATCGACAGGATAAAGAAAAAATAGAGGATGATGGATCGTTGCATGGTTGTAAGAAAAGCGTGTCGCTGTGTGTGGATACTCCCTTTTATTTGAAACCAGTCCGCTGGTGAAGTATAAATAAGATTTTAACGTAATTTTATTTCAATTTTTTGAAAACTATTCCTTCGATTTCCCTCTCCCAGGGACTCGCGTTTGCAGATTATACTAGATTTGATCATTATGCCAAAAGCAGGATGCTAGGGCCAACGAAGATCAAACTGTGCTACGTTAGTACCATTTTGATGGGGTTGGCACCACTGATGTAGGAACCCCTCGATGATTCCTCGCTGGATGCTTTAAAACCGCAACCTTCCCCCTGCCCCTTTTCCACTCCTCACCCATCTGTTTGTAGTGATACCAGCGTGATTCCTCAGGCGGGCAGCAAAGTGTGTGTGCCCATTGTTTTTTGGCTCCATCTGGGAGGAGCGCCACCAGTCAACTCTTGACATTAGCTAACCTAGTCAATTGCACTTACATTGAGCTCATAATTTTATAACGTGCATTATTATTAAACTCCTAAAAAGTAGAGTAATTTTTTTTTTTGATATTTGAATTTAAAATTTTGGGTGCGTCAGCACTAAGGCTATTTTGCACCCGTCACATTATACGTTGTCCAGCCCCTTACCATTACACATAACAACTCTAACGTTGTATAACTAAAATCATAAAATATTCTGACTTTCGTTAAAAGCTGAGGCTGTAAAGGGGCACTCAGCACACATAAGGACAAAAGAACAGGACAACGCAAACAAAATTATACTGGCCATCGGGCCAGTCGCCAGAGCCTCGTTAGTCTGCAGTCCAGGGTGTACTAACGTGGAAGTGAGGTTGACGTTTGGGTGTACTATGTGGAAGGTCACCCCTTACACCCCGTAGAGTAATGGAAGCAAGTATAAATGAACTGTAGGAAGTTCCTCAACACGATGCACACCATTGAGAAAATGGTCCAGTACGATTGACGTAGTATCACCTCTCGATCTTCATATGCATGGGAGATACATGCCAAAACCTAATATGGAAATGATCATCATTACTTATTAGGGGAGGCAGGGCAGGCTGTATAATACATCAACATCTTACATATGCACAATATATTTTTCCACATTATTGGAGGGAGGCGCTTCTCCCTTTCCTCCCCCTCATGTTATCGATGCCTGTGGTAGGAAACCCTGTAGATATGTCATATTTCATATATGTGCATCCCTATGTTACAAACGATAACATTTTTAAATGCTTTACAATTATTTCTTAAAAAGTCTCACAACTCTTGCATTTTGTTGCTATCGTTAAACAAATTTGAGGGTTGTTTTTGCAACACTGCATCAATGAATTTGAACAGCTAGAATATCAGAAAACAAGTCCAATAGAATAGTACTAGACCACACTGATTTATCATATCACTAAAAACTTAATAATCTGACAGTTTTATAAATAGCTTAGAACTGAGTATAAATTTATATGATTACGTTTTAATTTTATAACTTTTTTTTTTTTTTAAGTAAACTCATACCTATGCAACATCATTCTTCAAGACATGGTCACTTGATTATATTTTAATTAATGAAGTTCTGAGACCTTGCGGAACCATTCAGGATCCTCCATGTAAAATAGAATATGTAGTGATGTGACGAAGCTGAAAATTTACCGATGCTGCTGTACTCACCTATAATTTTTGGAACCGATACCGATGTCGATATTTAACCGGTTCCGATACATAAGATAATCATCAGAAATAGAACGTTATTTTCAGCATGACAAAACTAAATGTGCTATGTACATTTCCATTGCATATTATAAATACATATATATACATTCTCAAAGTGGCCGGGGTGGCTCAGTCGGTAACGCATCTGACTACCATTCTAAAGGTCCCGGGTTCGATCCCTGGCCGGTTCAAATCCGGGAACTTTTCTAACGGAAGCAGCCCTGTCGCCCACCCAGCATCGAATAACATGGGTACCTGGGGGAAACCCTGGGGGGTAAAGGTGGTCAGGCGCATGATGCTGATCACATCACCCCCACTCACGACCGGATCAAGAAAGTGTGGGGCATTACCCCCACACCCCCTATACGGCTTCATGGCATGGTGCTATGCACAGGGGAGCACTTTACATTTACTTTACATTACATTCTCAAAGATTTAACATTAGTACACAAGCAGTTCTTTGAAATGCAAAATGAATTCTTGTTCTTAATATTGTAAATTTTCTGGAAGTAACCTACTTCTCTTATCGCAAATATGTCCAGCAACACTGAACACTCATTCACTAATATTGATGCAGCAGGTATGCCCAAGTATTTTCTCATCACTTGCTTCAGGTTTGGATACTCATTTTTTAATTTCCAATACAACAGCAGATTCTGGTCACGTGGAATACTCGGTTCAGCAATGTACTGTTCTGTTTCTGATTTTGAGGTAGGTTGATCCTCTGAATGAGAGTTTGCAATAATTTTATCACAAGAACTCCACAGTGATGATGATCCATAACCTAATTTTCAATAAAATATAATCTTCTTCCTCTTTCCCCTTTTGCCTCATAGTGTCGGGGTTGCCTTTATTCACTCCTTCCATCTCTCCCATTCCTTTGCCATCCTCTTCAATTCTCTTATTCCTTTTCCTTTCTTTTGTCCTATTTCTTCTATTCCTTTTTTGAATGTCTTCCGGGTCTACCTCTTGTTCTCCTTCCCTCTGTTCTTGCTTTTCTATCTTCGTCCATTCTTACCACATGTCCGAACCATTTTTAATTGTCTTTGTGTCAGTTTTTCTTCTATTGGCTTCTGATTCAAAATTAAAATGTACATCGGTAATCTGCTTCGGCACATCCCTAAGAATATGGTTATTAGTGTTAATTAATTTATGCTGATATTTTATTGACATCTGTTAATGGTCCTTTGCTAAAAATATTTTTAGAAAACCCTGCTGTTGTTGTATTCTGACATTTTACACTTGTACAGGGGTCGTTATTCGTGTGAGTAAATGAGAAGATCGAAAAAAGGTTATGAGATTTGATAGCAATAGAAAAATGCAGTATTTCAAATCCATACAAGAGAATGGTGCAAGACTGTACAGCAATGGTTCTCAAACTGTGGTACATGTACCCCCAGGGGTACTACTTGAAGGGGGTTCGTGATCAGGTGGGGGAGGAAGGGAGAGAGAGAAGGAGATGGGACAGACAGACAGACAGACAGGCACGCACACACACACACTCCCCCCCCCTCTCTCTCTAAAAAATTGGACCCAAATCTCCACTTGAAAGTTTCAAGTGCACAACCAGACATGAAGAAACTGTGTCAGGCTTTCTCACTCGAAACTCTGAGGATTTACAATAAAAAACATCAAAATTGTGCTTCAGAGTTTGTGTACAAACTTATTTTTGTTCTTTCTTTCCTTTTTTCAAATAACTATGCAAAAATATATGAACATTGTTTTTTATATACTTCTTAGCATACATGTGTTCCTCATTTTTATTTTTGTAATTAATCATAAAACATTATAAACATAGGAACACCTAATAATTTTTATTTGTTTACCATCATTTCACATACAGCCCGAATGACATTTTGCTCAACTACAGATACAAGCCTTCAACATATCAAACAGCCAAAAAAATTCCCCAAAACCCACTATTCGAGCTAAAGGGTACAATGAGAAAAAAAAGTTTCAGAACCACTGCTGTACAGTGTTAAGCATGCCAATATTAAAACTGCACGCCGCCATGATCAAACTTTTAAAGGTACGAAGTTGAATGGTAGAATCGGTTTACATATGGATTTCTATCAATTTTAGCATTGGCTATATGTCCTTTTCAGTCGACAACTATACATTGCAAATTGTCATGACCACTTCTCTATGGCCATGTGGGAAACCTAGATCTGGGATTTTTCAGTTAATGTCCTGCATAAGCACTCGCTCAATCTTTCAGTGGTGGGGACCTGGGAAGTAAAGGGTGCTGTTCACACCACCTGTACTATGATCGAGAACAAGACTCTCTGTACTCTTACCTTCACATCCACTGTGTGCCTTTAAGGAATGTCACTGCAATTGGAGCGCTTTATTTGTATGTCTCTAATGAATGAATTAATAACTATGTTAGCATTTGTGATGTACAATTTTACAAGTACTAAATTAGCCAGCAGCTGGCCCAGAGGCTGAGCATGTTAAATTGTAAATTTTCGATGTTGCCACTGAAGTTCCCGGATTTTAGTCCCAGCTTGGGCATGGGTATACTTCGTGAGTGCCCCTTTCATCAGTGTCATCTAATTATCACTTATCGTCATTTCCACAATTTTCCTAAAGTAGCAGAAAAGCGACGCTAGGTAACAAATACAAACAAAGGCTAAATTTGCAGTATGGGATGTTAATTTTCATTGTAGCACAATAAAAACACATGCTGTAAATGATCACCTATCGGGAATGATGTGAAAAGACACCAAGCTTGGACATTTTTCATGTGATGCCTGAAGAATTAAAAAAACAAATTAATAAATATGGAAATTGTAGGTATGAACTGGAATATAGGTGTAACTTGGTGTGGGTTGCCCCCAATTTTTAGGTTTGTAAAAATTTACAATTTAATGGTACTTTGGTTAACCTCCTGGAACTTGAGAAGCAAAGTATTGAGTAATATTTGCTATGTTGCAAATGTAACAGTTATTTATCAAAACAGTCCTGTGTGATATTTTTATGGGCTTCAATTTTTTTTTATTCTGCTCCACCAAAGTTAATCTCCAAGTTCAATTCTACCCAACCCTCACCCTCAAAGTAAGGATCCAAGTTACACCTATGGAACTGGTAGTTGTGGTTGTATATATTTTTTGACAGCTCAAATTAACCAAGTTGTATGTCGATTGCATAAATTTGATTTCTTGTTACATTCAAAACTACCTGTTGTATTCTGTTCAATAAATTGAAATTCAATTTTTTCTCCGACCCTGCTTTTCAGTCCAAGGAACCGAGTGCTTGAAATGTATGCACAGGGAAGCCCGAGTGTCGGATGGAGAACTGAAGGAGCTGGAGACATTGAAACACTGGGGATCATCCGGCCATTCGTATTCCAGCACTGGTGACAATGATGTGATGGAGAAGTTGAAAGATGTGGCCGAACCACCTGCATCATCATACGAGGTAAGCGAGCAAGATCATGCCAACGATTCGTCGTTTCCCAGACTTGATTTGTTAGGCTCGGACGAGAAGGTGTGCCCTCTCTGCTCCAAAGTATATGCAGAAGGTGTGGAATACAAAATTTTCGAGAGACACGTCATTGGTCATTTCGAAGATGAAGAAGTAGGTGAACAGTTTGAGATGATACCGTAGTGTTGCTAATATTGTATGCTTTTTGGTACCGATTCAGTGACTGTTCCTGGTGGACATTGTTCGGTTTTATACTGCTGGTATGTGTGTGTACAGTCATTTAACATCACAACAAACAACAAGAATGGTTCAAGCTATTTTATGAAGTGTGTGTGTGTAAATATTTGTTAGGTTTCATTTCTTATTGTCAGTGGCATGTTACTTTTCATGAGGTTATTCTCATGTAAGAGAAAAGTTTGTGATAAATAGACGAAGATGTCTTTTAATACTCACCAGTTTTTATATGCTGGCATTTTCTCTGCTGAGTGTATTTTATGAAGAATATTTGCATTGGTTTATTATGAGTGCAAGTGAAGAAGTAACAATTTGGCATTGGTTTACTATGAGTGCGAGTGAAGAAGTAACAGTTTCCATCTATGATAGAATGAATGATTAGAAGTATTAACAATAATGATGTTATTATACTGTCAGTAGCCAATTGTGCACATAAAATTGTGAAGAAAATCTTAATCAAATCATACAAGGGAAATGATGGTTTTGTGAATAAAATGGTGGGAATGTGCTCACGTAGGGAGTGCTCCCTCCCTCAGTGAGTGCCCTTGTTTTCAGTGCTGAGCATGGTATGACTTAGAAAATATCACGTTCTCAGAAATTGAACAGGTGCTTAGACATACATATATATATGAAGCTGTTGAATTGGAAACTGTGCCCACTTCTTCAGTACCTATTTCTCAACATTTTGTGGGTGTATAACCTGTTTTTCAGCTTGCAGATAAAAGGTAGAAGGTAGAAGGCAGATTGCAGAGTACCCTGATGAGAAACAGCTCTGTAGTTTATCTGGCTGACCAGCAGCCTCATGCTAAAGTTTTTTTTTTTTTTTGTCTTATGAGTACTCTGTCCTTTATATTTTTTTATGTCTTTTTAGCCCTTTCACCTCCTTCTCCCATCCTTATTTACATTTTCCTCGACATTTCAACTTATTTCCAATGTTGGATCAACTGGGGGTTTGTGGTAGAATGCTGCATGCAGAACACAAGGACAACGTGCACACACCGCCTCATTGAGAAAGTAACGAAATGATTAGAGTAGTGGTATTTCACCAGCAGACATCATGTCCCCTCACAGCGCTATATGGTGGAGACACGTAGTGGTTCAGATCACACTTTAAACTGTAAGTCCAGTCTCAATTAGCCTATCTGTGCATAAAGTGTACTTAAAATAAAAACTGAAGCTCTTTCCCCACTAATCCCTGCAAGCCTTTTTTCCCTAGCCTGTGGCTTCCTTAGTCAGTAGATAGGGACAGTATAAATCTTGTTAATCCATTTAATGTGTGTGTGATCAGTAGACCCTGGATTTTTATGTAATATCAAAGTTCAAAATATGTACATAAATATGTAACAATATTGATAAAATATGTACCTAAATATGTATTATCAAAGCATATGTAGTATCAAAGAATATGTAATATTAATAATAATAGAGTGTCAAGCAATTTCAAGAATTTTGCTAGATATTTATTTTATTTGAACATATTCAACATAATTTTAAGGACATACGTTGTTCAAATTAAAATTGTATCAAATTTGTAAACTCAAAAAAGCACAGCAACATGTACCAATTTTGTCAAC
Organism: Lepisma saccharinum; assembly: GCF_977018435.1. NCBI lineage: Eukaryota > Metazoa > Arthropoda > Insecta > Zygentoma > Lepismatidae > Lepisma > Lepisma saccharinum. The sequence goes on from NC_139252.1 coordinate 42,517,178, forward strand.
TATTAATTACTTTTCACATCACAAATTATTGTAGAATATGTAAATGTGTAAGAGAGCTCTTTGTAACTTTCGAAATGAAACAAAAAAGAAAAAACAGTGAGAGAACAATCGAATGAAAATACATAGCTACTTTTGTACTTTTTTGTACAAGGGAACATATTGTGTAACTCACTACGTACAGGAAAGTAGCTTTCTTGACCGCTGATGCCAAGTTTCTAGGTGCTTTGCCTAAACCTAAAAAGCAGGCCTTCCCGATGGCGCAGTGGTAGCGTCGTCACCTTGTAATCAATGGGTCCCGGCTTCGATACTCTGTGGAGGAACATAGTGGTTCGGATCCCACTTTAATCTGTAGGTTCAGTCCCGATTAGACATAAAGTGGACTTAAAACAAACTGTAAGCCTAAACCTACAGCAAAATGAAAATATGTAACCAGCATCTTTCGATAAATAACAGTTTCCGTATTTTTTTGTCTTCAGCCTATCTTTTGACTTGGCACTATGAATCTCATTGATTAGAAAATATGACATCACATGAGCTACAAATTTTCTTCATATTCAGAGATCGAAAATAAAGGAAAAAAGTACCAAAATATGTTGTTTCATGTAAAGTAAATTAGCAAATATGTAAAAATATGCAACATAAAACTTTTGCAAAGTTATGTCTGTTATATAAATTGTCGACATTTTCCTGTTCAAGGTATGTATCTAGGGAGGAATATAATATGTAATTACATACAAATCCAGGCTCTACTGAAGATCAAGGATGGTTGAGGCTGATGAAGATTGTGATCGTGTATCGCAATTGGTAACTGTAGGCGAGACAAGGGTTCACCACTTTCAGCCCTAATACAAATAACAATGGAAACATCACGGCTCTTGCATGCCAATAAAGGCAAGGAAAGTTGAAAAGATGATGGCATCCATATTCTGAGATTCAAAAGATGTGTGATTGATTTTCTGCGCAGGGTGAAACTGTAACGGGGACATACTGTGTCTCACTTTTGAATGTAATCAAGGAGAAAGGCTAGGAATGTTGATGAAAGTAGAGTTGCTCTGTACTGATAATGCACCAGCTGATGTCTCCGCTATTGACATAGCCAAAGTACATGTGTGAGTCTTTCAATTTGGTCTACACCCACCTTTCTCTTTTGATATCACTCCCTATGACTATTATATTTTTCCTATACTAAAGGAAAAAAAAACTAGCTGAAACCAAATTTGCCACAGATAATGATGTCATGGAAGCTGTGGAGCTCTGTTTACACATACAGGAGAAAACATTCTATTCAGAACAAAGAAGAGGTGACTGATGGACATGTAGTTTGTGGTACTGTTTGACCAGCGATCGGAGAGCTCCAGTTGGCAAAGTGCCAACAAAAAGGGGAAGGCAGGTGGGAAAACACTATTTGCGGTTGCACATTGAAGAGTGTTACCAATCTGCAAGGATGCTTATCCACCAGAATGTAACTAACGAAAACTGAAGGACATGCACAGGAGTAAAGGATTGTGACAAGGACTTGTTTTTTTATCACAACCATGCAGTTTGTCCTTTGTCCAATTTAAAATAGAAGGATAGTAGGGTAAAGAATTGTAGTCTAACTTATAGGGCATCGTTAGAATGGAGGGTGGCATTCTAATGCTTCTTTGTCGCAGAATGCAAGCACATTGTGCAACATCTGTTTGCACGTGCTGGGCATTGGTTTAACACCAGAACGTTTTGACGGTCCTGCCTCCAATCATTACAAAAGCATGTACAGAACTCCGCACAAACACACTACACACACACACACGAACAAACTTCACGTCTTTTGCGTTTTGTTACAAATGCGTCCCCCCCCCCTTGGCCAGAGCACTTCCAACATCTTAGTGTCAATATTATCCGGTTGGCAACATTGCTATCTTTCCCCACGTGACTCGCACTTCAGAGAAGCTGCTCCGTGAATTCCCCCAATTTACGAATGGACTTGGCTACTTCAGTCAAGGCCAGAAAACTTGAGAGCGCTCTGATCGCTGGTCAAACAGTATATTGATATGAAGGATTAGTATCAAATTTCATCCCTCATGTCATCCCTCATGCCACCCCTACTTCATGGTCAAGTTCAAAATTTTTCAGTCAGCCCCTTGTAATGGAATGGGGTAAAGCTGAACTTACTGCTACTTGGGGTCATTCACTCTTGTTGAAATATTTAAGTGAGGTATTACTGGGCTATGAGGTTACTCCAGTTTCTATACTTGGAGAAATACACAAAGATAATTTAACTTAGAACCAAATTTCCCCCATATAGTTCAACAATGAGTTATAGTGAATGCCAAAAATTGAAGACTGCTTGATAGCACCAGGGATGAACATTATGAAAAATTATACTTAAATGTAGAGGACTTGTTATTCATAAATATGTCTTTGCAAATTTTGTTCCTTAGATTAAAAATTTGAATTTACAGAGTAAACTTTGACGACAATGCACACACACAGTGTTCTTTTAACATGCCTGTGATGTCCAGGTTCCTGCACATGTATGAAACAAATTAAGCATGATAACTCCAGTCTTTCAGATATTCTTTATTTTCAGTTCCTTAATGCATTTTAGTGCATGAAGAGAAGTATAGTTTGTATTTGTCTGTAGATTGAAGTGACAACCATTCTGCATTGCACTTATGTAACTTTTAAATGTGTGTTCTTTGTGTCAGTAAGTACCTGGTTTAGTAATCATTACGGATGGCTTTGGTATGTATTTGTTTTTTTATATTATGACAACACGATGCACCCTTGCAATTTATAGTAGTATTGTTTTCAATGGTGTTTTATAGATGGTTTATTTATGTAATTTTAGAAAAAATAATTGGTACGAAATTATTAATATATGCAATTTTTTTCATGAAACTTATGAAAGTCAGTCTCTCAGGAAAAAGTTCGTAATTCGCTTAGTCAGAAAAATATGATAGGGTTTTATTTTGCCAATGTACTTTTTTTAATATTTTGATAAAAAGTTTGACATATTGTATGCATGCAAGTCATCTTTGTGGAATGCATGTACACTGTGATCTGCTTATGGTAGAATTCATGTTTTCAGCTTGCTGACACTATTGTTTATGAGAGCCAGTTCTGATCAAGCCTGTTAACTGGTCAACTTTCGATCTTGCCAGGTACAAGTCCTGGCCTGGTTATGGTTGTGTATGAAGAAGGAAAAAGCTGCCCTGAAAAAAAGGGGGCTGGGGTCTGAATTATTTTTAGTTTTGTCTACCTTTGTTCATGTGTATGTAATGAACAAAGAAGACTGAACTGAAATGTGTTAATTGGTACCACATGGTGCTAGTTTCATTTGAAACAAGTCATCTTGAAAATGTTAAAGGGTCTGATGGAGGAAAAAAATGTAGCTATGGATATAACATTATCCTTAAATTTCCATGAGAGCTTTAACCTGCCTGCAATAATATTTTCAAAAATATCAACTCTTTAATTTTTATTCACCAGTCGCATTTCTTCATTATGCCGTTATGTAAATTGTCGATTTATTTCACTTTGCTTTTCTGCCACTTTCGGCTAATCGCGAAAATGAGGATGAGCGATGAAATTGATGAAGGGACACTTATAAACACCCATGCCTGGGCCAGGATTCGAACCTGGGACCCTTGGAGTCGTAGGATACTGTACTAACCACTCCCACCTTGGGGGCCGGCATTATTTAAATTGTGTTGTAGTGAAATATTTAGTACTTTTCAGTAAGACAAACAATTTTTGGCTACCAACACTTGCATTTTTTGTGATAACGCCTAAATTCTGATTCGTAGGCTAACTAAATTATTGGAAATATATTCAACAGAAAACAAACTTTGCGGAAGTTGTACATACAACATTAATAAGTTAAATTAGAACAGAAACGAAAGTTACGGAAAAATACCAAGCTGAGAGTGTAAATCTTAAGTAATTGCAATTCAGATGTCAAAAATATTAAGGTGTCCTGTTTTTTTTTTGTCCAGCAGTATACTATACAGTTTCCAAAATGTAATAACAGTTGAAAGAATTTTGATCACATAAGCTCCTAAATAGTAGCACATTTGCAGTACTACATTTATCTTCCAATCCTGCCCACCAAATTTTCAACACCATCTGCCTCAAAAATTGTGCATAAAGACGTATTTTGTGTTGGTGCTATATTTACCAATTTTTTCTGTAATATCTTGCTATAGTGTTATTTTTAATGTTCTTATTTGAAAGCCCCTGAAGGAACCTGTTAACTGTTGAGGTAATATTGTATCTAAAGATATCTGTTTGGCGGTTACTCATAATGTATATATTTTTGAACGAGAAGTTACAATTTTATAAAAATAGCATGTATGTTATAATATGAACATGAAACCAGTTCTTTTGTCATTTTGGGATTTACTCCAGTCAGCAGTTTCATTTGTAGAAAGTTTCCACACAATGGGCAACAAGAGAGGTGTTTTTGATTGCTAGTAGTAAAATTACATCACACTTTCTGAAATTTTTTGAAATCATTGTATTACACATGGTCAATTATAGTAGCAAGCTATTTTCATGGAACAAATCATCTTCCCAGTCAATGTGTTTCTTGCAGAAATGTTCATAGACTGTGGTTTTTGATCCACCTTACTGAATCTACAATCTTCGAAAGATGATTTTTTGCTGTCAGGTTGAGCAATAAAAACTATAGTCATTACAAAGAAAAAGTAGTTTTAATTAGTGTTACTATGAATGTGACTACATAGATAATTTAAGGTTACTCCTGTGTTGCCTTTATCACATCTGAATTATATATGTATGCTTAGTTCCTTAAGAATCAATCAAGCTTCGTGTGTGTGTGTGTTTTCGAGTAAACTTGTTATGATATTGCAGGAAACCACTTTCATTGTTACTAAATGCAACTTAAGAGTTCTCGTTAATTTAATGGCACGAGGTTTTAAATGTATTTTCAGTGCACTTTGATAGATTTCTGAGGACGCAAAGAACCAACCCCAGTGTCATATATAACTTGTATTCATATGCAGTAAGAATAATAAGAATTAGGAAATCAATCCTATGATTATCTACCTGTTATGAAAGCACAATAATTATTTTCGAATGCAAACATAAATCATGTATACTTCAGTGAAGACTGTTGGCATGAGAAATGTGTACAGTGTTAAATTATGTGAAAACAACAGTTTATTGTTATGTAAATTATTAGTAAATATGAATATTTTTAAATAAAGAAATTTTTATTATAATGCATGTACTTCAATCATCAGCATTCTTGAGACCATAAAAATTAGCTTTAAAAAAAAAAAAATTATAATAGTCAAAAACCATAATGCCAAATACTATTTTGAAAGTAAGGAAAAAGAAAGATAGAAAACAAATTTTTATTTTCCAATAACTTTCATACTATCTTACAAAAAACTTATCACTAGCATACACTCATGGAAATATTGGAGAAAGTGCCGTTTTATCCTAGTTCTGAACGTTTGACCTCGCTACTTGAAGGCAAACTGACTGTTGACTTTTCAAGAAGATTCTTGCTGAACCACTGTGGCCTCTCTCTCTTGACTTCCACTACACGTTTACCCTGCAGGCACAAACAAATTACACTATTAAAATTGTATACATACATGCAGTGAAAGGAAGGAAGGAAGAGCCAAGTAACAAATGAGGTACGTAAAGTTCCCCGTGCATATAGCACCCTGCCATGAAGACACATTTAGGGGATGTGATTGGCACTACGGCCACTTTTACCCCCCAGGTCTCCATTGATTCGAGGCTGGGTGAGCCCCAGAGTCACTTTATTCGGGGACAAGACAGGAAAAATTCCAATAAATCACCCACCCCAGTCTGCTGCGTGGCAGTCGAGATGCCCCACCGACTATAGTGTAAATCACTAACCCTGAGACCTTCTGTAAACAAACAGTCTTACCGATTCGATGCATCACTCCGCGGGCCTTCTGTAAACAAACAGTCTTACCGATTCGATGCATCACTCCGCGTCAGCTGATTCATAACCGCCTACTACCGCAATCATCTGCTGTTACATGCATAGAACTCGCCATGTTGAAAATGGCACTACTTCCTTGCTGTTCACATGATTATTTTTAGAAAATAACCAATGTTATAAAATATCAGTATGTACACAAATCTCTTAAGCTCATTGAAAGTTACAATACATATTCCTACAAAATGTTCAAACTTATCTTGCCTTTCCATGTCACAAAGTTAATTTACGAAGTGCACTGTATTTGGCGGAACAAAAATCGTTATTAGGATGCTCAAAGTTTCCAACTGCAATAAATTTACGAACTTTCTTTGTCTTGTTTTGATCATCATCATCATCAATATATTTATTGGACTTACAGCATTGCATATGGCTGTTTATGCCCATTATATATTTTATATACATAAAATCTACAAACAAATTTCAAATACACTCCTATCTATATCAAACCTTAGAAATATACATTACCATGTTATATCATTTTGTCTAAAAAAAAATACAAGTAAAATATATTAAATTTGCATGCAAGAAAGAAGCCAAATTTATGGGGAATGATTACTGGTGCAAAGAGTTAACCATAAAGGTGAAGCAATAAGTACAAAAGAAAGAGCATTGGGTTTAAAGTGAGACGTCATTTGCGGCAGCGTATCCCATACTACAAATTGGCCATTGTTTTACCTTACGTAATGAATCCTGTAACAATGCTGGATTTTCGTGTGGATTATTTTACAATGAGTTTGCAATGCTTTCTGCATGCACGTGGTTTTGTTTGCAGAAGGTCTCAGGGTTGGTGTTTTGAACTTTATATGAATGCAACCACATCCCCTGGCCTGAATAAGTCCACTCAGTAACTTTCCCAAATAACCCATCTCCACATGTCACCACACCCCAGAAGACATGTGGGGCGTTGCAGATATTATGGGCAAACTTGACAAAAGTTGATTTTTCTTTTATTGTTGTATCATATACATTGAAGCCTGTAGGAACTTGTGCAACATCTGACAAGTCTACTTCACCTCTAATCTCTGAAATTTGCTTTAGAATAGGACTGCACGAACTTTAGAATAGCTCAGATGTTTTGGAAAAATGCTGATTCCTGCAACTTGTATTTTGCGAGTTCGCCCTTAACATCCACAATGCCTTATATGTCCTTCACTCAAACTATAGCCTGACAAGTTAAGTCCCGATATGCGCAGTTCGCTGCGGAGCACTTCCTATTATGTCATCCTCCCCACCACTCTTCTATGTACTGGTCTGGCCTTGAGACTACGAGTGGTGCCAACTCAGCAAAATTAAGCTAAAACAAATATGACAAACAATTTTTACTGTGTAGATTGTCGGTGCCGGCTCATATCAGTTTATCAGTGGTTCATTTGATTTAATCCGGTCTTTGAAAATGCATGAGGTGCGCGGATCGTAAACTGTAGTATTACGCATGCATGTTAACGTCTATAACGAAGAGAAACTACTGGGCGAATGACTTCATTTTCTGAATGTGACATCGAGCAGTGGCCTGTTTTTTATAAAAAAAAAAGCCGAGTGAGGTGGGGGTTATTTTGTTTATCGTACAACAATCACTACGTGAAGGCAATCTGATAAAGTGCACTGAAATGTTCTTGCTCTTTACTCTTGGCTGCATATTTTTGAAATGCAAAAATCAAGTCATGCCGGTTCCAACGAAATCCACAATCTGCTCTGGAAAGCCCCTTAGAGGACAGGCCAGATAAATTGTTTACAATGTTGCAACATATTTGCGAAATCAGAAGGAGTTACATAAACTTAAGTATAATGTTGTCGAGTCCACAAGCACCACCACGGGAGTATCTAAATGGATGGTTCTCAAGTTTTACAAGGATTGGATTGATTTGTTGTTTTAAGTCCACTTTATGCACAGTAAGGCTAATCAGGACTGGACCTACACTTAAAAGTGGGATCCGAACCACCATGTGCCTCCACCAGGAAACGAACCCGGGATCCCTTGATTACAAGGCGACGACGCTACCACTGTGCCATCGGGGAGTTCAAGTTGGCAAAAGGTGAGGTGAAGTTCTGTACTCCGACAGGTAGAAAACAGCCCAGGAAAAAGGGAATACAAATTTCGTTGAAAATCTTCAGACCATTCTTTTCCCTCCAGGTTGCAACACTGCGAACCAACGTCGCTGCGGAGAATAGAGTGGAGAAATGTGGTGTGAGCTGCGCAACAGCTATTTGCAGCATCTTGTTTTTAAACTCGTCAAATTATAACAACATCTCTCAGTATGCCACAGGGACAGGACAGATTTACGTGGTTGATCTGTCTGAGGGAGCTACCTAGGGTTTTACATCAAGGTGCACAAAACAAGAAAATTTATGTGGGTTTATCAATTCATTCCCTTATTTTTCAACATAGGTCATAAACTTTATTTCAGAAAGTATTCTTATCAGATTAACTTACTGAACTTAGAAAAAGTAAATAGCAATCATAATATTTAAATATCCATCAGCCAGATATTGTGGCCATCCCTGCTTCTAATGGTGTAACAGAAACTATATTCTGCTCCCAGGCATGTGCCAGGGAGCTGAACCCCCCCCCCCTCAAATACAAAAAAAAAGTGCATAGTGGAAATTAATTTTAGTTCCTTAGCATGATTAATCATATTTTTGTAATATAATAATAATATACTGAGAAATTCATCTTCAGGGCTTCTACCCCTCACTTTTTCATCTTTAGATGGTGCCTGCTGATAAGGTATGAGCTCCCTTGAAATAAAATTCTGGCTACAGTCCTGGTAAGGCCGTTTTTTTTGTCTATATCATCATTGCCGTCCGTTAACTTAGCTAGGTAGACCTGCAACATAAAATATCAAACAATGGTATAACTTGGATATGTATAATGTTTAAATGCAATTCTACATTTCAAAAGTTTTTGGCTCACATTTGCGAAACATAGTTAACATGTGTATTAATGAAATACTGTAGGCTGAGGTACTGCTGTTGGAGCAAACTTATGATCTTTCCACTCAAGGGTGGGTTTAAATCCAGGCTAGAGGATCAGAATTAGCCTAAAAATATATAAAACAACTTAAAATAAGAAAAAAAATCCACAAATGCTCCTGTAATGAACTGAACTCGCCTCCCAAAATTCCTCTGGTTTCTCCTTTCGTTCCCCTTCATACAGCACGACCACCTCCTTGTCGACAGGCGAGAGCCCCAGCTCCTGTTGGACTGCTTCCTTAAGTGCTTCAGTCTCTTGCGTCACTTTTTGATAGCAGTTGCCTGCAATACAAGGAAATAAAACTTATTTTACCATATATGATTTCACGATTTGTAACAAAATATTGTAGTACTCTTCTTTGTAAATATGACTTTAGAACACAACAGAAAATAATGTTTTGTTGTATTTCATGAGACCTCATGCACTTTTATCTTTTCAAAGCCAGAAATATACTGGAAAATAAGAAAGAACATTTACATAATTCATTACTTAATAGTTTCTTTTAGTAGGATTGTCATATCTTACATTGTTACAACTTAAATTTTTAAAATATATAACTGCAGTAGTTATTAGAGATAAAATACAACTTTTACTTATGCGTGGCTTATAAGATTCTGGGCCATTCCACAAAAAGTGAGCCTACATTGTCTTGACTGTAATGGTGCATAAAACACAATTATCTCTTCATAAATACAGCATGATAGAAAGTAATCAAGCATATCATGTAGTACTAACGGTTAGTAGTCTGGAATGTGCTCTTACCAATTTCTATTTGAAATGGTAACCAACAGAGAAAGCTTGAAAGCACCATTACGATCGGGACATCTAGGCTAACTTTCGTGAAATGTGTCTTCTTTCTAAAACCAATGTTTTGGGTCTGTTGCCAGATCCTTCTTCCTAGTGCTTCAATGAAATCACTTTAAAAAGGTTAAAGTAAGAAGCAGAAAGAAAAAAATATTAAAGGGATAAAAGTCACTTGATCAAAAACAAACTGCTTCATAGTCATCAGCTGTCAAGCATGAACAACGTGCATCACTGCTCACCTGCGAGCAACGACTATGAAGCAGTTATTTTCCTATTAATGTGATTTTATTGGAGCAATCTGAAGAAGAATCTCATAATGGAAACATTAGTTTTAGAAAACTTATAAGCCATGCATAAGTAAAAACTTTACTTTACCTCTAATAATAATCATCAACTGTGATTAGGTGAAGATTTAAAAAATTACTATAACTAAATAGAAGCTTAACTTAGCATAACTTCTGTATTTCCCTGTCAATCTCCCTACTAAAAATAATATTTTCGTTATATCTTAAAAGCTTTTAGAATCAAGAAATTATCATAAAAAATTCAATCCACCCATCGATTCAAATTGAAAAGTAGTTCCATATACTTGCAGTTGGCAATGTCTGCACAGAGAACAGAATATGATAGTTCATCATGACCAAGTATGTGTGGGTGTGTGTAAACTGAAAGAGTAAGGACTCAAACTGATATGTCAAACCAAAGTAAATACAGTGGAACCTCGATTTTACGTTTTTCAAGGGACCAAGCTGAAAAAAAAAAAAAAATTAGATTGCAGGAAAATGTAAAATCTAGGATTTTTTTTTTTAACATTTTGCTATGTTCGACCTTCAAGATTGAATGTATAATGCCTGAACGTAATCAGAGTTCTACTGTAAATATACCTGCCGAAAACAAATATACCATCAAAATATTGGCACATTAACAATGTTTTTAAGTGACCTTTTCTTATTTCATAGGCAAAGATGGGCACAAAACAAAAATCCTGTTACGTCTTGCAGCTTGATAAAGAGTTAATTTTTAACCCTAGCATAAATGTGTTTTTCCAGTCATTAACTGACCCATTCTAGTTTTTTCCGTGACAAAGTTAGCTTTGTACAACTCACATGATTACTAAACGCAAGTTAAAAAATCATTACTAGGTTCACTGTAACATGACCACAAGTTGACCTTGGGCAGCTGTAACTATTGTGACATTAACAAAGAAAACTAACAACATAGATCAGTACATGTGACATTATAATATTCAATATTTTACATACCACACAAAACTCCTGCTTCATGATAATGCCCGCAAGCATTGCAAACTAATAGATTTTGCTTTGGAAGCAGCATCTTGTACACTTTATCTTTTAAACCCATTTTTCGAACCCATCTCTTCTCCACTGATCGACGATTCCGAGGTACGGCCCACAAAAATCCATCGTTGAGCAAATCCTGGAGGGTGGAAAGTGGCGAGTTTCTAGCTTGCTGCGTAGATAAAATAGGTAGGCCATCAGCAAGTGCAAAACTGTACAAATCTGCAAGTAATAACAAAAATCAATAATATGGGCTCTTTCAATTAATTTTCAGATGTGACAACAGCCATTCCAATTGCACTCCTCCTTTTTTGCAACAGCTTCAAAGCGTGGAATTTTTTGTAACAGGGGGGCTAGTCCATTGATAAAACTTAAATAGTAGAAATCATAATCATGGTTGTGATTATTAAAGTAAAGTTTTACAGTACTATTATAGTATAAGGGAAACAACTATAAATCATATATTTCGCACTTTTTTACATTGCTAACGTACTATTTTGGAATGCGGAACATTTCCTAAGTTGAAATAATGCATTTCTAACTAAGATAATGTCTATTTCTTACATTTCCGAGTACTTACTGTTACTTGTTATTTCGATTCTGTAACACATTATGGCAGGCGATAGCGTACTGGTTCAGGGCACGTTGTGCGAGTGTTTGTCGATTTATGCAGTGTTGCAACCTCGTTCACCGGAAAATACCTACTTTCGTGCCCGGATTTAAAATTAGGTAAAAATTTACTATCCTTCGGACACCTCTAATTTTTTCGTTTCGTCAATTTTTGACATTCGTACTTATGTATCGGAACATTCCTGAAGGTGTATCAACGTAGTTTTGATGAAATTTTAACTATGTTTCCTAACCTAACAGAACTAACCTAACCACGCGCCAATGGTTTGTGGGGCTAACGCCAATGTTTCGTGGGGCTAGCGCCAATGGTTCGCAATCATTTCCAATTTCTAGATCCTGATACTAACACGACACCAAATTTTAACTGTTTCCTAACCTAACAGAACTAACCTATCCACGCGCCAATGGTTCGTGGGGCTAGCTATTCTCCGTCGGAGAATTAATTTTCAACGAACAACATGAATTTCAGCTATGAAACATTCCCATATCACACAAAACACTTTCCCGATGTTCAACAATGCTACAGGAACTTATTACGGTAAGTAGTTTCTTCTGTAAAAATAAATAAATGTGTCTGAAGGATAGTAAACTAGTACCTAAAATGATGCTAATACATCGCAAACTATTGACGTTAGCCTCACAAACCATTGATGTTAGCCCCAAAAACCATTTTCCATAAGGTTAGGTTAGGCAAGCATAGTTAAAAAAAAAAAAAATACTCGACAAGTCATGTTCAAGTGAAAACAGGGTGATGATGAAACACTGACTATGGGGTTGCATCATCTTAACACACGGAACATTGTACTCTCGCGCAGAAAGCAAATGGCGGCAGCAGAAACAGCATGTCGGACAGAGATTTTCGCAAAAAACGATATGTTTTCGCATTACAATGGATCAAAACTACATTCATGAACGTCCACAACACTACAGAAAATGATTTCCATAAGTACTTTCTCCTGTAAATTTGAAGAAATCCTTTTCCCTTATATTATGTTACCATTATTACTGTGTAATAACAAACAAATAAAAATTAAATTTCCAATTATCACTATTATTATATTCTTGGAGAGGCTTTTCTACTCTATCCACCAGCTGAGTGAATATACAGCACAACTGTTTTCATTATATTTTTACATTTCCTACAGTTAATCTCCTGAAATGCATAGTTATTCTATCTGTTATTAACTTTTACATACTTCATTCACTAACAACCCTTGAAAGTCAAGGGGAAATTTAGTCCTTCAGTTTAGGCTATGTTGTTTGACTTCTAACATCTTTGGAATTTTGGAAACTTTAATCTTTTGGTAACACTTTACTATACCTGAGACGGATTCCTTCAAATTTATAGGAGAAAGTACTTACGGAATTCATTTTCTGGAGTGTTGTTGATGTTCCGGAATGTAGTTTTGGTCCATTTTAATGCGAATCCATGTGGTTTTATACGAAAATCTCTCTCCAACGTGCTATTTCTGCTCCCACCATTTGCTTTTTACGAGAGCGCGATATTGCTGCTGCTACAAGCCGATGTTGTCCGTATATGCTAAATTGAACGAAAGGAGTGCTAATGGAACCTAACCTAACAGGCCTAACCTAACCTAGTAGGCATACCTTGTAAGTAAAAAAGTCAATTTAAAATTCCTAAAGTGTTTTTAATGTTAAAAAAATTATTTCCGACGCGCTATTGCGATCAACGGTAAGCTACCGCCATGTTGTGTGTGGAAATAAACAAGAACAGTAAGTACTCGTAAATGTAAGAAATATACATTATTTTCGTTACGAATTCCATTATTTCACCTAAATAAGTGTTCCGGAATGCAGAATAGTACGTTAGCAATGTAAAAAAGTGCGAAAGGAATCATTTCCAGGTGTCTCAGGTATAGTAAAGTAGTACCAATCTTTTTTTTAAATGGCATAAATGTGAAAGCTTGACCTGGTTCCTGTATTTTACACTCAATTTTTCAATCTAGCGGAGTTTGATAATCTATTCGAATGCTAACTAAATGAACTTGTTACTAATTAAAGTAACCAGCTTTTTTGTAATTCGCAATGAACGATGCCAATTATCGGAGGGGGGCGCTGATGCGTATCATATAATTACAGGCAAAACAAAATCATGCAAATAAATATGGTCAAGCGTAACTGTCACGACTCAGAATATAGTTTATTACGATTAAATAGGGATTCCTTTAGCTCCTACGTAAACTATGTCCGTCCATTGATGTGTACGCATACAAGTATAATAATTTTCCGTAATTAGTTTGATTTCTGTACTGTAAAAGAAGAAACAAAGATACGAAATATGTGTTCACCTGGTGGATTTCTTCCATGCAAAATTACTGAAAGAATCTGATCCAACTTCTGAAGAGTTGATCTTGTAAACTTTACGACGGCAGCCATTACGTCGAGTGATGTTCATTTGTTTAAAATATAACTCAATACAATAGAGCAACAGAACATTTTCAATTATTAATTACACATGTGAGGGAAATCCACCGCCGACGTCGTCAACTAAAGACACTACCGAACACGAAGGCTGGGAGGTAATGAAGAAATGAGGGAAGAATAATTTGTCAGACATTTACATAACTAAAAATAAATTTTATAGGTGACTGACTTACAGAAACAACATTTTGCAAGCTTCTTGTGAATCTGATGAGCAGAGGATTATCCAGAATTTTCTATGGGAATGTATGTGTGAGAAGGGTATATTTAGAGCCAAAATGACTATAAATGTGTCCGTTGTGAACAATTTTAGGAGGTGTTGAGAACATTTTGGAAAAGTGTTAGGACTCGCCGTGTCACGAATATTTGATTAATTAAGAACTAAGTTATCGCGCCATAATTACATCTACATTCAAGTAAAGCATACGGGAACTATCATCACGGTTTCCAATAATTTACCCAACGGGAGATGCAACAAAAACATGGCACGCCGTTACTTATGTGCAATTGCTCATTACTGACATCTGGTTGCTACATCGTACTGAAATTTAGATCTCCCCTCTTTCTCGCCGGTTTCACTCTCGGTGGGCCGCGCTATGTTAGGCTTTGGAGATCAAAGCCTTTCAACAGTCTTAACTATGGCGTGTCTAGGGTCGGGTCGGCTCTGTTTACGGCTGGAGAAGTTGTGCCAGCTTGGTCACACTATCCAAGCGAAGAGAAAGGCATCAACATCTGTGAAAACTTTACAATGGAGACTACAACCAGCCACTCGGACTACACCACTTCACTGCATTCAGGTAGGTTCTAAAATTATGTTACCGATTCTTTCAATGCAATAAAATGAGATTTCCTAAAGGAAATAAATGTACTTACACCAGGTAATTATTAAGTGCTTATGTACGATGCCTTGTTGTGTTCGTTTCATACACCATATTATGCTGCTATTGACGAAATGTTCTCTTTACACAGGCTACTGCTTCGTATCTAAATAAATCATGCATTGATAAAGTGCGTGTACATAAAATAATAAAGAAAGAGGATAGATCGAAAGTATGTGACCAATTTCTAATCAATATGATACAAACAGTACTACACGGAATGTGGTCTGGATATGGCATCTAAGAAAATTATTTTATACGTTTCTCCTCAAAAGCAGACGCTTCGAACTATTATGCTTCT
The DNA here is from genome assembly GCF_977018435.1 of Lepisma saccharinum. Lineage (NCBI taxonomy): Eukaryota > Metazoa > Arthropoda > Insecta > Zygentoma > Lepismatidae > Lepisma > Lepisma saccharinum. Next base: position 42,532,488 of record NC_139252.1, read on the forward strand.
TGTGTGGCCTCGAAGTGTACAAGAGATGTTTTGTGCAAATATGTGCAAAATTAATATATATCACTATCTGCATGTATTAAAGTATATTTTAAATGAACTTCACAAGCGTCCTGTACAATCGGTTTTCATGTTTCGTGCTTGCTTATGTAACAGCGGAACAAAATTATCTAATTTTCGTCTGCAAAGTGTTCTGCTAGTTGTCTCATGACTGAGCCCCGAAGCAGAACAGCAATATGACTATCGGTTTGCGCAGCACGTGGTTTGCGAAAAAAAAAGTTCGTATAAAGATGAGCCGAATTGGACTTAATGTCATTCGAGTTTTCAGGTTTCCAAAAAAGTATCTGATGCAAAGAAAATAAGACAGCTATTTTACATGTTTTTTTTTTTCTCAAAGTCGCCAAGGGTGATCGTTTTGCAAGTACTAATATTTTGGTGCAGCGTCTTAAGCACAATACCCTGCGATAATTTTTTTGTGTTGGATACAGTGCTCGATATGTGGACTATGGGTGGAGGGGTGGTGGTATCCACCCCACTAGCAAAATTTTCGCAATGTTTCTATTTCAAGTACTGGTTAGATATATCATAGTTATTGGGAGCAGGTTTTCCTTAGATTCGAATCTCTCTTTTGGTATGAGTGTTTGTTCCTTCATTCAAAAATCCATTCTCGTCATCACAATTAACTGGACCTGCAGTTTGGAGTGGAATCCGAGCCACTGTGTGTGTCCACTGGTATCGAACCCGGGATCCTTAGATTACAAGACGTTGCCGATACGCACACACAGGAGGCAGTGGCGGCGATTGGGTTCCTAATACTGGAGGGGGGGCCGGCAAGGACAGTTCACTTCTCCTTGTTAGATAAGGTTTGGCATAATGCGGGAGCATAAGTTGCAAAAACCGGGGGGGATGCAACTGTCCCCCTCGCCGACACTTGCAGGCCATGGTCACTATAAATGAAACTCGAAAGGTGAATTGTGAATAGTTCAAGAATTATTCAAACCTTGGTCCTCGCTTGTGCTTTCATTTGTTTAAAAATAAATATTCTGAAAGTAATAGCGATGCACATATACTTCAAAGCATATTACGAATTCTTTAAGAATTATGGCCCAAAGTTAATAGACGGGTTTCGGGGAAAACAGGAATACCCGTCAGTGTCAATATTTGTCTTGTGCGCTTGTTTCTGGCTCGAGTGATTTCATAGCATTAACTTCAAAAGCACGTTCGAGTAGAAAGTGAAATTGTTCCCCGTTTCGAACGCCGTGCTATGAAAACAGATGTGTTGGAAATGCGATATTTTAATGTTTCCCAGCATCATCTTACGGTTCAGTAGATTCATCCATGAAACCTTATTGATGTTAAATAAATAACAAACAATGTCCTGTTACAAAACACATTCTGGACTCGCGGGATAAGGTAAACTTCAACTTTTTTTCAACCCTGAAGCACCTTGTTTCGTTCATTTTCTTCTCTAATGTGTTTTCCAATCACTCTCTCGTGTCCTTTTAACAGATTCACAAACTTTATGATGCATGATGTGTATAATGTCGCTAAGAATGACCAAGCAAAATTGAAATTTAGACAAACTTGTAAGTTACAACTCTGGATCTGTAATGATCTCAGCTGTCCGAACAGTGAACTACATTGCACAATTTGTTTTTTTTTTAACAAAGTCATTTTGTAGCTTTGAACACAAACGTTATTTAGGAGTTGAGCCTTTACATTTGATCTTCAGGACAAGGCTAGGAGAAAATTTTACTGCGTTTGGGTGACATGCAGTACGTAGTCACTTTCTCCAAAAGAATTTTCTCCCTACGTGCTTGGTAAGAAGCAATGACCGTTGGTATGTTCGTTGTTTACGTTAACATAATTTCTCGGTAGCAATGACGAGGAATTGAATAACGGTTATTTCATGTGCTGATTGATACATCCGTGGTAATTGTGGTATATAGCACCCACCAGTGGTCTTTGCAGATTGATTGATTTACTTTATTTTACTTCGCTTTTTGTGCCACTTGTGGCTAATTTGCGAAGATGGGGATGAGTGATATGATGAAATTGATGAATGGATTCTCACAAACATCCAGGCTCAGGGGTGTCCGTCCATTCCCCCCAAGGCCAATGGCGCATCCCCCCAAAAATCATGTCATGCGTCCCCACAAAATTCATGTATTGCCCCAAAATCATCATTCGCGCCCTCAAACCATATCGTAATCCGCACAAAATATTTAATTACGACAGCGTGTCTATAGAAAGTAACTTTTTCTTAGCTGTTCTGAACACTATACTTGATCTGCCCCTCCTCCCTAAACAGGAAGCCCATTACTCAAGACAAACCCCTAAAATCGTCCATCATAATCCAGAATATCGCTTGTCTTGTAATGCAGCTATAGTATAAAAGCTTCTCATTCACCTCATTAAAGCGCCAAACTCGCATCCTAGCAATACATTGCGAGCAAAGCGAGCAAAAAAAATTTGCATCAATTTCTTTGCGGGTTTTCAAGAATATTAATTTAATAGGATGTCAATACTTTCTTAGTCTTTTTCAGCTTCTCCTTTGGCACATTCGGGGTCGAAAACGTGTGGATACCATATCGCTAAATACAGTCTCCATAATTTAATGTTCAAACTCTCTCTCCCCTACAGAAATCCCTAAGATTTAACACTTTACCAAAAGTCTTTCTATCTCCCCCTTTAAATTTAATACTCAATTAATTTTAGACTTACTGTTGATATTGAAGAGTGGTTATTTCCGCCGCAACAATCTCTAAGACAATAGCAATACAAAAGAATTGGATATCCCCTCAATTTAATGCTCAATCCCCCTCTAACTAAAATACACGCCATAATCTAAGACCTAGAGTTGGATACTGTCCCCCAAAATTTAATATGTAAAAGTTGAATGTTTTCCCCCTTCACCTTCGATAATACCCTTAAACACTTTCTTTTCTTCATCTAATGGATTAAATATGGTGCATTTAAGGTGTACAATGTTTACATATATTTTGGAAAAGATATAAATGTTGAATTTTGTAAGAATGGAACCCCCCCCCCCAAATCTCAATAGCGCAACCTACATCATAATCCCCCCTGTGGGCACCCCTGCCCAGGCCAGGATTCGAACCCGGGACCCATGGCGTCGTAGCGCGATGTGCTAACCACTCCGAATGCAAATGAAGGGCTCGTGTGTAAACCATGGTAAGTGACATTTTGGTCATTTTTGAGTTACAAAGTAAAATGTGACATCCTTCAATTTTTGAGTGAAATTGCTATGTCATACAATTTGGATTGGACTCAATGAAGCCTTTTGAAATTTGTAAACACAACAGGACAACAAGTTATCTACAGTGTAGCTTCTAGTAACCTTTTTTTCTTAATGAACTATGACCAAAATATCACCCGAGCCCTTCAAATAATAATAAGTGGGGTGTAAGGGATGCCCTTCCACGTAGTACACCCTGGACTGCATTTTGCGGACTAACGAGGTTCTGGCGTCTTGGGCCAGTATAATCCTCTGTAGAGTTTTGTGTGTGTGGTCCTGTGTTTTGTCCTTGTGTGCTGAGTGCCCCTATAGCCTCAGCTTTTAACACAAGTAAGAATATTTTAACTCTCCAACATTACAGTTATGTTATATTAGGTATATTTTAGTTATGCTAAGGGGTGCAAAATTGCCTAATTGCCGACGCGCACAACATTTCAAATTCAATCAATAATAGGTAAATGTAGTTTAGCTACAGCTACTTTTAGAGGAAAGTATCTCGCATCAACTTCTCAGTATCGAGCGTTAAGTCGACTTAAATCTCACCACCCGGGTTTGAGTCCCGACACGGACGTTCTTTGTCAGTATACATTTATCAATTCCTCTTATCACTCATGTTCGCGATTAGCCAAAAGTGGCAGAAATGCGACGCTAAATAAAGAATACAGCAGCTCTTCCAGCTGTTGTGAAAAACATCGAATACCATTTCCCCCTTTATATGTTCGATAATGAACTTATATGGGAGTAGTTCGTATAGTTATCATCATCAATGTGGAATTTAAAAAAAATCCAACTAATCTTGAAACACTAGAATATTATATAACTTATACGTATAGTTTCTCCTCCAAGAGTAGGAAATCTCCCTCATCCCCCTTTTAAATACTACCCTATTTATTATTATTGTTGTTGTTAGTGTGAAGATGCACCATGTGACCTTCCTTTGATGTATCTCAAAATTACACTTGCTCCTATAAAAAAATGTAGCTGTAAGTATTTTCCCGCTTCGAGCGACAATTCTAGAGAATCTACAGCTACAAATTTTAAAATGCAACTTCACTTGTCAACCTTGGGACCAAAGTGAAAAGGGTTAATATTTGTGATTTCGCAAATGTAACAGTTATCTAGCAAATAATCCTGGATGGAAAACTTTTCGTTCGAGTCTGCCCCCACCACCCTCAAAGTTAATTCTCCCCCTGAAAACTATGACTACGGCTACAAATTATGTAACTAGTTACAGTAGCGCGCCACTTCCGAACACTGGTTATTGGCAACTGCAACATTCTAATTTATCAGGTTGATCTGTTTGTGGGTGGGGCAAATGTAAGATTTTTCCATCAAAGAAAAACCAACCCTATCGTATGTTGGCGGTGGTCGCGTTTGACTGCCACGCAGGAGACCCGCGCTCGATTCCCAGAGTGGTTGATTTCAATTGAGAATTTTTCCAGCAGTGTCCCTCCATGATGGAGCGGCTGTGGGGATCACCCATCCTCTAATCAATGCTATTCGGTGAAGGCGGTCGGAGCGCGATACTGATTGCATCACCTCCACAAACGGCCGAGATTGTGAATGTGTGGGACTATACCTCCACACCCCCTCATATTGCCTTCACGTCATGTTGGTATGCGTATCGGTTAGCTTCGCATCTGTTAGTGTATTAATTGAAAGCGGCATAAAATGTCTCCTTTAGTCCCTCAAGCGGTCTATGGGGAAAATATAGCAATTTGGTGAACCGATAGATCTCTGAAATGGCGAACGTATTCGACACGTACATTCCCAATTGACCCATCAATTTATATGTTTGAGTCAACAATGGACCTATCTGATACCTGCCGATTGCTCAGAAACGGTTTCAGATATAAAATAAACTATACTTCCATGTCTGATTCGGGATTTATCAGTCGACAGTAACAATGAAGATAAAAATACGAATTTTTATGGACACAATCAATACAGAGCCATGCACAGGAAAGCAGGGTCAGGACCGCAGTTAGGGGTGTGCGATGTGTCACCACCAGTGACGTTTCCAGGATTTTCAAAAGGGGGGGGGGTGGTATATTTCTTGTGGAAGCACAATCGCATTAGAACAAATGGAACTATTGTTGTGAAAAGATAATGTCCATCATAAGAAAGTTGAATTTCTTGTTATGGACAACTTGTCAAGTATACACTTCACGCCACCAGTCAAAATTTGCCGACAATGAACAGCAGCAGATTTGTCCCATTTGTAACGCAGATTTTCTGTCATAAACTATTTCTCGAGAGAGACGAGCATGCTTCTTTGTGATAAAGCCGAGAGTCGCCTGCCTTTTCGTTGTAGCCAAATCCAGAGAAGATAAAAAAGAGGACAGACCGCGGCATAAGGCCCTGAAGCTCCTCTGGGCTCTCTTCCAGTTCCCTTGTTTACAACTGCGGCAGGATATCTCTGACGTCGAGATGAAACTGCATTCCAAGTGTCTTGATACTCCAGTAGCGCAAGTACGTGTTATGTAATCATGTTTCGAGACACCCTGTATTGCAAGCTGATCTTGTCAGCCATTGCGCTTCTGGGAGTCTCTTTTAGTATCTGTCTGCACTTGAAGAATGATAGTTCTGGAGAAGTAATTTTATACACATTTATGGTATAATTTCTTTACAATGATCTTATTTGTGTCAGCAGAACCAAATGGCTCTGGATGTAACAGAACTTCCGCGCGGTTAGTATTAATAGTTAGCGCTCCCAGGTTCGATCTCTGGTGCAACCTCCAAAATTTCGGTTGTTGGCCCAGCAAGTACAACTGGGGATCTACTGGAGAGCAACATAGTAGCGGTCCTCGATCTCGAAAGCGAGTTGGGACTCGATTCGCTGGCCACGCGTCACCCAGTGAAAAACCACCTCTCAGGTCCTGGCCCTCAAGAGCTGTTACCCCACGGAATGTAATTTTAATTTTACTGACTAATTTTAGTTCCTTAGAGAACCGAACGCGGCTATTTTTATTTTGCCCCTTATCATACCACTCAGTTTAGTTTGAGTTTTTTTTTTTTTACTTTTTGCAAAGAATTCCGCTCCCGACGTTTGAAAGAAAAGTGCTACTATAGCTCTCGCCACGAAAACAGTCCAATCAAGGTCGGAGCTTCCCCTTACCTCCTCCACACCCCTGGTCCTCCAGGGATGCCACACTTCTTCTAAGCTGCTCAGTCGGCACTTCGCGCGTTGTACTTATGCGGTTGATTTCGTCGGTTGAAACTCATTGGCAACACTGTAGGTGGGTGGCGTGACCTTGACTGGGCTGTTTTCGTGGCGAGAGCTCTAAACCAAACACCCTCTAGATTCGGACTCTGGTCAGGCATGGCAAGGGTTCCCGCAGGATTTTCTCTCAGGGGTTAGAGTAAGATTTCACATCTTGTCCTTCGTTATAGAAACTTATATTTTATTGTTGTCGTTATTATTATTATTATTTTACAGATAATACAATTGAAATTGAACTGAAAATTCTTCGGCATTGTTAACAAGTTCAGACTTGAGTCCATTATTTAAGAAGGAACTGGATTCGCCTTCTTTTCGATAAACATCTGTCACTTTACTTTGCATTTTTGTACTTCTTCACGATGCACCGATATCTGTTCTCCTTCATAATAAGCCGGCCCCTGTGGTGAAGTGGTTAGCACATCGGGCTACGACGCTAGAGGTCCCGGGTTCGAATCCTGGGCTGGGCATGGATATTTGTCAGTGTCCATTCATCAATTTCATCATATGATCACTCATCCCCATCTTGAAGAAATTAGCCAAAAGTGGCACAAAAAGCGAGGTAAAATAAATCAAATCAAATCCTTCATAATACGTCTGATCCATGTTTTTATGAGACGAAGGGTACTGTAAAAAGAAAGTAACGGAGCGTGAATTGTCAAGATCAGATTTCGACTTCGGAAAATGAGTTGTTGACTTTTATGGATCGTGAACAATCTAGAAATTCCAAAGAACTGTATTTGAAAATTATTAATTCTTGGTATTTTCTGCACTATAAGTGTCTGAAACTTCTTGAAATTGACAGTTTTTAATTCCAAAAGTGCAAAGCAACCACTTGAGGTGGAAGTAGTGTCTAGAATTCTATATTTTCATCGCGTCATCATATTTCGAAAATTTGACAAATTATTCAGTACCGAACGTCGGGATTATAAAAAATTTTCTTCCCGATCCTATCCTGACTACACATATTCCGTCCCGGACACCTACGGCAGCCAACATTATTCTAATCTCTCGTGAAACGTTCTATCGTCATTTTGTTGGATATGACTGTTAATTGCTGTAACTGGCAGCCAGTAAATCACAGGAAAGAATATTATTTGTAATAAAATACCACTACAGTTTCACCATTCCAATGACATGATCTTTTTCCAGATATCTCAGGGGGGGGCCTGGTCCCCCTGCCCCTTCTTGCAGGTTCCCTTGGGCATGAATGTATCATGCTTGTCCCATGGCCTTTCCTTCAGTTCGTCGTTCATCCTCATCGTTGCGATTAATCCATGAGGTAAGCAACGTAAAATAAACACATGGAAATTAGAAAATATCCTCTTGACGTTGCATCTCATGGCGCAGTGGTAGCGTTGTCGCCTTGTAATCAAGGGGTCCCGGGTTCGATTCCCGGTAGAAGCACATAGTGGTTCGGATCCTACTTTAAACTGTAGGTCCAGTCCCGATTAGCCTTACTGTTCATAAAGTGAACTTAAAACAACAAATCAATCCAATCCAATCCAAATCTAAATGATAGATGTGCAACTGTCTCTCCTAAGGAGCATTCCCTGCTGGAAATGAAAAACATTAGAAAAACTCAGAGCATATGCAGAATTTTGAAAACTAATATTCCTAAAAGCTAGAACATGTAGATTGTTGTGAGAACGTTTTCTTCCTTAAATGAGGACTGAACCTTTCTTTATTATAGCAAATGTGTTAGCGGCAGTCCTCCACACTTACAATCCGTAATCCGCATAAACTGAGACAGGAATCGAAGGTTCCCGGTCCCTATCCGGGCCTGAACATTGGTGCTCTCTTTGTGAGTGTCCACTCACCCAATTTCATCACTCGTCCTCATCGTCGCGATTGCCAAAAGAAAAGCGACGGTAAGTAATAAAACAAGAAGATTCAGCGAAGCTTTTTTTTAATAATAATGACTTACCGATAGGAAAACAAGGGTTGCAAGTAACGTCATAATCAGGCGCGGATCCACGGGGAGGGTAATCCCCCCCCCCAACTGCCACGTTTCTGGACGTATGCCTAATATTTTGATGAAACATTAAAATGCTGACAAAGGCAAACTTGTATAGTATAAAAAATTTACATAAAAACGTAACGTTTCCACCCTCTAACAGGGTCTTCTTCAAACGAAGCTTCACAATAAAAAGTTTGCCTTGATCAGTATTTTAATGTTTTATTAACATGGAAACAAGGCTTAACAGTGTTACTAATACGTTGAAGGCTCAAATGTTCAATCTTTTATCACCAAGCACAGACAAGAAATGAAATTAACGGGTTCGAGAACATTTTTAAAGTTTTAATTAAGTCCACTTTATACTCGCGATAAGCTATTCGGAACTGGACTTAAGAGTTTAAATTTGATCTGAACTGCTGTGCAATAAGCCTCAAAAAGGGATCGAACCCGAGACCCCTTGAGTTCTTCATCTTTGTTTATTCACTTTACTCCTTATATCTTATCGTGCAAAGGTGAGAATAATGATACGATTCCATCCCAGGATCTCTATTTTTGCAATATGTACTCTAATCTGTAGAACATGAAAGTCAGCTTGGTTCCTATTTGCAGCACGGTATATTGTTCATATAAAATATTACAGCTGTAGGTTGTAATTGAGATTAGGTACCCGCCTCTCCCAACGGTAAATTTTGGATCCGCCACTGGTCATAATGTAAATGTGTTTATGTTGTGGAGTGAAATAGCAATAGAACAAGAATTTGATGGAACGATATTAATCTCGATTGGGCTAGTTAGGAAACAGCGATAAATACGAAGATGAGCATGCATTCTGCTGTACTCCCCCGGTAACTTTCCATTGTTGTACTGCTTGCCATAAAAACAGAAAGATTTTTTTATTGTTAACATCAGAAATAAAGTTCAATTACTATAAGTATTGGAACACAATGCCCAAAGTGAAAACTACGTTGGATCGAAAAAAAAGTAAAATACATGAATCAGTTTATATTTTTCACATTGTATCATTTAATCCAAACAATAAATATTCCAGTTTTAAAAATTCGAGTTTTTTGTCAAAGTACAAAATTTAAAAGCAAAATTGCAAAATTCCCCCACACTTTTTTAAAGCCTTTTCACAAACGAGGTGTGTAAAGTTAATAACTATGCTTTTGAGTAGGTCTACACGAGCTGTATGAAGTGTAAAGAGACAATGAAAGACAGTTGTGCTGGATATTCGCTCATTTGGTGTATATACTAATAATAATAATTATAATAATAAATTTGGAATGAAATTAGATTATTTTTATTAGTTTATAATACTCATTAATGTATTAAAAGAATGAAACCAATGAAATTAATAATAATTATAATCAGGCAGCTGGCGCCTGCATTTTGAAATTCAGTCCTAAAACAAATATATTTTAAATATTTTGAGTTCCCTTATGGAGATTTCCATTGCCGTATTTTTAAATAACTAGTAGAGTTTGTGTTTATTAATGTTTGTATTTTCTGTATCATATGTATTATTAAATGAGAATTAAAAAAAATATGTTGATTTTTGCACCGTTGCTAGTCGCATTTTAAAATGTCTAGCGATATGGTAGAGTTGGTAATATATTAGAATATATTACAGAGTTATTAATGATGTTCTTTAGGTAGGCCACTCTAGCGCAAGAATTAATTGGTTTTAATCCAATCTTGTATTAATTAATAAACTGAATGTTTTAAGATCACATTTCATAACTTATCTTAGTTAGGTTCATGTCTTTCTTTCCGGTATTTGAAAAAAAACTGAGAAAATTGGTCTTGTGCCCGAATTATTTTTAGTTTTGTCTACCCTTGATAAGAATATTTTTTCTAATATTCGAGTTTAATAAATTGTCTGAACCCCCCTACAAGTATTTCTGTCGACGCCCATGACTGATGCAGATATGGCTCAACCAAGCCCGCCCTCTTTGCAGCAGGAGTGTTCTTCAGGCTCTCTTCCTTCTGTCTACGTGTTCCAAATTTTCTGAAGGCATAGAAGGTAGGCGGTCGTGAAGATCCATTATCTATTGACGGTCACTCTTTGCCTTGGTTCTGCTAAACACTTGCACCAGGACACCTAGGGGTGGTCAATGACCTGTGTATTCCAGAAACTCTCCAAGTCTGAATGCTCATCCCTTGAGAAAGTACAGCAGTATAAGCAAAAATAGCGACGTGAATAACCACAACGCCCGTTTTAAAAAAAAAAACCTCCACTTTGGTTGTCGATGGCTCGTCTGGAATCCGTCTTTGGTTTTTACTAATACTAGTCGGAAACGAAAAAGTGAAAGGCTATAAGAAAAATATAATTTACGGTTGTTACAAGTAAGTAAACCGGGTTTACGCAACGGTGTAATGTAATGATCCAGTTATAACTGTAACATTGATCAAATTACAAAATATCTGATGAAAGGAGCATGCTTTCTCTCCGAAAGCATTATGCAGGGTGTGCAAGAATTAATGGTCGATTTTGTTCCGAATCAAGTGTCTCAAATAATAATAATAACAGTGTTTAAATTAATACTTTACTATAATTTATAGGTCTATTTACAATAATAAGTAAATTAATTAATATTGTATTGCTATTATTATACAAGTAGGTAAAATACTGTAGGTATAAGAATAGACAAACGTATGACACAACGTAATAATTATCTGGCTTACGGTATAGTTAAGATGGCTAAACTTTTGGGAAAAAAAACGGATTTTCCTTTCCTTCGAGTAAGATCGGCGGGAATAAATAGCACTTGATTCTTTGGTAAGTTTTTCGGGGGGCGGTTAGGGCTTCCTGGATCACCCCTAAATTCGTCCTTGTTCACAACAGTAAAAAAAATATATATATCATATCTAGCGAGCGGAAGTTGATGACCTAAAAATATAGGTATATGACCTATAGAATGTCCTAAAAAATGGGAAAAATGCAAAAAATGACCATTAAATTTGTGACTTTCAGGTTAAAAATTGAAATGAAAAGGAAATTAAACAAAATGCAGTCTTGCTTTAAAAAGAAAAGGCACCAAATGATACCATATGCACATTCAATTAAATATGCAACGAGGATTTCCAATGGAGACAACCGAATAATTTTAAAACAATTTAATGAAAAGGTCGTATACACTGAATAAATTGGTGTAAAATGCATTAATTTCCCAGTTTGCCCCAGACGGACACCTGCTGGTTTCCCTCGACACAACAAAGACTGTCACCAGTTCAGCATTTCTTTTGCTTGTAAATTGCAATCCTGCGAGATATATATAGGCCTATGTTCACCTTGGTGAAAAGACTCAAGAATATTACCAAAATGAAAGAAGTGACAAAATATGACGAAACAATACACCGAATATTGCGAAAAATGACGGGAAAATGCCGAAAATCGGAGGAAATGACCTAAAACCTGAAAATTGGCAACAAAAAAAAATGCAATTTAAAATTACCTTTTTTGGGTTCTAGACGAAGTGTAATATTGTCTATATTTAATGGGCATCGTGTCCGAGATGTCAGGAAAAAGATGACATTTCATCAACTTCCGCTCCCTAATCATATCACTAGGTATTTGAAACGAGGTAAATATTCGAAAAACCAGTTGCTGTCGAAACATGCCCAAGGTCCAACCATGATGCTAGGGGAAGTTTTTTTTTTGTTATTGTTATTAAATATTGCTCCATGGCATTCTTTCGTCTCATTTGATAAGATGGGAAGCCTAATCCCTTCTGATTTTAAGGTTTTCGGATGGTGGAGGGTTGAGCCCCGAGGCTGATGATCACTTTTCTACCTGTCTGTTCCAGAATCCCTTGGGACGGAAGAAAGTGAGGGAAGGAATTTTTTGGAAAACCCCGCGTGGAATGTTGATGCCACGAACACCGTCTATTTTAAGTAGGTCATTGTCTCGAAAACAGAGAAAGCGATGGAGATCCGGCTTGGGCGAGGGGGGAAAAGTTATTCCGCAATTGATTACAGGGTGTCGCGAAAGGAATTTGCCTTTTGGGAGAAAGAGTGAAGCTGGTTCAAGAAGTTACAGGACTAATTGTTGTAGCGCGACAGTGTTGCCTTGAATCGTCCTAACGTGGCGATATTTACCTAGACGATATTTCTCACAGGTTCATCTCGTCCTCTGTTTTGTTTGACGTCGCTTTTTTTCTGACGATTTTGGCTAATCACGACGCTGATTGATCGATCGAAAAGATACTCCACCTGAAATCGAACCCGGGTCTTGCACGAGACGGTCAGACGCTATACTGACTGTGTCACAGCAGCTCCCATGAGTCATGATATCACAATTATACAGCTATAACTAATTGAAACGTTAGTTTCTCCCATTAAACATCTTTTGTAAGTAAATTGAACAATGACCCATTGATATCATTAACAAAGACGCATACTAAAGCCTAAAGCTGCCATATCTGTACATAAGGTGAACTTTACACTATAATTCAAACAAGTATAGTAAACGGTCCCCGTGTACCCACATGGTTAGTACTCTCGCCTTTGAAGCGAACGGTCCTGGGGTCGATTCCCGGTGGGAGCCCCCAAAATTTCGGCGTTCACCCAGTGTCGTGAGGACAATTGGGAAGGTACTTGAAAAAGGAAGTAGCGGGCTCCGGTCTCGAAAGCCAGAAAACAGCGGCGATGGGACTCGATGCCCTTACCATGCGTTACTCGAAAAGTCGATCTAGCAGGTCCTGGCCCTTAGATGGCTGTTGCGCCAGGAGCGTATATTCCAGGCTAGTTAGGCTATCTGCGAAGCCTGAAGCCTAGGAAGTAAAATACTGAAGAAAAATCTCTTAGAAACTGTGTGAATTAAGCTGATTTCAAAAAGAAGATTATGGCGATTCTGAAGTTTGCAACCTGAATTCTTGGGGGTTTGCAACCTGAATTCTTGGGGGTTTGCAACCTGAATTCTTGGGGGTTTGCAACCTGAATTCTTGGGGGTTTGCAACCTGAATTCTTGGGGGTTTGCAACCTGAATTCTTGGGGGTTTGCAACCTGAATTCTTGGGGGTTTGCAACCTGAATTCTTGGGGGTTTGCAACCTGAATTGTTGGGAGTTGGCAACCTGAATTGTTGGGAGTTGGCAACCTGAATTGTTGGGGGTTGGCAACCTGAATTGTTGGGGGTTGGCAACCTGAATTGTTGGGGGTTTGCAACCTGAATTGTTGGGGGTTTGCAACCTGAATTGTTGGGGGTTTGCAACCTGAATTGTTGGGGGTTTGCAACCTGAATTGTTAGGAGTTGGCAACCTGAATTGTTAGGAGCTGGCAACCTGAATTTTTATAAGTTGGCAACCTGAATTTTTATAAGTTTGCAACCCGACTACCGTTGGGATGGCAACGTGGTATCCTTGATGAGTCTAGTCTTCTCCCTTCCTCCATAGCCTAGGACCAGGTGTCATAGTGAGATAGCCCAGGTCTTACACTCAGCATACGCCACTGTGTTGCGCCATGGAGTTTAGTTCAGTAAAGCAAACAATTTGGGAGAAATTTTCATGTACCTAATCAAATTGACTAAGTTCGGAAGTAGTTGAGATTCGAAAGGTCAAGATTCGTTTCGGTTAACATCTTGTCAAGTGTTGAAGGGTCTTGTCTTGGCCGTCATCCTTAACAGTTTTTGCTCACGGGTGATTCGAAGCGTCTGAAACTGTCAGCAGGCGACAGCACGACACTTCAATGGAGGAGAAAAAGAGCTACTAAATAGCAGTGAAAGTCTCCATTGTTGAAAGCAAATTGTTACATCACAGCTGTAACTCCAGGAGGACGCGCGAATAAGGGTTTCCTGTATTTGCAGGTGAGGCACTTAGCGTGTTTTATGCGAACTAAAGAAGAAGAAAAACTGCAAGTTCATCTCCATATGCGTCGGGCACCTTCTGTGTATCTTGATCCCTGCGAGGTGTTTGAATGAAGCACGCTGTGGGTGTTATGTAACTGTATTTTTAGGAGATTCCTGCAGTGGACACTGCGGTGTCAAGTTCTGTCAATATTAGCCGGTCCCGTGAGAGTGGGAAGACGGATAGTTAGAAGCAAGAATATTACATTCCTAAATACATGAAAGGTTGCGTGCGGAAATATGTTTATTATTATTATTAATGTAATACACTCCTGCAGTGAAGTGCTGGGAGCGACATATGTAAGCAAATCCTGAAAACGTTGACATTCAGTTACTGTAAATTAAGGTGCAGAGATCAAAGTATTGAAATGGTTTCATACCTCGACCAAGACTACAAGTATACAAAATTTCACGAAATCAGTTTCGGTGAATGGCATTTCAATACATAATTTGGTGTACGTTTCTTTCCGTGTTTTCGACATTGTCCTTACTAGAGTACATCTCAAGTGAAAACTAATTATATCGATTATCGACCTCGGAGTCGTTATCGATGCGAGGGGTATGTTCCCATGTAGCACACAAAGGTTGGGCCAACGTTGGTAAATGGTTACAAATTTTTTGTGCCAACGGTTGGCGAACTGTTGGTGATGTCCGTCTTGCCATCAATCTCCCAACCAACTATTTCCCAACGTTGGCCCAACTACAATGGAAAAACTTTGCCAACCATCTCCCAACCAAATCAATTTCCCAACGTTGGCCCAACTACAATGGAAAAACTTTGCCAACCATCTCCCAACCAAACCTATTTCCCAACGTTGGCCCAACTACAATGGAAAAACTTTGCCAACAATCTTCCAACCAAATCTATTTCCCAGCATTGGGCTAATACAGGAAAAAACTTCCCAACCATTAATACTCAAACCAAAAACCAACATGCCAATGTTAATACTTTTGGCAAGTTTCTTCATAATATTAATAAATATTTTACAAACAATTGCATTATTTCTTGTATGTATAAAAATTTATTAAGATTATATTATCAAGACATTTTCAAACACTGGAGAAGAATACAAGGATTGATAAAAAAACTTATGTATTTATCATTATAAAAGTAAAACATTTCTTAGCGGAGGCAATAAGCAAAACTAATTTTACATATACTATAATTACCGTCATACATTACAAAAAAAGTAGCAAGATGCTATTGTATTTATTGAAGGAAAAAAGGTGCAAGAGTTTGACAATTTAGGTGTCAAAGAACACAATGTCATTTCAATAGAATAGCTTATTATTACAAAATGGAATACATCCAAATGCTGATGTGTCAGCGAAATCTGCTGTAAGAATATACGAATATACTTTTTATGTAAATAACTTGAGGATACAATAACTCTGTTCTTACATTCTTTTAACTTAAACATAAACAATCTACTGCTTGGAAGAGGTGAAGTGAAAATGTCTAATTTGTTTATGAAAATGTTCAATTTAAATTATATGTACAAACCATCATTACTACGATCCTTTTCAATGGAGTTTACAACAACAACATCACCCACCATCTTTCATTAAGAAGCAATCATCAGGTGAGGTTGTTCCCACAATGCAATTCTCATTTTCATTCAAAAGTATAGATTTGATACAGTCAAATGAACTTGTAGTCTGAACAACAGAACCACTTTGAATTATGTCTGTAGATCCTAAAACAGAAGGGACTTCATGAAATTCACTCATTATAATTTCTGCAGCTTTAGAAATGACTCGTCTCTCATATCTTGCTGAAAAAGTATCACCAGTCTTTACTTGTTTACTTATTTCTTGATGTTCCTGCAGTTGCCTTTTCCTTTCTACGTTGCTCCCGGCTGCCATTTCTATCATTGACAAAGTGGAACCAGCTTTGTATCACTGAGTGTATTTCATAATCTGATGCATTTGTTGTACATGCATTCCTTCGAACTGAAACTAGAAACAATTCAAACTGTTAGATCCATGGATGAACTCAAATGTAACATACCATATGATATGTGTACTTGGGCCTATCTTTAGTATGAGGATTAAACTTCCCATGAAAGGAAACTAATATTCACATATTATCCATGTGGGGTGACATTAATCCTTCACATCTAGACAGTTACTTATACTATATGCATGGACGTCCGCAGGTTTTTTTCCAGGGAGGGGCAAGCAAGCTTTGTTTCCCAGGGTAGGGGGCAAACAAGGCACATTTTCCCCCCAAAATAGTGTTGTTTCCTAAAAACAAATTGCTCAAATTTGAATTTATGGTGTTCATGCAACAATTAACAGATATTATTGTGGCTAAAATGAAATTACATGTGTGAAATACATAATTTTTGGTTGACTTTCATTTTCCGGGGGGGGGATGCACCCCATCCGGAAGCCCATGACTATATGGTAGGGAAAGGATGAGAAAGGAATTACAGAGATTTGCCACAATATTCATTTCGTGTGAGTCATGTAAAACTGCAGGGAAGAAACTGCATGGCTAGCCTGGCCTCATCTGAGATCTAACTCACTACCTTCTGAATATAAAGTGAAAGCTCAGCTAACTGAGCCAGGCTTGCTGAAATGTGACAAATGAGTTTGCACTTATGAACACTGTTCTAGTAAAAGCAGAATACTTCAGTGTTACATGAAATAATATTAGTTTTTCCTATTAAGTAAATAAGACAGCTGAAGTAAAAAAATATATATACCAAAAACAATGGTAAAATTAAACAACAAATAAGTTTTTTTTTTAAATAAAAATGTTTTTTCTTAGAATACATTTTTGAAATGTCCTTATTAGAGGATTTTTAATGACTTATGTAAAAGAATGCTTACTGTTAATACTAAATGTTCCAAAACTTTCCATCATGTACATTATTTGGATTTTACATCAACAAGTAATGGCCCTACAGCCAAATTTAGTTACAAATTGAAAAAAGAAAAAAAGAACAGCCTTCTATCTTACTTGGTACAAGTTCCAATAATTTCAAATGTCGGAGAGGTATTTTGTTGTGTTCTCCAGTCCAGTTATGACTTGCTGCCAATGCATTAGAAAA
Source organism: Lepisma saccharinum (assembly GCF_977018435.1). Lineage (NCBI taxonomy): Eukaryota > Metazoa > Arthropoda > Insecta > Zygentoma > Lepismatidae > Lepisma > Lepisma saccharinum. Next base: position 42,549,823 of record NC_139252.1, read on the forward strand.
TATTTTATCCAGAATTCTTCACTCAATTTGCTGTAGGTTTTTGCCTCCAATGAAACTCATGTATGATTCCTACAACGAAACATTAATTCAATCAAGAAGCACTGACTGCACTGTGGCGATACAAGGTACACATTTTATCATAAAATTTCAATCTCCGGGAAACGTATTTCTTCAATTTTACAGAACGGAACTGAGTTTCTGTACACTTTTGAAAGGTCATGGAAGTGTTTTCTTCCATCGTTCAATTTATTTGGCTGGTAAATCATGTATTTTTCTAGATTAATGTTTGTCTCTCTGATGCACAAAAGCTGTTGCCTCTATTTCCTTCCACTACATAAAACCGATGTTGTGAGCATTTCATGACGTAACCCCCGGTCAGTGTTTCCAACCACACATGTTTGTAACTATGTTAACGTTACATAACCTATGTAAATCTGCATCTTAATGTGCATGATTTTTGAGTATGTTAACCTAACAAAGTTAATGTAACGTAACTAATGTAACCCTTTTTTTAACTATGTTAACCTAACCTACCGTAACTAAGATAACCCTTCTTTTAACTAGGGAAGTAGTTATTTTTTGGTTAGGAAGGTTGGAAACACTGCATACCCACTGACGATAGACAACGTTAGTCAAGATTTGCCCACCAGATTGTGTGTAACGCAAGCGAAAAAGGAACGAACAATAATTACTCGATATGTGCAAAATTGAAATTATTTTAGCCAAAAAAGCGAAATCCCACCTTAAAGAATCTTTAGCAATGCATAATAGGTAAGTACAAATGTGAAAAATAACAAAATAAACGAATTTGAGACGTCTCCCGGAGATCAAAATTTTTATGAAAACTGAAATACTTCAATTTGCATGATTTGTTCAGTGAAACTTATATTGAAGTAAAAGAAGCACATGGAGTTTAGAATGTAATTGATCTCTCTTAAATTACATACCACTTTGAGCTACAGTCAATTATGCTGAAAATGTTAACTGCTCGATTAACACAAAAAAAAAGTTTGACATTAATGATTTCACTCACAGAAATATGTCAACTTACCATCTGCTTCATGTGCTCAGGAGAAGAAAGTAACCACTCTTCCACCCTCTGAATGTCATCCTCTGTTTGACAAGGAAGCTTTAGATTTTCAGGCAAGGGCTGATTTGAGGATATCAATGTTGGATTCAAATTTTCCAAAATAAGCTTCTGATTTTCATGTATTCCTAACAGTCTATTCTCAATTTTTGCCCGATGACGTGAAATAACAGATAAACTACTCCCATGAAACTGTCAATTTGCAATTCTCTTGTCTGACCCAGATGTAGATTGTAGAGCCGAAGTTGCTTTGCCTTCACCTAGAATGAAGATGCCAGTAAAAGTAAAAGATCAATCTCTTGCAATCAGTACAATATACATATTACAAATTGAAACAGGAAAATAGCTACAGTGTGTCGTTGTACAGTTACAAACATGTTAGTGTACCTTCCGGTACTAGTTTACTATCCTTCGGACAGATTTCTTCATTTCTACAGAAGAAACTACTTACCGTAATAAGTTCCTGTAGTATTGTCTAACATCTGGAAGGTGTTTTGTGTGATGTGGGAATGTTTCATAGCGGAAATTCAACCATTGATGCAAAGCCCCACAAACCATTTCCGGTAAGGTTAGGTTAGGTAGGGTCACAATAGTTAAAAATTGGTTTCGAAAAAATATGCGTAGCCCCACACAACATTCTCGCATAGCCCCACACACCATTCCCGCATAGCCCCACAAACCATTTGCGGAAACGTACGTTCTTCAGTTACAAAAACACTTTTTTAAAAAAAAAAATGATCAAAAAAACGTGAATACACGTTAAGAAATGATCCGCGAAGCAGATAGGTAAGTAGAAATGTCAATAATTGACGAAACTCAGAAGTTATAGGTGTCCGAAGGATAGTAAACATTTACCACAAAGGCACATATTGAACAATATCTCAAGCAATCGCTACAACTCTGCAATAGGTGTTAGCAGAAGTAAATCGAAATCAAACCATGTAAAAATTGCATTCATAACATGATGAAATCACAATAAAACAAAAGGAACTTGAGCAACTGGCAACTGGAAAGAAACGTTCTTCGTTGAGGTTGAGGTTGTGTGATTCAGAGTCTCTCTCGAAAAAATCGTCGATGTTTCTCATAATGCATAACAAGGAAATAATTTATAATTTCAATTGCAATTAAAGAGACCCACAAAATTGAATTTTTGGTCCCCAAGAAAAGGAAACTGGCACATGTTCGATCTATTACATCCCGATTTCATGGTGATACTCTCACCAATTTTTGGTCGTAGGTTCCTAGACATGCTTAATAATGAAAATGTTGATACATACAATGTTATTTTGTAAATTCTTAAAAATCTAACCGTTACCAAAAACTGCCTTGGAATGCATAACTTTTATAACTATGTAAATATGAATAACTCTGCAAGTAAATTATAACATTATTTTTCATTCTCTGTACTATTATCGAACTAAATCAGTGTGTCACTTACCTTTCTCAACGTCGTCTTCAGTAAAAAAAAACATTTAACTCGTCAGTCGTCACATATCCGTATCCACTTTGCCCGCCATCACAAAGTCACAATCGACTTTCAAACACACATCGATTATATGTATTTCGATATAAATCGTTATGTGAAATTATTATTTTAAAAAAATTCTCCGGAGGATGAACAAATCAAAGAGTACACCATCGTTTTTACGTCTATATTTAACTAAATTCATTGAGAATGTTCTTTGCTATACTTTCCGGCAACAGCCCGAGGTTCGTTTTGTCCTGAAAGAATTTCGTTCTTCATTTGGTTGCCCTAAGCTTTACATTGTAGCGCAATAGAAATTGAATTCGCACTATTCGTTCACATTAGGTAAGTGCGGGACAGAAAATTTCTGGTCGGGACGGGTAAAATTCACCATTTTCCTAGTAAATCGGAAAATTTTCGGGACGAGAAATATTTTATTTTTCCCGACACTTCATAAAACTCGAATTTTACACGCTATTTCCAGTGATTGTTTTTAGAGGTGTGTGCGGGACAGCATTTTTTGGGTCGGAAATTTTTTAAATTCCGACATTCTCGACGGGAAGTCGGGAAATTTTCGGGACGGAAAATGTTCAAGCTCTGGAAATATCTAATTCTACACGTCATTTTCACTTTAAGTGATTGCTTTTGCACATTTTTTAACGTTAAACAGAATTTATTTCCCACTGTAGGGTCTTGCTGATCGACAGGGGGAATTTTACTCCCTCTTTCTCGTTTGGCATAACGTCACTGGCCACTGTACCAAACCTTGAATGCAATGTTGGGCCAACCTACAATATGGGCGTAATTGACAACCATGTCTGCCAACAATGTGAATCATTGGCCCAACGTAAGATATTCGTTGGCTAGAACTACCAACCACTTCCCAACCATGCCGACAATCACCCAACGTTGGCCCAACAATGTGTGCTACATGGGTTCTTTGTGTTACTTCATCAATTTCATCACATCATCACTCATCCTCACCAATCAATCATCATCATCAACGACTACAGTAAAACCAATATTATTAACTCAGCTGCTGTTGCACGCAGTTTGGAAATTTGTTTGGAGAGATGGAAGCTTGGAAGACCATTTAATGGATTGTAAAGGAATTGTAGTTCACAAGGAAGTGACCTTTGTTAACCTTGGCGGTTTTGTGTAAAATAAGATGTGGCATTTGCTTGGTACGTGGGAATCGAATAATGATTGTTGATTGGTTTTCTTTATTTTACTTCGCTTTTGTTGCAACGTTTGGCTAATTTGCGAAAATGGGAATGAATGATGATATGAAATTGGTCAATGGACACACAAGTTGTTCATTCATGATTCTGAAAAGAGATCTGAAACCTGGAATTCGACTGTGAAAAGAAAGGCCAAGTGTTTGACAAGATATGTGGAGGGAACCGCCCCATGATTTCGCAACCAGGGAGTAAAGGCATTTTATTTGAGATTCTCATGGGAATAGAATGACGAGTGAAAGTGTTTAGCGTTCTTTGTTTTCCACGTCTCATTAATAACGGGAGGGAGGAAACTGCACATTTCCCGCGCAAAACTGGCGAAAAGGAAAGCCGGCATGGGAGGTATTTACACCAAAAGAAACATCCATGTGTTGATGGGTCTTTTTCCTCTGTTGGACATCAGTGACGTTCAATCTACGTCATTTCCGCCATGTCACATCAGAGGATGTGTAGTCAAGGGCGTACCGGGAAGGTTGTTATCGATTCATTTGAGACATTCCGACAGGATGTGAGCGTCATAATGATTGCGTGAAAGCTGTGAGCTACCTTACCCAACTGTCAAGTTGCATGTAATACTTGCAAAGTTAATGCTGTGTCTTTATATTCAGCGATGGACAAGTTACTCAATTACAGAAGCAGCTGTTACCGCAGGATACTAATTAACGTGGGGGGCGGGGGGTGACAGTTATTTTCTCTGCATTATATTCATGATTCCATGGTAGCATTTGAACCCCTTCCAGGAATGATGGTCGCACCACACACAAAAGCAGAATTTAATGTAGGTCAAAGCATGAATACCTTGTATCTGAGAATATTATTTGGCATAAGGCTAATTCTGGTACAGTTCCCGCCACCGAGTGATCAGTCTTCTGCAGACTGCTGTTGCCAGGGGTCTCACTTATCACACAAGCGTCAACCAACCTCTCCGCTTTTCGCCTTCTCCGCAGATTTTAGGGGTTTAAGCAATAATGTATTATTTATGCTAAGAGAACTAAACCTAAGGATTTCTAGGTTCGTGAATTGAGCATGTATTTGCAAATTATTATTACAGGCAGAACAAGACAACCACATGTTTAACAAAGAACACGTTTGTATAAAAAACAAACCAGAATGGATTGATTTGGTGTTTTAAGTCCACTTTATGCACAGTATGGCTAATCGGGACTGGACCTACAGTTTAAAGTAGGATCCGAACCACTATGTAACTCCACCGGGACGAACCCGGGACCCCTTGATTACAAGGCGACAACGCTACCACTGCGCGATCGGGGAGGCCACAAAACAAACCAGAAACATTGACCGACATATATTTTCTAACTCCACACTTAGTAGAGGAAGAATACGATTTCACCCGGAAATAATTGCAACGCAAATGTTTTTGTGCCAGATTGTGCGGAATGGTATAGTGAATAATATACTAAAAATTCACCATCCGAATGTTTGGAGAAAATCCGCCATTTTGGAAAATGTCGGCAAAAATTAACCTTAAAAATTTAAAAAAAAAAAAAAAGTAATATCTCGAACACGGTGCATTGTACACAAAAAAGTGAAGATAACCAAAATGAGAGAGCAGAAAATTTGCTAAATTGTAGTTTTTGTTTGATAGAGATACCATAAATCTTCACTAAACTAGTTGGTTTCCGACACACAAACACAGAAAATACGTAACTATGTAATTTACGACCTAAAGTCACTAGACCAAATTCATAGATCATGATTTCCTCTAGGTTGTTTTTTGTTTCGTGTCTTTATCGAGTTTGGGGTTGAGGAGATATGTAGTTTAATGCAGAGCCATGTGTTTTCCTAAATTTACGTGTTCCATTTCTTATGATATTGGTGAGAACGTAACAAATTGTTTTCTGCAGTGTTTCGTTCACTTGCGTTTGTTACATGTTGTTACTGAAATGTAAGAACAGAATATGTCTATCTGTCGCTTCTCTTCTTTCCCAGAGGTTAACCCAGCAGCAATGTACGCTCCTGTTCACATAAAGTGGTACCCTTTATAGGGCTGAACAGTTTGAGTGTGTGCGAATCGTACTCTACATCACAATTAACCTAAGGAGGCAGAAAAGTGGCGCGAATTTGCTACAAGTACAAATGGAAATTCGACACCAAGTAATGTGCATAATTTATAAAACAGAATTTAATTTACGTTGTCTTATAAACAGATCTAATATTTAGGCTTTAGAATGTCAGGCTGTTCCTTCTCACAACGATGTGTCAAACAATATATTATGAACTTTGCAGAGATGTTTATCTCAAACAGTTAGAGTCAAAAAGGAGATAGAACACTGCTTCTCTCTCATCTCTCTAAGAATTTCGTATCCTGGTGTAAGAATAGGGATTATTCACCTCGTTAATTTTTGTAGCACACCCCTAAAGTTTTCGCAATATGACGATTTGCAGTAATTTTGCTTAAAATTTGCTCTAAGAAATACCATAACCATCCTCAAGACTGAAAATCCTGAATAAGCCTCAATGTAAGGCTATTTTTTCATGTACCGACACCATTGTCATTCACCTTTATTCCTGAAGGAAAAACATGTTAAGAAACCTGAAAGTGAGATTTCACTAATACAGATATCTCTCGCACTGTAGGAATAGATAGCTTCTCTCACCTACTTTAATTCTGCATTGTTCTGGAGATACCTTGCAGAGAAAGTTTGGGAATGCTCTCCTTTGGATATTTTTGGACAGTTCAGTGTGTCACAATGGCTATTGTTAAGTTACTGGATCTCCTGACCGCTCTCCATTGAAGGCGCTGTGCATTCTCTGTTTTAAGTTTTCTAAACTATACTGTACTTCAGAATCGTTACTAATTCGTACTTGCTCTCACATCTGTTCCAACTCACTCATTGCCTCTTGAAATTTTCACTTCTTCCAAAATTTTATTGAAAGAAAGAGGTATTGAAGCTTAATTATAAATAAACTACGTGACACTAAGTTGTAAGACACTAACGTTTGTATTCTATGGTGGGGATGCATAATATTACGAGAAATAATTGTTTCCATTCCTTTTCTCTTGCATCGTACGTGCAATTAAGGAATGAAATTGTTCTGATTTTGGCCAGATCATCAGCTTCGTTGGCTTTTTTGAACCTCGCATTGCGTAAAACAACGTGAATATACAAGACTATGAAAATTGGACTGGTATCACAGTCACAAGTAAAGTAGGATTGAATTTGTGGAGTAAATCATTATAGAAAAGTAACTTTGAGTTACTCCGAAGGGGATTCCTGACGGCGTAAGCTACTCCGAAGGGAATTCCTGACGGCGTAAGCTACTCCGAAGGGAATTCCTGACGGCGTAAGCTACTCCGAAGGGAATTCCTGACGGCGTAAGCTACTCCGAAGGGAATTCCTGACGGCGTAAGCTACTCCGAAGGGAATTCCTGACGGCGTAAGCTACTCCGAAGGGAATTCCTGACGGCGTAAGCTACTCCGAAGGGAATTCCTGACGGCGTAAGCTACTCCGAAGGGAATTCCTGACGGCGTAAGCTACTCCGAAGGGAATTCCTGACGGCGTAAGCTACTCCGAAGGGAATTCCTGACGGCGTAGGCTACTCCGAAGGGAATTCCTGACGGCGTAGGCTACTCCGAAGGGAATTCCTGACGGCGTAGGCTACTCCGAATGGAATTCCTGACGGCGTAGGCTACTCCGAAGGGAATTCCTGACGGCGTAGGCTACTCCGAAGGGAATTCCTGACGGCGTAGGCTACTCCGAAGGGAATTCCCGACGGCGTAGGCTACTGCGAAGGGAATTCCCGACGGCGTAGGCTACTGCGAAGGGAATTTCTGACGGCGTAAGATACTCCTAAAGGAATTCTTGACCGCACAAACAATTGGGATGTTAAATAAGCGGAAATACAATAGAAGCAAGCAAGGCGAGAAGTTCGTCTGCTCTCTTTACCCTGTTAACCATTTTATGTCCCGACTCACATTGGCTCCTTGTTGAAGTTTAAGTCCACGGGATCCTTTGAATACAAGTCATCGTTATCCACGACCCTATCGGAGAGGAAAAGTGAAAGGTATCATTCGACGTAGCCGCGGTAGGATGCTCGCCAAGCACTGAACCATGGTCTTCGTCTGGAACCCTGGGAAGCGCTCATCCTCAATGAAGACCAGCTTTTTCTCACCCCAGTCTCTCCTGACATTTACTTTCATTTTTTAATAGGAACGAGCTCAACTCGAATCCGCGGTCTCGGTGTTACCATGCTGATTTGTATCCTTTCCCGCGAAAAACATTTAATCACTGTTGAAGTAATAACGGGTCGCATAAATCATCCCACTTCAAGGTAAATGCAGTACTTACACTCTGAAAAAGGGAAGGAAAAGGAAGACATGTGAGTTGTGATGTGGAGGTGAAGCTTAACTTACTCTTGGCCTCAAATGTGGTAATCGCCATGTTGCATAAGCGTCGTTACTTTTGAGTTATCGGGGAGACATGTTGTAAAACAACCAATATATTGCATATGCAACATATTTTCCAGATTATTGGCAGGAAAACGGAACGTTGCGGACGTCTTGACCTTAGATTGTCCATAGGGTGCAGTCTCGCCTCATTGCAAATTCATAATCTCGTACTCTTCCCGGACTGATTTGATAGAAACGTGCAAAAATAACTGAATACATAATCTTTTGAGAACTGTATAAGTTGCTAAAAAGAAAGTAAACCGTTACCGTTGACACACAATAGGGATAATGTGTTCAGCTGTTATTTCTTACTTTCATGTTTCAAATCGAACACATGAGTATATTTTATGGAATGGAACCAAACATATGACAGTCGGAGACTCCACATGTTGCACAGTTTCGTCCCTCGCGCGATTGTAGACACCATGGTTGCTAAAGAAACGTTAGTATACTATTCGCAAAATTTATCTATACTAAATTTACTATGCGACCTATTCAGACATACAATTTACAGCAAAGTCATACATTTTTGTTTATAATAATTGAAAAGTCTAACCGTTCTGACAGTGGGTCAGAATTTAGACAAAAATCAAAATGCCTTTTTGCATTTCGCAACCTATGGGGCGCGACCCACAGCTGGGCCCCATAGGTGGGAGGGGTCGCGAATTCTGGCTCGAAAATGTATTTACCGTGTCTTATAAGAATAGACGTATTCATTATCTAGCTTACATATAGTTTAGATCACCAAAATTAAGTAAATTAATGTAAAATACAAAAAGAATTTAATATTTATTCAATAACAAAAACTAATGTTAGATCCAGTTGACGAAAAGTAAAGTTCATGATTAATATTTTTGGCATATTATTATAAGTAGTAATGTGCATAAATCTTCTTTGGTACTGTGATTTCAAAGCCTATAAGTTCGGCGCAAATAACCATCGACTAAACAACGAGTGTATTTTCACTATTTAATTTTAGTATTTCTTAAATCTTTCGGGGTTCCGGACCCGCTGGACTCCTCCCTAAATACGTCCTTGAGTTTCCCGTACACCGTATCATGAAGGCATAGAGGAGATGTGGAGGCTCCATACGTTCAGGATCTCGGCCATTTGTGGAGGTAATGTGGTCAACACCATGCTCCACCTCAACTTCTTTCACCTTAGTAACCAGAGAAGATGCACAGGTGAAACAGAGTTGCCAAATTTATTGTTTACTCCACGCTATACATTTTGAAGGTAACGAAACTTAAGTATCGTTGATAATGTTACTCCCATTTGTTACAGCTACTTACTTTCAGTTTGAATTTACCATAAAAAAATAACTACTTCCAAACACTAGTCTCAACAACCAATTAAACACAGAAGACATCCGCTGTCGTGGGTGCAGCTCCAACACGTTTCTTTTATTTCTTCGGCGTCGAAAGTGAAAGGTTTTTCAATGTGAACGATAAAGTAATCCTTTTCACGTAACGTGGAAATTATGAGACCGTTATGCACTGCCTATGGAGACTCCGACCTTTGTTGTGTGGGTAACGACTGGAATCGTGGAAGAACTCTGATGTCTCCCTGGGAGCGTGTGGGGACAACTGGAGCATGAAGTAAGAGCGGGAAAGAGAGGCAAGGTTAGAACGTGGCAGGAGAAAGTCCGAGGTTGTTGACTGCTCATGTTTCGGATTCATAACATTGCCATTTTCTCTGGGTGGCTTTGGTTTCTGGAGGCAGGCAGCATTTTTACTACTCTCTGTCCGCCGTGGGAATGAAGTCGGTGTAAACAAATGCACGTGGTTTCTCAGATCCTATTGGCTATTCGAGTGACACCTGTACAGCAATCTTGCGCGCAGGAATACATATGGTAAACCCACACCACTCAGTTTAGCTGCTATTGGATGTATTTGGTTCGAAGGGTGCAGAAATTTTGCTACTCTGTTCGCTGTGAGAACAAAGTTAAACAAAAACACGTGACTTCAGATAATTCCTATTCGTTGTTGGAATAACAGCTGTGCATGAATCTTGCGCTTGGTAAGCCATACCATTCAACGTAGCTGCTATGTTAAAAGTTGTCTAAGGATGTTTCATTTGCAGGAAGTTGCAGGAATCTTATTACTCTCTGTCCACTGTGAGAACGAAATAACGTGGCTTCTGGGAAATCCTATTGGGACAGCTATGCAAGAATCCGACCGCCTCTTCCACGTAGTACACCCTGAACTGCACTCTTGCAGACTAAAGAGTCTCTGGCGTCTAGACTCACAGCCAGTATGATCCTCTGTGGGCTTGTGCTGTGTCCATGTGTGTTTGTGAATGTCTCTTTAGCCATCTCATCGTATCACCATTCATCCTCATGATCGCGGAAGACGGGACTGGCTCGAGAGGACGAATCTATTCTACACGTGAAAGGGGAGATGGCCACTTTTTTTCGAAAAATCATTTTCTCGAAAACGAAAAAAAGGAAGTACGAATTTTTTTTGAGAAACGAAAAAAAGTTTTTTTCGAAAATTGCCATCGCAGCTCGCTTTGTTTTCTTTGTGATTTTCGATGACTGTTGCAACTCATAACACACCTTCCTAACGTACCTTGCCGGGGACGTTGCCATGTGTGAAACGTCAATGTTATTTCAGCAGCAAACAATTTTAAGGTAATTCGTTTCACCCCTATTTTGCCATTAGACTCGTCCAGTTAGCGCATGCGCACTAGCGTCGATGATCGCGATTAACGTAGACGGACCTTAAGTAGTAAGGCGGGCCATATTAAGAAAATTGAATTATGCTGCTCAATATTCTGAAAAAAATATATCTTTACGATCAAGTAGAGCAGATAGAATATGCTTCATTTAACGTGCTTTTGCATAATTATTTATAATTAAGGTGCAGATTTATAGACACTAAAATCTTTGAAAATAGACGTTTAAAACAAACAAACAACTACAACAACAACAAAAGGTATGAAAGTAGGCAGTAAATGTGAACTTCTTTCTATTTTTCCTCAATTGCACACGTATTGACTTGAATTTTGTACGCTATGATAATTTTTATCATAGCTTTTCTGTTACTTCCCGTTAAAAAATACCCTGGAAAAATTATAGGAATATGATATAGATGTATACCAAATACGAGATATATTGACTTTGAGCAGGCATACAACAGTGTAAACCGACAAGTCTACAGTCTGCAATAATCTATAGAACGGTACAAACTTTAGGGTATGCAGATGACATTAGTATAATAGGAAAAACAGAACAAGCAGTAAGAAGAACATATAACAACATTAATTAAGCTGCAAAACAAATAGGATTATACGTAGATACAAATAAATCAAAAGTGATGCTACAATCTAGGAAAGGAACGGAAAGAGAATTCCAATTAAATTTGGAGGAAGTGGACCACTTTATATACCTGGGCACATTAATAACAAATAAAAACTAAGAAGATAAAGAAATACAAAAAAGAATGGAATCTGCAAACAAAGCATATTATAGCATACTGGACGTAATGAAAAACAAAGATGTGCACAGGAATATAAAGTTGAGATTGTACAAAACAATGGTGAAGCCAGTATTGATGTATGGATGCGAAACGTGGACACTGAGACAAAATAATGGAAACAAATTAAATGCGTTTGAGAGAAGAATACTGAAAAAAATGTTTGGATCAGTAAGAGAAGGAAATAAATGGAGAATAAGATACAACACGGAACTCTATGAAAAGTACAAAGTCGCAGATGTAGAATCAGACATTACAATTAGGAAACTACAATGGGCAGGACATGTAATCCGAATGGATTAATCAAGGATTCCAAGGAAAGTCTTAGAGGGGAAGATGTTTAACAACAAACCCGTCGGAAGGACACTGAACAGATGGGAAGACAGCATAGTAGATGCTGCAAGAGAGATTCTAAGAGTGGACAAGTGGAAAAAAGAATGGAGAGGAAGACTGAGAGAGGCCAAGGCCCATGGATGATGATGATTATGATTTTCTGTTACTTTTGGCTTTTGGTGAATAATAAAGGGACACTCACAAAACTCAAAATATTATTTTCTACTTCGCTTTCTGACACTTTTGGCGAAGATGGCGATCAGTGATGACTGACGAAATTGATGGCACATTCAAGAAAGAACACCCATCCCCAGGACGGGATTTGAACCCTCGTAGCGCGCTGTGCTAACCACTACGCCACGGAGGTCGGCTAAAGCAGCGAAAGAAAAGCAGGAGTAAGCAGACAACACACACAAAAGCAGTTCACGCATTCTTTTGCACAATAGGCATCCATCGGCAGTATAATAATGCGTTATCAGGCTCGAAGCAAGATACAGTCAATCCTCAAACGCCGACATAGCGACATGTGGGAAGTGGTGAACTTGTTTCCTCCAGGCAGGCCACGTGCGGCTAACCAACTCTTTCGCTCCTGAGGTAGGTCTAATTGATGTTGCCAACTCCGACGGTGGGGGGATAAACGTAACAGTGATCTGGATTCTGTTGCACACGGTCGCGTTTAGCAAGAACTTGTTGAGGTACGAAGGACGACCACTTTTCCTTTCTAGATGCTTTTGTTGTTCCACGTCTCAGTTCGAAGACTTCCGTAGCTCTGGAAGTGGAACATTTTACCACTTCCTTTCCACGACACGTTTTCCGTATCAACACCGTCGTGTAGAGTACAGCAGTTTGTATACTTCGTTGTGGGTAGTGGCGTGCCGAAGGGACCATTCGTGGGGTCTAACCCCTCTCTTTGGCCCAGTATTTCTTGACAAGATGAACGTCAAAGGCAGGAAAATATGGCAAAATGAAAACTGACTACTGAAAAGTATACGGAACTACGTTACTTCAATAGCTACTTTTTGCTGGAATTATCAGCCTGGTTGTCAGTAACCTGAGAACACTTGTTCGAATCACGTCGCCAGAAAAGCTACAATTCCTATTTTTGCTGGAAATTTTCTTGTAAACTGCACACAATCAAATTATTAATAATATATATATATATATGTAGTATATATATATATATGAGGACTTACATGTGTTTATTATTAATACTCCTGGTACAGTGTGATCCACGAGTATTACCGTGCAAATTGTCCATGACTATTTTCATTAATTTTTCTCTTACATTCTAATGGTTTGTAAGCGATGGATTTTTATGTATGCTGGTGCAGAAGTTGTCAACAGCTTGTTTTGAGTTTGCTTTTAATTCTTGAATCTCGTATTGGGTCAAATATACTTCACGAACATAGTGATGGACAATTTGCACGTTAATACTCATGGATCCCATTGTACGTAAGTCTTCATACATTTATATTATTACAGCATACTATGATTGAACAAGGAGTCACCTTACGATTTGGCACATACACTATGTAGAACAAATCAAGGAGTCCCGGTTTCGATACCCGGTGGAGGCACATTGATTGCACAGTGGTAACGCGTTGTTCTAACCACTCCGCCGGCTTGAACTGTATTCGAAAGTCCAAATATAGGCTACATACGAACACACTTGAAAAATGTTTTGTGATAATAATGTGTATTGTGTAGTTATTAATTGTTATGTTTCCTATTTAATAACAATAATTTGCATTTATTAGCTGTAAACGTTTAACGTGTAATAGCAATAATACTTCATGATATGTTGCGTGAAGTAAGTAGAATTTGTTTCCTCCCTTTATTTTTCAAAGCTACTCAGTAATGATTAGGTTACGTCATTACTCTCCAGCCAATGAGATATCACTACCCGTCATTGACTTGCATGTTACGATTACTTGATGGCGAAATCTATCGTGTCTTTTTGATTTATTAGAACTAAGATCGTGGTTTTTATCTACTTCTAATTTCCGAAGCATTTAATTACAAGCGTATTTAATGAGAAAGTATAATGACAATCCTTGTAATTTTCATTGCCGTGATATGTCAATAATAATGGCACGATTTAGATTTGCTTTCTCTTTACGTAAGACTTATTGCAATAATAAAACAACCACTGCATCAAGACAATGTAATAACATGTTTTAAAAAAAACAGCTACATGTAACACACTAGAAGATATTAATTTTTTTAAAAAATCCAATTTCTCCCCAAAAAATCCAAAAATAAGATTTTCATGAAAGACGTAACTAAACTCTCCTTCCTACTACAAAATAAACGTTAGTAACATTATAAAATAACTATGCATTTAGGTATTAAAAGTAAGAAATATAAGAATGAATGAAAACGGCAGTGTCTGATTCGTGTAGTGGCTTGAGTAGAAGTCTGTCCCAAGGGTATTATTATTTTTATAAATTAGCACTAAAACTATAGCTTATATTCAATTTTAAAGTTTGACCACCCCTACAATGGCGACACCAATGTTCCATCCGTCATTACCTGGCAGCACTCTATACTGCCTCTGGTATAGTTTAGCGGTTGTTTCGAGAAATGATAGTCTGGTCCGTTTCTCCCGCAATTACCACATTAGATGCCGCTTCGGTGGTCGACTCACGTTCTCGCTACCTTAGGTTTCGGGTTCGAGTCCTGCTCTGGGCAGTGTCCCTTCATCAGTTTAATCTAATCAATCATCCTCGCCGTCATACTTGGCCAAAAAGTGGCAGAAAGACTAAGAAACTTAATTTTTGTGCAAGAAAATTCTACCTTTTTTACATTTGCTCTTTACGTGCGGTCCATATGCTGAGTACGCCTTTTGTAACCTCGTACATGTACCCGTTAAAATGCTTGTCAGGCATGGTTCATTTTTGCTTCTGGCACTAAGAGGTGGCCACTGTTTTTGTTTTTTCTCTTACAGCACACCCTGCCTCTTGTGTTAAATTTATTGCCAGTTGTAGAGTGCGGGTACTTTAATAACATCCCTGATTATTCTGCATTTGGAGCTTAAGAGGGAGTTACACCTATCATCAGCGTGAATTCCGACGAGTCGCTGACGTCATCCGAACTCAGCACCAAACCCTTTCTCTTTTGCTCATCCTCTCCACCGTCAGTAGTCTCGATGGTCAGGCTAGTCAGGTGGAGACGTTGCGAAAATAATCTGACAACATTACGTGCCCTGCACATGTGACTAATGGACATTTGATCACTCGCACATAAAATTGTTAAGAACGCCACTGGACACCTGCCGCTTCCATAGTGGCCAGGAAGGAAAGGAAAAATCCAGTCCGAAGCGAACCAAGGATTTCCGGAATGAACCGAGGATTGCCCCCCGGGAACACTTTCCCTGCTTATCCCCGCCCCGGTGAAAGCTCGGCTAATTTCTCCTCGTCGCTGCCTTCAAAAGGATGCCCGGCGTGTGATCACGTCATCATTCGGTCTCCCTGTCCTATGATTCAATGTTTCGCTACCGTCTTTGCCCAGGGATCCCGGTTGGGAATGAATGGGAATTCGGTGTGGAGCTTCTTGTCCATCGTTCCTGCTCTGCCTTTCATATATTCCCACCTTTTTTATGGAAGGGGGGGGGTGTTGGGGAAATCGCTTCCTCGTTGATTGCTGGCAAGGAACACCTGCAGCAGACGTCCGGTTACCTGATTTGCAAAAGAGATTTCCTGCCTAGAAGCAGTTTTCACAGACTACTGCCCACTTGTTGGACACCTCATGTGGATACCATCTTCTGACATCGTAGTTCATTTAGTTCTATCTGGCAGAGACGCATCGTGGTTCGGATCGAACTTTAAACTGAATGTCCAGTCTCAATTAGCCTATCTGTGCATAAAAGTGAACTTAAAGCAAGACTCAAATATAACTAACTCCATTCACCATCATCATATTTTCTCTGTCCTTCTGTCATGTTTTCCTCCCACTTGGTTTTCTTCATTCTTACCTCTCCTCATTTCAGTTAAGTCATTATCTTGCTAGGCTTTTCCTATTTTTCGCGTTTCATTATTCTTCATCGGTCCTCCTCTCTCTGTCCTTTGATACTTAAACCTCTAAATTCTTCGACATCTTCCTGTCATGCTCAACTTACTCCGTTCATCTACTATCCTTCATGAATGTCCCTGACCGCTCATTCTTCCACCCTTCTCTCAATTAATTTGAGTCGTGATCCACATTGTCAGCCATCTCTTCCTCACCACATCTTTTTTTCTACCATGAATTCTCATATTTGGGTTCATTCCACTAGCTTTCCTCTCGTTTTATTGCTTAACAATCCTTCCTCCTTGCTCTTAAGCGTAGCTCTTTCAAATTCTTGTTCTGCACCCTTGTTTATATCTTGCTTTCCTTACACTTCGTTTTCGTTGAGGAATTCTCGTATTTACTGTATGATTCATTTTCTTATTTCTAATTCAAATCCTCCTCAGCATTATGATGTCGTCGTTTCTTTCCAGAGGCTTGCTTTACAGTCCCCTGTCCTTCATCTGATTCCTAGTTTCCTCATATTTTCATGATGTCTCGTTTTCCTTTCATTCTCGCCGGCCCCCGTGGCGGAGTGGTAGCACATCGCGCTACGACGCCAGAGGTCCCGGGTTCGAATCCTGGCCTGGGCATGGATATTTCTGAGTGTCCATTCATCAATTTCATCATGTCATCACTCATCCCCATCTTCGCAAATTAGCCAAAAGTGGCACAAAAAGCGAAGTAAAATAAATCAATCCTTTCATTCTCTTGCAACCTGCTTTTCCATTTGATTTCTACTTCCAAGGGCACTTTCGCTGTCCTTGCTGCAAATATTACTTGCTATGTATTTGTTATTATGCTCATCTCTCTGTAATATGCATTATACAGTCTTTTATCTTTACTTTCAGGTGAGTCTGCTTGTAACCATGGTCCACTGCTGTGGTATGTACCCATTTAGAAAATATATGTATCTCTGTTAAATGCTTTGTTTCGGGACTGGAAATTATACGGGTGATTGTGTATAATGTAACAGTTGTGCGGTTTGCGTCGAGTCATGAAATAGTGTAATTGAAGCTTCAGGTATGAAATCGTGATGATTAGGATTGAAGAGAAGCTAAAGCTCCTTCTGTCAATTGAAACTGAGAGGTTTGGAGAGGAGTGATGAGCAAGACTCGGATGTGGAGGTGAATGGAGAATTGAAAGGCAGAGGAGAGTGTGATGGGAAAATATCCTGATGCTTGTTTTTACGGTGGACCAAGTGTCGAACTAAATCTATTTTGATGTGCCTTCAGCATTGTTCTTTTTAATTATTATTTTAGAAGTGATGTATATTCAAGTTAACACTTTCATGGTTGGCTTTAATAAATAAGTGCAACGACTTCCCCATGGGAAAGTTGATCAAATACACATCAACTTCCCCATCATTTACTCAATCTTCTCCAAAATATCAAACCGGTTGGATGTCTGTGTGGGAATTGAGATGAAGATAGTCGTTACGTAATAGCCCTTAAACTTCCGCACCCTGGCAGTTACCAACCTCCGTGATAGGTTAACGTAACGGGATACGAACCCAGGGGTCCTAGGTTTGAATCCTAAATAGGGCATGGACTTGTCATTGTGTAGGATTTCTCGGCTATTTCATCCTCGTCGTCGCTGTTAATTTCTAGATCTGTAGAAAAGAGACGTAACCTAAACTAAAACTCCGCGAGCCTGCTCCTGCCACATCGGCTTTCTAATTGGGTGACGCGTGGTCAGCACATCGGGTCCCATCGCCGCTGTTTTCTAGCCTTGGAAACCGGAGCCCGCTACTTCAAATAGTTCCCAAATTGTCCTCATGACCCTGGATCAACGCTGAGGAGCCCACACCGAGAATCGAACCAAGGGACGGCTCGCACCAAAGGCGAGAGCGACACAGGCAACCTGTTTGTACGGGCCAAGGAAACTGGGATAGGTAACAGAGAAGCGGTAAAACCTCGTAAGTGGAGAAACCTTTATTTCTGGGCTTCCGCTTCGCTCAAGTTTGGTCTGAGTTTGATCGATCTATTTTGTTTTTACTTTGCTTTCCTGCCACTTTTGTCTAATCGCGATGAGATGAGTGATGATATGATGAAGGAACTCTCACAAAGAACAACCATGCCCAGGCCGGGATTCGAACCCGGAACCCTGGCGCCTAGCGTTCCATGGAGGCCGAACTGAATGAGTTTGAGAGTAGATGAAGGACTCAACAGAAACGAACGGAACAGGATCCACAATAGTTTTGACCCATCGAATCTGTACATGGTGATCAGCACACACCCTTTCCCTCTCATCCAGACTCTAAAGCTTGTCGTCTGCCTCGGGGGAAATTCTAGCCCCCAAGAAGATCAATATTTATGAAGATTTTTTTTGGTAACCCCTCCCCCTAAAGATCATGCGAATTTATTTTCCATCTCTGCTTTTCCCGCACGCAAGTAGCTCTCCTCTGCATCGGGAGAAAGTATTCATTCGCGAGAGAAATTTGTAAGTCTCTCGCTTGCATGCTTTCGTGTTGGCTCGCAATAAAATGCAAACGGTACTTTGGCTAACGGGTCAGCTACTGCACAAGGTGCACTCCTCTCTCTCTCTTTAATGTTCCAAAATTGCCGTGGCACTTATTTCTTCATATTACTAACACCATCGAGTTTTCTGTAGCGATAACGTTAGTCATAGAAAAGGATGGAGCCGTAAGTCAAACAGGGAAGCTGCCTCTACGAGAGAAGGTTATTAGTCCACCACTGGATGATAAATGAGTCAATGTGATGCAGATGGATAACCAGGACAGAGGAAGGTAGATAAATCAGCAAGGAAAATTACTCTAATGCATATTGTTATTTATTGTAATAGACCAATAATATATATGGATATCAGTGTTATAAAACATATATTCGTATATGCTGTAGCAAGGCCGATCTTATTTCTAGTCTCCAGTGTGCAGCGAGAGGATTTCGCTCGGGCACCAAATAGTTCGCACCGACCACGCTAGATAGCGTGCGGAATCGAGAGCTTGTTCGCTCGAGTGAATAACGCTCGAACAGGCAAAACCAGCTTTGTTCACTCGAAGCCCAGTAGTACACGTATAACCGTAATTTGTCTGTGGTAGTGGGCCCTCAAATATGGTATGGATCGTGAAACCTAAGTAAACATAGGCATTATCTTCGTGTTAATATGTAGTACAGCTGGATCCATGAGTATTACCGTGCAAATTGTCCATCACGATGTTCGTGCACTTTATTTGACCCAATGAGAGCTTCAAGAATTAAAAGAAAACTCAAAACAAGCTGTTGACAACTTCTGCACCAACGTACATAAAAATCAATCGCTTAACATACATAGGATGTACGAAAAAAAATATTGAATATAGTCAAGGACAATTTGCACGGTAATACTCATGGATTCCACTGTACAGCCTATCTTAGTAATACAGTGATATATGAAAATTAAATAGAGGATTGTGGGCTGAATTTGCCAGCACGGATATTTTACGTGTGTGTGTCTAGGATTTTTATCACATTAAAATTATATTCCATTGTATACGCTCGAGAGTCAGAGGCAACAATACCCAGACTCTCTATATAAAAACTTACAACATGCACAGGTACCATTTCCGATATCCTTATCTACACTAATATCTTAACGTCGCACTGTAGTTATTTGGATTCTTTATAGTTTCGCTAGAAAACAGGTTTACTATTTAATCAACCACGATGATTCACACTACAATTTAAATTAATAACCTCACAAAACTGTTATACCATAAGAACAGGAAGACATTAGTGTTTTGAAGGAAGTGAATGATATTCAACAACAGTTTGGAACATATATATTAACAACCTGAACTCAGCAACTTTGGCTAGAAACTGCAAACGCGGTGTGAGCCATAAAGTAAAGAAGAAGAAAAAGATTCGAACGAGCGAAAGTGGTTCCGCTTGAGTTCCGCTTGAGTTCGAACCCTGTCCCGCTTAGGGACGGCGCGAGGGGTGGGCAAGCGCCCACCCAAAAGTTCCTCTGTCCACTCGAACAAAATCAAGACATAAGTGTTTAGGAAAATGTTAATGCTTCAATAAAAAAAGGATATTCTTGTATTGACTCCGTACACTAGAAAGGCTCACCAATTCTTCTCCAAGAAGATTCGCTGTTTTTGGATTTACATTAGTTTACTAAGATATAGAAATTAGGTAGAAAATACGTTCATGAATAATACCTGTCAATTATTATCTTATCTAAAACTTTATGATCCGGTTAACATTTCTGTGGCTTTCACGTTTTCCGAGGCGAGGAGTTCAAAATCGTACAGGATAAAATAAATATCTAAAAACAACCAAACACGTAAATAAAAATACTATTTTCGCGTTATTTCCATGCGGTATGAAAATCACTTCGATTCATGACAAGGCTTCCTTATCCGACCGATTTCGATAGTGCGATAATCCGTGGGTGCCAACTTCACATCAGTGGCGCAACCACAAGGGGGTAGGGGGAGCATTGTCCCCCTAACCTTGGACGGAAATCAATTCTAGGGGACAAGGGAGGGGGGCAAACATTTAAGTAAAAAGAGCAAGACTAGCAGAACCTAAGAGTAGCAGGACTAAAGGATACTCAAGATGGAATTAGTTTTCACCTATTTCTTGCATTTTTCTTCCAGATGGCCAAGGGCACGTGCTGGGGGGGGGGGGCACAGAGGGCCAATGCCTCCACCTTAATAATTCCTCACATTGTTATGGGATTGCAATGAAACTTCATACACATATAATGCGATATGTTACTGATGCACACATTTTTGCACATGCGGGTAACTTAATAAACATGAATAGCAGAGAAAAAGAGCTGTAATCGAGTTCTTGCAAATAGAGAGTTGTCGGGCACCGGAGATCCATAGCAGGCTGCAGGCGGCATATGGAGAGGACGCAATTGACATTAGCAATGTTAGAAGATGGATGAAGAAGTTCCGAGAGGGGGGAATCTCGGTGGCGGATAAAGATCGATGTGGCAGACCTGCAACCTCAATGATGGATGATTGGTTGGTTGATTTATGGTTTAAGTCCACTTTATGCACAGTAAGGCTAATCGGGACTGGATCTACAGTTTAAAGTGGGATCCGAACCACTATGAGCCTCCACCGGGTATCGAACCCGGGACCCCTTGATTACAGTGACGGATGAAAACCGAGAAAGAGTAACGATGTTCTGAGAGGGTGTCATCGGCACGGACTTCTCGGAACGTTGTGCAACAATGAACAGTGCTCGCTATGTGCAGGCTTTAAAAAAAGTTAAGGACCCAAAAAGAAAGCACGTTCCACTGGACAGTGTTGTTTTGCACCACGATAACGCCCGTCCCCACGTGTCAATGGAAATGTCACACGCCATTGCCAAAATTAGGTGGTCAGTAATGCCCCTACCCCCTTACAGTCCTGATTTAGCCCCACCGGACTTCCATTTGTTTGCACCTCTCAAAACAACCATCGCGTTAACAGCATTTCCATGACGTGGAAGACATTAAAATCGCTGTTAATAATTGGGTCAAAGAAAGAACCTCGGACCTTTTTCTAGAGCGGATTTCTGCATTGGGTTGAATGGTGGCAGAAATGTATCGAAAGCAAAGGACAGTATTTTGAATAGCCTTAACAGGTACTTTCACACAAACTTTCCAATTGTTCCTGCTTCACTCAAAATTTTTACAACAGAGGAAGCATTAATTTCGGTATGACCTTTGTAAATTGTAAAAGAGAATGCCATGGCGCCCCGTGGAGTTATGAATTAAACAGTTCAGCCCTCCTGTTATTTGCTGGGTTCAACTAACAAAGTATATACTTGCATAAAGTGGACTTAAAACACAAACTTAATCAAACCTAGTAGAGTAGTATGTGGGAAATGCCTTCTTAACTTGAAGGATTAAGACAATATAGCCACTAAACTTACTAAGGTAAGTAGAGAGTGAGCAGTTGAAAGCATTGACAAGGAGATACAATGAGAGGAAGGGCGACTTAAATGAGAGAGAAATAGGGAGATTATATCAAGACTGACACAGGAAAGACAAGAAATGATAGAGGGAAGAAAATCCTGAGCATCAAGAGATCTTTGAAGGGTCAAGGCCGGCCAAATGTTGTTTCAATATAGTCTCTTCGCCACCTTTTTTCTAGAATTGAGTGGATAGAGAGAATACAGATGAGTAATTTGATTCGAAGAATTGGCAAAGGATTACGCATGTGCGTGTGTGTGAGAGACACAAAGGGGCAAAGGGGGGACACAGAGGAAGAGATGAAATGAGTATGCAAAGGACAAATATGAAAACGTACACCAGCAAAAAGAAATGGGTAAAGAAATACAAACGAAATTTGGAGAGAGAGAGAAAGAGAGAATGCATGACTGTGAAACTATATCCTATATACACGTATTTGTATATTAATGTGTAGTGTGTGTACTTTATATATCTGCCCACCCTAATTTAACAATATGTGGATCTTGCCCACCCGGTCAAAGTTTTCTGGCGCCGCCGGCTTCATCTATTCATCATTCGTCCCGATTACCTTGGAGAGGCACAAGAGTGACGTGAACTAAATACAGTAGAGTGCATGACGATGTAAGAGGATTTCACTTTTGTTGGTAACGTGAGGTCAATTGCACTGCCAAGACTATTCCGATTGACCATCAACTTGCAACCTTCGAAAATTGTTTGAAGAAAGTACAAGTGTGTGGAGAGTGTTACGTGTAATAGACGTATCTAGGGATATTCAACTAGTGAAAACCCATTTGGAATCTAGTTATGAATAGGATGGAGCAAATTAAAGAGTCCCCTATGCATTACTAGACAATGGGGAGTATAACAATGGAACGAACGTCTTGCATATATATTGCCTTTAGCATACCCAAGTTTTTAAAAATGAAGAAGGAATTCTTTTTTGTATGGTGCATGGCAATAAATGCAAATTCTTCCTATCCATTAAAGAGATGAAGCTCTCCTGTACATATTACACCGCGAAAGCACATGGAAGTGCTCCAGACATTCTCTATCTAGGTTATAGTGGAGGTGATGTGATCAGCACCACGATTCAGCCACGTTTACCCCCGGGTACCCACTGGAAATCTCGCAGATCCCTAGTTCCCAGTATACGTGAGAAGCAAAATAATTTCAAAATATATCTTAAGTTCCTCTCTGATTTTCTTAAATAAAAACATTTTCTTAATGGAAATTATATATCTAAAATATAGGACAAGTCGAGGGTGCTAAATCAAGAGGAACAGAATTTGTTATTCGCTGTAATATAATTATTATTATTATTTCTCATATTGTAACTCGTAAGCATTTACATTTTTTTCAGTTTGAAGAGATCCACCGCAAGCACAGACTATTTGTCACGATTCGGTTCCAGTCTATAAACACGACTTCAGTTTCTCTTTTGATCCAATAAAAAGTGCATTTATATACTATCGCTCTTTGTAATTGCATTTCCATCTGGCTGTAACAAATTCTCTTCATATGCTAATAATTGAGTAACAGTTGCATATTAACGTTCTATCTGCATAAGAATTTAAAGTGCTCATAACGCGGAAATGTTAAGACGACGATACCGTTTTGTCTGGAGTCGCGTCTGTAATGGTATCTGGCATTAATGAAAGTACTTGTGGAATTACACACATACAGGGTGAATCAAAAGTCTCTTGACATTTTAATCAAAGGGCATTTTATTGACACAATTGACAAACTGCTGAAAAGTACTCTAGAATAGAAGACAAAATCAGTACATTTCAATGTGATTGCCCTGTAAGTCTAGGCATAGCACCCACCTCACATGCTCCAACATAGCTGGTGTGATCCCCCTTGTTGCTGCAGCTGTTCGCTGTGTCAGCTGCTCTATGGTATTGATCTTTACTTGGTAATCCCTAGATTTAATGGAACCCCATACAAAAAAGTATGGGGAGTCAGGTCTGACAGCGAGCTGCCCAAAGTCTTGGTGAGCCACGGCCTATCCGCCTATCTGGAAAGGTGTTAGCGAGGTAGTTCCGAACGATTCTGGCGAAATGGAGTGGTGCACCATCTTGCTGTGTATCTTATCCCATCCTGAAAACCATTCATTAGTTATATAAGAAAAATGTCAATAGTCTTTTGAATCACCCTGTATGTCCATACTCATGTGATACTCAATGAATACAAAAGACCCCTCTATGCCCGAGCGCATTGAATGCTGGACTCGCATTCTCAACACAGACGGTTCCAGGTTCGAATTATGAACCGACCTCCGTAGCGTTAGCACAGAACGTAGAACACCAGAGGTCCCGGATTCAAATCCAGGCCTGGGAATGTGTGTTCTGTGTGTGTCCCTTCATCATATCAACGCCCATCCTCGTCGTTGCCGTTGGCCAAAAGTGGCAGTAAAGCAGCGTTACATATCAAATATCAGAATATAGTCACTCGGGGGAATACGCCCAACTTTTTTTTTTTTTTTGGCGGTTTATAGCTTCGCTAAATGAAGGAGTGTCGCAATGAAAAGGACGTCAAATGAAAGGTACATGTTTTGTTATTGTTACCTATAAGTTTTATTACTGTAAGACTTATAGCAAAAGAGCCATAGATAAATAATCAGATGAACGTCAAATTGGGCAAATCACCCCGTGTTCAGGGTAAAATACCCACCCATTAGGGGTAAAATGCCCAATACAAGAAACAATTGTTGTAATATTTGACATGACATATTTAAAGGAAAATAATACACAGCATTAACTGGAAGATCATTAACGTTTGTTTCGTAAACAGAACATCATTTGTACAGACAAGCATAGCGTTTCTAACAACATTTATTTTAAATTTACCATAGCCTCTTTTACTGTTTACATTTGTGAGAAATTGCTTTGCACTTTGGACACAAGGACATGAATTTGATACATATTACATTCATCCACACACTACAACGAATACACTGGATCCAGTTACATTATGGTCCTTTCTTATCATAGTAATGCCCATGGGCATATTGTACTTAATTTCTGTGGGCATATCACCCCACAGCTACAAGCAGAAAATTGAATCACTTGGTTGGCAACTATGAGCACCGTGCGGCAGTTTCACTCTGCAGATATGTTTCCCTGACTCTTGATCTTTACACCAAATATAATTCAGTTTCTTTCTCTCTTGGGAATATTATTACACACTGTTAATACAGCAACGTCCAAAAAATTATAACCTCAAAAATTGTCATCTTACCACATGAAATTAACCCTGGATGGCTTCAGATTCTTCTCAGAAGCTCCAAACCTGCTGCCTTGTCTCATCACGGAGGGCGCTTTCAAACAAGAGTCGCAGAGTTGCCATAACATTAACGTTGCGCGAGATACGAGGAGGTGGGCATTTAACCCCGATGGGCATATTCCCCCGAGTGAGTCTATTTATGGCGTGGTTATGATTGATTTATTGATTGAATTGTTGTTTTAAGTTCACTTTATGCACAGATAGGCTAATCGGAACTGAACCTACGGTTTAAAGTGGGATACGAACCACTGTGTGTCTACCGGATATCGAAACCGGGATCCCTTGATTACAAGGCGAGGGCGTTACCACTTCGTCATCGGGGAGGCCCTGCTTTTCAGTCTAATCATTCATTCTTGTTGTCTTAATCAGACCAAAAGGGCAGTAAAGCAACGTAGAGAAGAAATCCAAAACATGGCCCTACCAGGCAAAAAATTAAAAAATTCTCGCGACGTATCCGTTTACTGAGTGAGTTATGGCTGTGTGGCAAGGATCAACTTTTACTATACTGTTTGCCCGCTGGGCATTCTCATGGAGTACATTTCTTCATGCTCCCGAGAGTAACCGCATTGTTCCTCCCGTCGTGTCTCCAGGGACCTTGGGCGGATGCAGTGAATGCATCCCTCTGCTCGAGTTACCGAAAGAGCAGTTTTGCAACGGCCCTTCAACCTGAAGAAGGGCTTCAGAGGCGGATCCGCACCTCGACACACATTCGTGCCACTCTAACTTGTATTAATAGCGAAATCGAAATGAGAACAAAAGTGAAACTCTCTCACTTGTAGCTACTTTTTCTGTCCCCCTGTTGAAATCACCGCGAGTGTACTCGGAATCTTATTTGTGGAGTATTTGGATACGGACGAATTCGTAGATTTGCTTTCACGGCTTATTAAGAGAACGGCCAGGTTTTTAATAGCCTTTCCCTTCCCCTTCTTGTGTGTTGACATTGTTTCGAGTGCCCCCTGGTCAACCGAATTGGGATGGCCGTTACACGAGGCGTTGCGTAAGGCCCTATCACGTGCACCCATACAGGTCAACGCAATCTCTTGCTGGCTGGACGTAATGTTAAAGGTCGTGTCTCTTTATTATTATGCAACCGTTCGCAGATGACAAGGAGTTGTTGTCTTCATGGAATTGGACGGACAAAATGGCTTGTATTCAGTTCTTTAGTCCCAAACTTTCACAGGGTTTCGTGAAACCTTAAGTGGAGACCATGTTTTCATTAAATATTTGGATGAAGACAATTCATTTCTAAAAGAAATCCATTCATAGTAGATACTAACTGATGACAATGATATACCCAAAATTGGCATAAAAGAGTCATATTGCAATAGAAAAGACGGTTTTAATAAAAAAACAATCATGAACGCCTTATTTTAATGATTACATTCAAACATAAAGGCTACATACAGTAGTATTTTACAGTACAGCGTGTTATTGTATTATATTGCCGGTCGTTGCGGAGTGGTTCGCATATCGCTTTACGACACCTGGGGTCCCGGGTTCGATTCCCGGGCTGGGCATGGATGTTTGTGAGTGTCCATTCATCAATTTCATCATGTCATCACTCATCCCCATCTTCACAAGTTAGCCAAAAGTGGTAAAAAAAAAAAGAAGAGCGAAGTAAAATAAAGCAAATCAATCAATTTGAATGTAATTTCTTGTTGATATTATTTTTATGCATTATCAGTTTGTATACGTCTGATTACACTAAAACTGAAAATCTTGGGAAAATGCTTATGTATAGAGAAAAAGCAACAGTTCTCTTTTCTTTCGTTCTCTTCGTGTTTAAAACTGAAATACAAGAGACCTCAGTTGTCGTCTTAAACGGTAAGTGCCGTTATAGTGCGCCAACCATTGTTTCGGGATAAAGAAATAACATTCATTATTTAGGGAGATTTCACACCGAAGCGACACACAACACATGTCGCTTGAGTATTATAACCTCACTGGAGTAAATGGCCAAACTACATACATAAATTTAAACAAATGAAAGTAGAAGGTTGTTGAATGCGGGGATACGGACGAAGTGACGTGACAAGTAATATTGTGTAAGAGCACCATTAACGTGATTGAGTATTAAAATTATATTTGCACCCGTTCCTTGAAAGGCTTTGGATAACAGAATTTGTCGGGATAGTATCGTGACTCGAGAATTCCTCGTCTTATGTCTCGAAATACTAAACGCAGAATGACGCCAAGCAAACCTTATATAGTTATGGACGTCAGTCAGGTAAACAACTTGTTAATGTTTTTTAGAACTACTTTCGACGCTATACAGAGCTTTGAAAACTGCACTTTATGCTGAATCGCTTGGGACAGGTACACGGTAAATATCAGTGAATTAATTTTGCGACTACGATAAACAAAATACATATTTTTAATATCTAGTTAACCAACCGGGCGTGTAAGAGGTGACTTGGTATGGCACCAGGGTTGCCAAGTGCCACCGGAGAAACTCGCTAGATTCAAGCTTAAAAATCACCAGAAAAGCGCTAGGCAAAGCGAAATAAACACCAGAAATAGTGCTACATCATAAAAAGGAGGTTAATTTTAGCATAAAATAGTATATTTTCGTTTATAAAGGATCATCAACATCTGACAAAGAAAAAGTATTCTTTATGAGAATATTGGGCCGTGGATAGTTCGTTCATTAATTCTGAAACTTGTGCATTCCGATAGTATTCACAACTTCCCGTAGTAAAGTGGAATTTAGGAAAAGTGAGGAAGGCGGGAATTTGAAATACGTAGCTCCAAATTAATTACATTGCATTAATGTATATTTTTAATTCCCCAGTGAAGCTATTATAACTAATTACAAATTGAATATATAACTGTGAGATTCCTCGCACCAGAATTTACACGAGAAATTCTAAACAATTAAAAAAATATAAACACCAGAACTGCGCCTTTGCACAAATATTAAAAAGTTGGCATCAGTCCCACGTCTCAAAACACCAGGTCTGGTGTAAAATGCTCCAAATTGGCAACCCTGTATGGCACCCAAAAGTCAACCTCGCTTCCACATAGTACACCCCGTTCATTGCAGTGTTGAAGGCCAACGAGGCCCTGGCGTCTAGACCTACAAAGTAAAAAGTAAAGTGTTCCCCTGTGCATAGCACCACGCCATGAAGGTGTATAGGGGGTGTGGGGGTAACGCCCCACACTTTCTTGATCCGGTCGTGAGTGGGAGTGATGTGATCAGCATCACGCCCCTGACCGCCTTTACCCCCCAGGGTTTCCCCCACCGTTAGAAAAGTTCCCGGATTTGAACCGGCCGGAGATCGAACCCGGGACCTTGAGCATGGTAGTCAGACGCGTTACCGACTGAGCCACCACGTCTAGACCTACGGCTAGTATAATCCTCCATAGGGCTGTGTTTGTCCTTGTGTGTGCTGAGTGCCCTTTTACAGCCTCAGCTTTTAATACTTTTAATAGGTAAGGGTATTTTAGTCCTCGGAGTCAGCTTGAATGAATGAATTAGTTTTAAAACTTGACGAAGGAAGTTTTCAAGATATAGATATAGTATATATACACTATCTACCAAAAAGTAATTGGGCACGTGTACAAAATGGTTGTCTGGTGGTGCGAACCCTGTTAGAACCTCGTGGAGACACACCTTGCTGCTATAACAGCAGCCACTCTGCCAGGCATGCTCTCGACTAGTTTGTGGAGGACGTCCATTGGAATGTGTCGCCATTCCTCTTGCAAGATCTCACTCAGTTGGACTATGGAATTTGGCCGTATCTCCCGAGACCTCATTCGCCAGTCCAATGCCTCCCAAAGGTGTTCTATATGATTGAGATGAGGACTCCGTGCAAGCCAGACCAATCGGTGAACATTGTTGTCGGCATACCACTGCATAGTAGCCTCCGAAACATGCCACCTAACATTGTCATCCTGGAAGTAACAGGGGTCCATTCCGTAAAAACGCCACAAGGTTGGGAGCATTTCTTTGTCTAGTATTGTACAGTATGCCTGTGAGTTCATTGTGCCACCAGTGGTCCCACTTACTAAATGATTCAAATTAGATACTAAATTAACCACCATCATAGGTGCCCAATTACTTTTTTGGTAGATAGTGTGTATATATATATATATATATATATATTGTTGTAGGTGTGTTCTCAATGATGCTTTACTTAAGGGGCATATCCCCGTACTGAGTGACGGGCAAATATAGCCTATGTGCTGCAGCGCTCGTATTATCAAAATTAATCAATCGACCAGTTAGCCACCAAACTTGTGCATCTGATTAACACAATTCTGGTTTATGGGAAAATTTCATTTTTTTTTTTTTTTTTTTTTTTTTTACCAAAGTTGCAAATGAGACAATAGTCTCGGACACTAAGTGTTGTCTCCTTTCACATTTCGAAAGAGTCTAGTGTCTATTTACAGCCCATACGATTTCCATTTTAAATGGCCTAGGCCAGTCTAAACTTTTAGAAATAGATACAGCGTTGTGTACGAAGAAACTGAGCAATGTGAGGGAAGGTGAAATACCTCTGCTGTATTAGCCTACGTATAGAGGAAACATGAAGTGGGCTGCCACTTCCCATATTGTCAGTGGTAGTATTGTCGATGCTTCTTCAGAAAGGTCTGGCACTGCAGTTAGAAGTATTGCAATGACAGTTTCATGTATACAATATTACATTTTCTTTACAATAATGCCATTGACACAATGTAAACAGCCTGCCCGTAGCTTCTTATCAGTTCTAAGCTCAACAACTCGAGTAAGTGTTTAACTTCTTCTGCTCTCCATCTTGTATTAACTTACTTTGTCGCCGTTTCAAGCGTTTCTCAGCCTCACTTGATGAGCAAGGACTTTCAGATAATTGCTTTATTTTACTTTGCTTTTCTGCCACTTTTGGCTAATCGCGAAGATGAAGATGAGAGGTGATACGATAAAATCGGTGAAAGGGCAATCACATACATACACGGACAGGACAACACAATTCCACAGAGAATTATACTGACTGTGACGCGCCAGTCTCTCGTTAGTCTGCAAAATGCATTTCATGGTATACTATGTGGAAGAGTGGTTGGATTTGATTGTCTTCATCCTTACACCAAACAACAGTACGAGTGTGTTTTAATATTCTTCCGTTGACACTTGTAACAATTAAACAACATTCATTGCTAGTAATATTACTACTGCTTTGATTTGATTTATTTTACTTCGCTTCTTGTGCCACTTTTGGCTAATTTGCGAAGACGGGGATGAGTGATGATATGTTGAAATTGATGAATAGACATCACAAACGTCCATCCCCACGCCAGGTATCGAACCCGAGACCCCTGGCGTCGCAGCGCGATGTTATTACTACTGCTATTTATTATTATCGTTGATAGTAATTACAGGTATCTAACAATAATATAGTGTTAAATGGTCATCAGGCAACAAACTTTCGCTGTACACTCCCCATGATTGATTCGTTTCTTGTAAATTTAAGGCCAAAACAAACACATGCAATTGTCAAATTAAGGATGAGCGCTTACCTTAAAATATTTGTTTGAAACACTTTCTTCTCAGGTTTTGATAAATTCATGATAAACATAAAATTATTAGTAACATTTACGTTTTTTTTTCTAATCCATGATTTACTAAAATCTAATATAACCTTAAATATAGGTCACATTTTAAGATTTTATTAATAAAGAACATTGCTTTTAGAAATATTGTGTTTATTTCAAATATCAACATCTTCCATCTCGGATGACCGACATTTGTGTTAGCTACCACTTTCACATGGTAGTCATGGTTTTATGCTATCTTCATACCCCTATAACTGTGGCATAAAGGAAAGTTAGTACCTCCAAATTATGCCGATGTCTTGTTTTTGGCTAATTGGTCCATAGACTATTGTGGACTAAAGATGAACAGTACTGACTATCTAATGTAGACAAATCCATCAACAATTAACTATAGTTGAAGATCGAAAGAAGATGGCGCGTACCCCTCGGCATTTGCCAGCAAAGAGCTGCGGAACAATCAGGTCGTTTTCACTTGCAGACGTCGCAGATCCGTATCACCACTGTTCAGGTATTGTTCGCATTCTTCTGCTGGTTATCGGACAGGAACTTTGCCAACGGGTTTTCCACGCTCTCTGTACACACTCCTGTAAACAGTCCCGTTCTTCGCACGCCGATCATGCTTCGCCTTTCACATTCCTTCATCATCATCTCCTGGATGATTAACGTGATGATTCGGAGCCCAGGGTGCGATGATTGTTCGCCGAGACGGCTGAATGGGATGTAGGTTAGCGGGACCAACACACCCGGCAACGGTGAAAGCTATTTTTGTTCTTTCCTTTGGAATTCTTCTTGGGGACAACCTGTTCCTTGGCTGCCTGCAGGGAGTGGTGTTTCATGGGACATTTTCCCTCGCTCTCGACAGCCATTTATCTCCAGTGCTACTGAGGCAAATCCCACAACTAACAGATTCATCTGGAAATTAGCAGCCCAGAGTTCCAATGCCAAACAGTGCAGGGATGTCATTGTTTTTCTCAGCAGTCTTGAGGATGTTACTATTGTTGTACATTGTAAACATCTGAGATATTTCAATTGAACTATAAGGGTATAGACGTGCTCCAACACACACTTGTGAATGTGTTCAGTTCATTGTCAGCTACAAAGCTAATGGAGTCTCATGTGTTAAACATGAGTAGGACTTCGGTTCTGTGATGAACAAATAAATGAATGAATGAAAAATACACACCCTATCTTCATTTATGAGATATCAGATCAGCAACATGTAAGTAAACCACATTCTCCCAACACATATCTTCACCCCCCACTTAAGGGCTGTGCCTCCTTAGGTAGGCTTTGAACACAAAGTTTTTGTGAAACTCTCTCTCTCTCTCTCTCTCTCTCTCTCTCTCTCTCTCTCTTCTAAAATAAGCGTACTTTTACAACACTTTTAACCTCACAATATGGGATAAACCCATTCGTTGGATCAACCATGAGTTGAGGTGTAATGCCGATTAGCTGTGTAATCGAAGAGAGGTTTATTAGGACAAGGGGCTGGGAATGTTGACTTCGGTGACTAGTCTTTGCTTAAACGATGAACCATATCCGTATTGATAAAGACACAGCAGATGCAGTCTCCAGTGCCGGATCTACAAATCTTGGGCCCCCCGCAAAATATTACCTACCCATTTCAGAGCAGAATCCTGTTTAATTTCCCACCTGTTGTGTGCGAAGTTTCTGTGTGCAAAGGTTATGTAATATGTTGAAAGTTATACATTTGGCCCCCTATGGGGGGGGGGGCAAACGAGAACTGGAGGGGCCCGGGCCCACCTGGACCCCTGATTTTGACGCCCGTGATGATGTGATATATACAGAGCATTCCCTGACATTCGCTACGAGACTCGGCGGCAAGCGGCCCGGCATCAGCGCTTGTCTTTCCCGGTGAACGGGGCCGCGACAGTCGGTAGAGTCGGCTATTAAAATTACTGTTTTCATTTTGTGTACTAACCTTGACTACAAAAGGTGTTGAAAATGATGTCCCCCGGCTGCAACACATTCCTGGCATCTCCCAAGGAAATTGGCATTTACACGTGCAAGTTCGTCTACTGTAATTCTCCCGATTTCTCGTACAATACTCTCTTTTAACTCACGGATGGTGTGCGGATTGTCTTTGTATACTTTCTTTTTTGGATTTCCCCATTTTTCTTTCCACTTTTATTCAGAACTGACCCTGTTACTCTAAACTTTTTTACGAGGTTTAATATGGTGGTCCTATGTGGAATGGGAACACTGGAAAATTTCGTTGAAAAACGTCGTCGCACTTCTCCACAATTCCTCTTTCCGAAGTAACACTCGACAAGATAAATCCTTTGTTGTAATGTAAACTTTTGTGGTGCCATATTAAGTCACAATCTTCAACACAACTTGCGAGGGAAGATTATACTGGCGTCAGTCTGTAACGTCAACAGAAAGGGAAAGAGAGCGAAGGCAGGGAGAGCGAGAAAAACAGACTATAGCGTGCGACTGTCGCGGACCCGTTCACCGGGAAAGACAAGCGCTGATTCTGGGCCGCTTGCTGCCGAGTCTCGTAGCGAATGTCAGGGAATGCTCTGTATATGACACTGTTTTCTCATACCTGGAAAATGATACACATGTAACAATCATGCAGTCATTACATTTTCCCGATTAAAGATAGATTGAAGAAACCTTCACCACTGCATTTCTCGTGAAATTCTAGCCTGATTTGATTCTAGTCTCACTGCCACGCGGGAGACCCGGGTGGGTGATATAAGGTCGGAATTTTTCCTGCTTTGTCCCCGTATAAGGCTGCTCCAGGGCCCATCCAGCCATGGTACGGTGCTATATGCATAGGGAACTTTAACTTTACCTGTATATATTAGATTCGTTTCTGTACCCCTGAGTAACTACGTTTATTTTTTACGTACGCATATACGAACCCTCTACTATATCAATGGCTGAGGGCCCCCATAAGGCTTACTTGTCCCCGCCCCCCCCCCCCCCCCGCACTGCGGGGTTTTGCGGCTTGTAGATCCGGCACTGAGTCTAACGTTTAACATTGTCGAAGGCTTTAGAAAAGTCGTATGTCGCCAAACCTCATAAGCCAAGGACCTTCATGGTACAGCGACTGCAAGTGTAAAGGCAGTGTACAATTTGCAAGTTTCAGTTTTTCTTATTGTGTCTAGGACAACAACGGAATATAGCTGACATGTTGGTCGGTCACCAAGTAATTCGCGCCACTTTCTACATCCACTTACAGCATTAGTATTCCGTTCCAGTGGAACATTTGCGACACGTTGACATGTTTTCTCGCGACAATGGTGCGTGAAATAACCCACAAACTGGTAGCCTTGTTGTCGGTTTTTTTCTCATTGTTCTCCTACTCGGGCCTTACAAAAAGAGCCGAGGAGAAGAGCCGCAGGCGAGAGGATCGTTGAGGAGATTGAACCTACGACATATTATATCTGGAGCTTGTGTCTCGTACCTTCAAAGGGTTTCTGCACTTCTACATGTCCACCAATCTGGAAGCCGTTCCTAGGCAGACTTTTTTTCTTTCTTTCTGTTTCTTTTCTTGGTCTCTCCTCGAATCATTAATGGTTTATTGTTACCTTTAAAGTCGTCTCCTGGGGTTATCGTCCACTCCTGTCAATGTATCTGGATTGAATAGTTACTCTGTTGTTACCGGTAGGACCCTGATTTTTATGTAAATAAATACTTTTTCTTGCATGTAAATACGAGTTTGCAACCGACTTACAAATTATGATATAGATAACTATAGCCTAAATACCGACTTTGAAAACAGATATTTTCCATTTTTTACATACACACTTGCGTGCAAAGAAATAGACCCACATCACACTTTTGATATAATATTGTTTTCGAGTCATGGAGTGGCCAGCATGCAGTCCCGACCTAAACCACATCGAACATTTGTAAGACGAGCTAAAAAAAAAAAAGAGTTCGCGCCAGAGTTCCTGCCCCTACTTCGATCCCAGAACTTCGTGTTGCGGTAGAAGACGAGTGGCGTAATATCCCACAGGAAATAATATTAAATTTGATTTAGTCTGTGCCTAATCGTATGCAGGTTTTTATTAGAGCAAGGGGAGGCCATACACGTGATTAGAAATTAAGAATTGTTACCATATGTTATTGTTTAAGTTCTTGAAAACTCAGTTTTCTATCATTCCGAAATGGTGTTTCTTTTCTTCAAAGCAGTACATTTTGAAAATTTTCACTTATCAGAATAAAGCAATATTAATAAATTTAGGTTCACTTTAAACGTTATTAAATGATATTTCAAAGAACATACTTCATACTTCTTCTTTTGTCTTATTTTCTTAATATTTCTTTTCTGAAAAACATTTTGTCAAAAGTGTGAGGTGGGTCTATTTCTTTGCACGCAAGTATTTCCTTCTAAGTGCATAAAACTGCATAAAACATAGATTTTGTCTAGAAACTTCCAAGCATATTTGAATATTTTGCAAAATTGTCTTAGATTGTCTCAAGATTTACCAGAAGGGAAAGGAATTATTACAATTTTAATCGTTGTAACCTTGTAATCAAAGTATTCCGTGTTCGCTACCCTGTGGAGGCACATAGTGGTTCTGACACCATTTTAAGCCGCAACCCCAAACCCGGTTAGCTTGTCTGAGCGGGTTCACACTGATCTGGATGTCATAGAATTTTTTATAAATATTTAAAAACCTGGAAACAGTTTTTCTTAATTGGATATATTTTGTTCTCCCATTTTATTTTTGAATCTATTGTCAGCATTGTTGACTAAACTTAATTTGTTTGATGGATATGCATAGTTACAGCAATGTAGTAGAATGACAGGAAATTTTTTTCAAATAAGCTGGTGCATTTGGTTTGGCAAAATGTTGTGGACTCTGGTGTGTGTTTCGGAAGTTCCGAAGCGATTGCAGCAGACAAGGCTCGAAGAGGCCGTCGTTTTGGAAGTCTACACGCGTAAGCACTTTCTCTCTTACGCCTCCGTCACGTGGTGGAGGCCTGTTTTTGGAGGTGAAAAATCTGGTCGTGTACTCACGCGGCCCTAAAGGGATACCGATATATCGCGACATACGCAGCAATGCATGGCCACGTTTTCTGCGAACCGTTGCCGACACTCCTGGGGGCTGTGTAATATGTGATGCAATCTCTTGCATCCTATTCGGCCCACTTCCACAGCGTGAAAGAAAGAGTCGTATGTTGGATTACGGAGGTCACAAGTCAGTAATATACAGGGGTTGGACAAAATTATATTAACACCGCTTAATGGTAACGGGTTAAATTGACTCACGTATGCCTCCTGAAATTGGACATGGAGCAACATGTGTTGTTTTTCCCTGTGAGATATAAACCCTGTTGAATCAGTAGGGTCTGCTCTACAGACAACGTTCTGGGCAGTTGATGGTGAATCATATCCAAGCTGACAGTCTCGAAAGAAGGTAAATGTTTGTACCCGCCTAGTTGATGCATCTGTAACCAAAGTAGCCGGCTAAGTTGTATCAAGAGGTACTGTATACAAGGTCGATGTTTCTTGAAAAACATTACAGAAGAAACACAATTGGGGAAGAAAGTGTAAACCGAGTGACAGAGCTCGACGAACATTGAAAAGGAGTTTTGACTACTGTGAAAGTGACGTTGGAGCTGGATGTCTGTCGAACCCTGTGTTTGCAAACACATTGAGGAGGGAATTCCATAAGCACAATATTCATGACCAAGCCGTAATTGCCAAACCACTGATAAACCAGATGAATACCAAGAGGAGACAGCGGTGCAACACACACACAAATTGTGGACTTTCAAGCAATGTAAGACTTCATCTGGTCCGATGAATCATCCTTTACGCTGTTCCCAACCACAGGACGAGTTTACGTTTGGAGAAGTACAAATCAAGTGCACGACCAAGACTGTCTCATGCCATCGGTGAAGCATGGTGGAGGGTTGGTCATGGTGATGGTCACCATATCATGATATTCTGCAGACCCCATTCTCACCTTGAAAGGTAGAATCACTGCCAAGGACTAGGTCTATCCCATGGTCCACACATTGTTCCTGCAGGAGACGACTTTTACTTGCATGACAATGGCCCGTTTCAAACCGCTGGAACTGACCAATCGTGGTTTGAAGAGCACGGAGACTAGGTTTCGTGCCTTCCCTGACCACCACAGTCGCCGGACCTCAATATCATAGAGGTCCTGAAACAAGTTCTGCATGAAAAAGGGTATAGGGCCCGGGTTTGATTCCCGGAGGTGGGTGATCTCAGGTGGGAAATCTCCGTATCAAGCGGCTTTGGGGGTCACCTAGCCTCTTATAAATGGCTACTTGGGGGGTGACCTCCAGTATGGCCGAGATCGAGAATGAGTGGGGCTATACTTCTGCACACCTCCCCATGCACCTTCATTGCACGGTGCAATGTTTACATCTTGAATTTTTGTATTTATTTCAAATTATTTTCCTTCGCAGAGTAACCATTGTTGGACAAATTTTAATGATCTTAACTAAATAAGCTAAGTAATAGTCAGCTGTTACAATTATATTTGTAAGACTTTTTTTTACCCCTTTCTGGAATAATGACTGATCTATTATTATTATTATTATTATTATTATTATTGATAATGGATTTATAGTATTGCTGTTATATTAGTGAACAGAGAATTTTAACGTGTGAAAGGGAAATTTTTGGCATATTTGGCATATGTAAATAATTTCATTCCGAACCACGAACATTCCTACTCGTCTTTGCAAAATTTGCCGGCGGGGACTGCGGAGGCGTCGTCCACGTTACTGGAAATCCCCTCCGTGTGAAGAGACGAGCATTCCATAAGGTCTGGGCGGCGCGTCAGATATTGTACGCAACTGCGTGTGATCCCTCACGTCTCGGATACGCGAGATGGTTGCGATGGAGGGAAGAGGATCCGATAACCTTGGCAGTCTCGAGACTTCCGGAGTAGCAGGGCCATTCATTCCGCGAAGTGCGAAAAGGAGCGGCCTTGGATTCGGATTTGAATGGAATTTCTGTTCGTTCGGCATCGCTGGTCGTAGAGCAGGTTGCCAGTTAACCAGGAGAAAGGGAGTCTGAGATTTCCACCTCTACGCAAGTATCCTCTGTAGGTATGGGCAGAAAATCAGGATAACTGATATCAGGATTTCAAATTATCCGATATCCGTTTCGTATGCAACGGATAATCCGGATAATTCTGATGGATATCCGGATAATCCGGATAGAACAGATTTAATGAAGGATTTGTACGAAATCCATACAGTGAAATACGAAAGTAACCAATCAAGGAATATGTGAACAGCCCGTAAAACGGATAAACGGCAAAACTGTCTGGATAATGCACACATTCAAATATCCGGACATTTCGGATAATTAGGATAATCCGAATATCGGATATATCCGATAATTGGAATATCCGGATAATTTGGATATCAGAATATCCGGATAATTTGGATATCAGAATATCCGAGATACGGATATATGAAATCCGTAAGACTTTTCTATTCTATTGGCTAACACAGAATTTATCGGGATAGTATCATGACTCATATCCGGATAAAATTTTATCAGGATGTGGCCATCCCTAATTCCCGGCAATAAAACCGCGATGGTCCATTCGGTTGGGTGTCTGACTGTCACGGGGGAGATCCGGATTCAATTCCCAGGGTCGGTTATCGAAGAACGGGATCTTCACCCAGCCTCTAATAAATGCCTACCTCGGGGCAACCCTGGGGAGTAAAAGTGGCCGGAGTGTGGTGCTGATCACAGCACTTAAAAATATAGGCGATATCGTGAATGTGTGGAGCCCTAACTCCATCATCCCTTCATATGCAGGTGCAGTGAGGACTGAGAACTAAAAATACAGGATATAATAATAATAAAATATAATAATTCTTGTTTATTTTAGTATATTGAAAATTATAGTGAGTGCGTCGGCACTGAGGCGATTTTCACCCTTCTTTTAACCTCTTCAGCAATAAAGGGGTTATTTAAAACAAGTGAATTACAAGAACTAATGTTTCGAACAAGAACAATTTCAAACGCTGCGACAAACAATCAGTAGCCCATTGATGAAAACTGAAATCAAGAACAATGATCACTACGCCACTGATAGAAACGGGTTGTGAAATAGCAGCCGGCACACAAGTGGAAAAAACAAAGAATAGCACTCAAACCCACGGAGAATTATACAGTACTGGTTGTCTGTGGGTTCAGGCGCAAGTCTCTGGAGCATGGAGTTTTGGTTCCCTTCGGAGGTCACTTCTTATGCTCCACAATGAAACGGAGAAACTCAAACGTTAAAACTACCGCTAATCGCGACAATGATGATGCTAGATGATGAGATGAAATTGATGAAGAGACATAAAGATGAGATCCACCAGTTAACGCGCTCGGTCACTGAACTGTTTCTAAAAATTTGGCCTTGGACAAGAAAACTACCCATACACGTGTTGAGAAATGCAATAACAGTTTGTGATAAATAATAAGAGGACATTTAGTAAAGACCAGCAATGGCACAATGTAGTGTGGATAAACATAATAAGTCATATATCTTCTCGATATAGAGAGTGAATTTCCATGTATATATATATTTGTTGTGTACATGGAATTTATCAATGTACAAAAAGAAAAGTTTAATTCACCCACTGTAAGGATACATAGGCCTGGTATTAGGGTGAACTTCGGGCTCATAAGGGGAAATTATTTTGAAAAGGGGGACAAAATGGAAGAGGGAATATATGAATTGCTATGATAATTGTAACAATTATAGTACTTGACGTGCCACGTGCAGGAGATGTATAGACAGACGCTTTCATCTCCGCTGTACCAATCGTGATTCGGACGACGGGCCTGTCCTTAACCAGCCTTGAAATGTATGGCTCAACCTTACACTGGAAAGTCATGGAAATTTTTAAAATATTCAAAACAATGTCAGTGAACCTGCCAATGCCAGAAAAGTAAAAAAAGTATTTTGAAAATTGGCTGTGTCAGGGGATTTCTTTGAAGAAACTAGATAGTGTCGTCGGAGTAGTATTACATGAGCGTTGCACACATTACATGTTCTGAATATGGATTTTTACAACTTGGGAAACACCAATTTGCCACAATAAATGTTCCTATGCAAAGGGAAAGTAAAAAAAAACAATGTGTTTCCTTGCAGAAGCGGATAGTGGTGGCTTATCGCTTTCGCCTTGTTTAATCAAAGGTTCCCGGATTAGTTTTCCGATGGAGGTAGACAGTTTGGGGATTCCACTTTATATTGTGAGTCTTCCGATTTAGCCTATCTGAACATCAGGGGCGTGCCGTGACCTTTCGTGATAGGCAAGCGATGGGTGAATTTTTCGTTTCGGTTAATTATAACAATTTCAAATATAATATAGGCCTACACACATCCCTACTTACAATAATGTGCATAATGGTGACGTATCGGGCTTGAGTGTGTGAAGTGCATACATACCGTAAAATCAAATCTTCGCTGCACGATTTTTAAAGAAGGAAAACAGCCTTTCGATATAACTTTTAAATTCCAACTATGAAGAAAATTATGATTTACCTGATATTTGAGGGCAACTGTAAATTAAATTACGTTCTTCTTTAACCCTGAAAATAAGAAACATCCTATTAGCATAAAGTTTCGATCTTAAATAAAAGGACGGGTTTCGGTTTCTTACTTGGCTAGAATTGTGAATCACGACTTGTGTTCAGTTGGATGCAAGCGCAGATGTGATTCTGCGAACGTTCATGTCTTTGCACTGCATTATAAAAATTGCTCAAGTCACTCACCGTAGCCTGTATAGTTCCATCAGTGGCGTGCTCAGGATTTTTGAAAGGGAGGGGTTATGTATACTTTTTCTTGGTAGCCAGCCCTCATTTTGTCATATTTTCCTACCTTTGACATTCTTTTTTAGTTGGCGAAAGGGGGGTTATAACCCACATCAACCCCCCCCTTGGGCACGCCACTGAGTTCCATGGTCCTAAATTTGTATTGAATAAAACGCATGGCCAACAAAATAATTTATTAAGATCATTGCTGCCACATAACCACATAATATTGTTGTACCGAGATGTTTTAAACTACCTAATGAAAACTTTCCCATCTTTCTTAGCTGGTTTGGTTTAGGGATGGCCAGGTCCGGATACTGGCGGATCCGAAATCCGGATCCGAAAATTTTTCGGATCCGGATCCAGAACTTTCGGATCCGGATCCAGAACTTGCGGATCCGGATCCGGAATTTTTGGATCCGGATCCGTTTTGCCATCCCACATGCGCTTCTTTGGAAAGTAAGAATGTGTTTATAACATATTGTTACCTGCTAATATACATATATATATATATAATATACATACATACACACACACATATATATAGTGTGTGTGCACGCGTGCGCGATTTGTAATTAATTAATACACTTACAAGGGAGCTCTAAGTCTCCCCCTCCAATTTCCATGAAACTTGGCAGGTGTATGACGGGGCCCAAAGGAAGAAATACGTGTTTTTGTGTTTCATCTAAAAAAAATTGTTTTAGGGGGCAAAACCCCCTCAAAGGTCAAGATGAAGACAAATTGACGTGGGGATCTGACCCCTGTGTGCCACTCCGATATCCATGAAATTTGGCAGGTGTATGGAGGGGCCCAAAGGAAGAAGTACATGTTTTTGTGTTTCAGCTAAAAAACGCTTTTAGGGGGAAACCCCGCTCCTCAAATGTCAAGATGACAAGGTTTCATCCTGGGATGGAATGTCTCACATTTATGTGTGTTTCCATTTCCAATACATTCGAATGAATACATATTCGTTTCAATGGCATTTACAAAATCACCTCTGACATTTTATGTTAAACAAGTAAGATTATTTTTGTGCACGAGTGTGTTAGCCGATGCGTAGCAAAGTATTTTAGGAACAACACTTGAAAAAAATTATTGTAGGACTAACTAATGAAAATTTCTTTGTAATCGAATATCATAATACCTTTTAAGGTGTGGTAATATTATAATGGGATTGAGATACGAAACTCTGGGATCCGGATCCTGAACGTACGGATCCGGATCCGGAATTTTCGGTCGCTCATGGTTCACAAGCTCCAACCTTTCACGTTATGTTCTCGAACTGAATGGATTTGAAAGAAGGCCCCTAATAATCAAGTCCTTGCCTGCAACACTGCAAATCGATGGCTCGTCTGGTATGTCAACCATGGCGAAATTTGCAATGTAAAGTCATACCTTTACATCAGGTACAAAAAAATTACACAAAGAAAAGAAAAACACAGCACAATATCACAGTAAAAAACAACACGCATCCGCAGCACCCACGCTTCTTCCGTTTCTCCCTACCTGCAGTGTTACATACCCTCCATATTTCCGAGTAACTGACTACGTGACGTTTATGTTCAAGTACCGGCTGTGATTTCATTTCTTATAAATAGCATACGACTGGTGATCACTGGCTAACTTCATAATGTAATTTGTTAATTACTATAGAGTTTCAAACATGAAAATCGTACCGCGTGAGGTGGTGCTACGGACGCACAGAAAATTCTGGAAGTTAGCAACCTTGTGGCCAGTGTGGACGAAATCTTTCCAACACCCTTGCCAAAGACAGATGCGGTCTTGGGGTTGCTTGCCCTCGGTCTTTTTTCTTCGTGAACGGGGATCGACAGTGACCATGCAAGAACTGCATAAGTCACTCGAAAAGCGTGGAGAAAGGCGAGCAGTCGTCTTCCTCTAACGCGTTCAATCGTGCCGCCTCGCCCAGCGTCGTCAAGGATGCAGCCGGTTTATGTTTCAAGCCAATAGAACAGGAAATAGGGGAAATGAAAATTCTGTAATGTAAATATCTTATAGTAAATAAATTCCATTCTAAGGTGTATAAAGGCATTGAAAAACACGTACTTAAGATATCAAAAGTGTTTTAAAAAACAACGCAAGCGGCGCTTGCGCCGCCTTTCCCTACCGCACGCTTCTGCTGAACATAAAACTGACATTCATGCAACGAACCCGCGGTTCTTGCATTTCTTGCTGTGTTTCTCAGTTCCTATTGTTGTTTTATAACTTAGCCAAAATGATTTTCGTTTTCCAGCATGTACATTTGGTTAATTTTTTGGTTTGGTGTTTTCTACAGCACTAAAAAGGGTAATTTACATATGCTTAGTAGGAAACGTGTAAATGTTGGAGGTTTGCTACGCGTACCCGATAGTTCCAATTTCGGCCACCATGTTACAGCGACACTTTCATATAAGTAGCGTACCAGGGTCGCGGAGCTCAGTTGATGCGGGATGCCAACTGCAAAGCACGTGGTTCCTGGGGTGCAAGCACCAGATGAACTTCCTCAACCAGGTTCTTAATATGGATGTGTCCTCCCTCAAGGCCTGGTTCCCGGGTTCAAATCCTGGATGAATTCCTCCAGCCAGATCTTCCCGTACGTTCCCAACTATGGGCGCTACAACGGACCTCCCCCCTTTTCTTTCTCCGTCCGTTCCTGAATACAGGCGCACCAACGGGCCAAACCCATTCCCCCGTCCGTTCCTGAAAACAGGCGAACCCATGCTCACCTTTTCTCTTTGTAGATAAAGCAGTACCTTTGTTTGAGGTTTTTCCTTTATTTATAGTGGCCTCTTGGTTCGAGTCCCTTGGCATGTGTTTGGGTAGTTATATTAGAAAAATGATTATAATAATTATTTAACTCATTTGAAGAGTAGAAATAATTATTAAATGCAGAGCATAGTTTCTTTGAGATTAAACAAATGTACAATGGGAAGTGCTGACATTGGAAATGTTCATACACTGTTCAGTGTTCTGTAATAGTCCTGTACTTATTTTGTAAAAGTAGTTATTTTTTATTAAGCATTGTAAAGAATTTACACCTAAATACTTCGCACTATTTCTTGTAAACAGTTATTAGTTCGCTATTGTAATAAACATGTTAAATCGAGCTGCAGTTTCTTTGAATCTCACTGTTTTACTGTTTTCGTAGCTTTACACTGTTTCCACCCAGCAAACCCTGAGGTATATATCAGAGATCTCATGTCTAAGACTGTACAACGCTAGCATTAATGGGTAAACTATGCTACGTCGCCCCCCGCCCCTTGTTAAAGTTTTCACATTTCTCTTAAAAAATGTTGTAAACGGCTCTGCGCAGCCAATATATATACTTAAAGGTCTTTGTAACTTTACTTATACACTTTTAAAAAAAGTTAAATACCCTAAAGTCAAATTAAGTCAGGTGGAATGTTGCATTCACAAAATGAAGACCGAAAGCGACTGTAGCCACTGTTTTCATATTCCCTGTAAACCATGGAAAAGTCACGTAAGTGTTTTTATAATGACAGTAATAATAATAAACACTTTATTTGGCGGAAGAGCTTCAACCGTAGGCTGCCTTTCCATCTGGTGTCGTGTCGTTTGCGCCGAGTCATTTGGGCTGATGCTTCTTATCGGTTCATTTCCGCCGTGACATATGTCAAGACCTTCCTCGGCTGGTTTTCCCACAATCCAGAGTGTCATCAGCGCCGCGCGCACGTGTCTTTATGGCCACATGGTGCAT
This sequence comes from Lepisma saccharinum, assembly GCF_977018435.1. NCBI lineage: Eukaryota > Metazoa > Arthropoda > Insecta > Zygentoma > Lepismatidae > Lepisma > Lepisma saccharinum. The sequence goes on from NC_139252.1 coordinate 42,594,104, forward strand.
AGTGCATAAAGTGGACTTAAAACATAAAATCAAACGTGTGTTTATGACGTTGCACAGCTATGTTTACACTGAAATGTTAAACCTATCCACAGAGTCAAATATGGCTTTTCTTTACTTATTTCAAAAGACGGTACACAGGATTACTTGTATCAATTTTATTCCACAACACAAAATACATAAATCAGCGTAAGCCTATTAACTATTAATCATTTATCGTTAATCGTCAAAAAAACATTGTAAATACAGTGTTATTTTTTGCAAACATTATATAAGTAATAGCTACGTATATATAAACACAATATTTTGATACACTTGCACAAGAACAGTACAAACGTTATTTGAATTCTTGTAGGTATGCAAATGCTCGAAGGCATCCTCGAAGATCGCCTGAGCTTCTGTACTTCGAAAGAACACAATCAACACATTTGTCCATTTCGATGTATTGATATTTTCATACTCTCAGCCATCTTGTCGTCTCTTACAAGTCTCAGTTTTACATAAATAAACACAGATCCAGCTGGGCAACGTCATAGACACACGTGCGCGCGGCGGTAATGACACTCCGGATTGTGGGGAAACCCACCAAGGAAGGTCTTGACATTATGTCGCGGCGGAAATGAACCGATAAGAACCCTCGGCGCAAATGACTCGGCGCTAGCGACACGGACTCTTCCATCTACCCTTTGTGATTAGCTACATGGTTGAGAGCATAATATAAGGGTATATAAGTACAGAAAAAGACGAGGAATTTCACTTAAAATCACATTTAAGTACAGGTGAGTTTCATGTGATGTCAGGATTCGCACAGCCGCCATGTTCGCGGCCAATTTTGTTTATCGTGTGCAAGAAAATATCATGAAATAACGTGAGCTTCAGCTTGAACAACCGAATGCTGAACAATGTAGCATCGTAAACAAGGATCAAATCTCCCGCCCGCCCGCTTGAAATTCGTATGTTTACAAGAACTGGTCTCCATCATGGCTGCTCGAAGGCACAATGCAAGTATGTGACGTAGATGCAACACATCTATAGTGTAAAAGTAGAATGGAGAAATACTGTTTAAGATCAATTCCGGCTGTCATCCAATTACTGTAAAAATAACTATTGCCGTTTTTAAAGTATTAAAAGGCCATTGCACAGTTGTCCTTATTAATGTAATTTTAGTGATTTATTTATTTATGGTGTATGCAATTGTAATTTATAATCATTATCTTTATTCATGATAACATATTCAAATTTGTTCTCACAGACGCAAATATTTCGTTTCAATTTTTCAAACTATTGTTACTTATTGTTAATTTGACATCGCGGAGTATAACGATAAAGATGCACTATATAATGCAGTTTAATGGTGGAGAACCTTGCAGTTGGTCAAATTGGACAAAAACCATTGTCGAAAAAAGCCGAGGCAAAGAAGGTCAAATACTTTAGCGTACGATTGGATAATGGCTTTACGTAACTCTCGTCGATGCCGTGAAAGTTGGCAGAAAGTATATTTCTGTGTCAAACTGCTCTGGCCAATATTCATCAGGATAGTCTCAAAGTTTCTGTAAATTTGCACAAGACCCTGTGAATAATTGTGACAGGGCAACTGCCGCCCAGAAAGTGACCTTTGAGTGTAATGTTTATTTATATTGCGTGTCTCGTTTCCTTCAGGTAGCCAACATACTTGCACTTTTTTAGTGCATTTGTTGCAAGTTTTCTCAGGTGCAGGGCCGTCGACACTGGCTCTAGTCCACCCCTGACCACCTAAATAGCCTGAAGAAATTTCAGATTAATTTTTAATACGAGGGTGTATCAAAAAATAATGGGCTAATCGTATTACTTTGAGACTGTTTGCTCTTTTTATTGAATCTGAAGTGATCCACTGATTCAAACGTTAAATGCACTTTTGACAGCATTTGTTGAAGCCGTTCAATTCAGAATCTGTATAGCACACCAGAAAGAGAGTTGCTAAGTTTGTCTGATTGAAAATGGTGTCCACGAAGTTCTTCTTTTGTCACATGCCTCTTTCAGTGGTATTAGAGAAGTGTTGTGGAGTGAGAATAGATTGTATAGGAACTACATAATCATAATCATAAACAATTACAATGTTGCCATCCACTGTTGAGCTTCAAATCCAAGCTGAGTACTAGAGCCAACGACTCTGAAATACTGAGCAGTGGCGCTTATCTCACAACGTCATTCAAGGTCAAGCCTCTCTGTGACAACTGACGATCGCTAGCTCGTGCACATTTAAACAATAAAATCAGTCCCGTTGTTATTGATGTATCCTCGTAGAGAAATATTCACACATGCACAAAGTGGAATAGAAATGTGAAGGAGACTTTAGCGTAACTAACACTGTCTGCGCCCCCCGCAACTTACAGTTGTACACCCCTACTATTTAAAAAAAAAATCCTAATATATCAATTCACTCATGAATTTCTATTAGGTAAATATGAAAATACATGCATGTAATTTGAATATATTTAAAATCTGGTACAAAAAGTTTCAAAAGACAAACTGTAAACAATTATATGTAACAATTATAAATGAAAATGCACTGTTACTACAAATAATACGATATTGTTAAATGCCCATTACCAGTCCTCTGCGTTTTTTGATGGAAGCAAATTCTTGTGTTGGTCTGGTCAAGTCCAGTTTTCAAGCACGATAGTTTTCAATGCTTGACAGCGTTCGTCTTGTGATTTCTGTTGACACTGCATTCCGAAATGAAACAATTCTGCAGCTATAGTGCAAAATCTTGTTTATATTTCTCACAGAAATTTGTAGCGGATTCCACTACAACAAATACAAAAGAAACTTAACAGCACAGTTTCACCAAACTTTGCTGAAAGGCAGGCTGTAAGTAGGGGTGTTGCAGGGGTTATTTACGCCACTGGAAGGAAAGTTGATAGAAATTGCTGGAAAGAGAAAGGGAGGCAATGGAAGAGTGAGAAACAGGCAGAAAGACAGTGAAAACAGGAAAATTGTAAGAAAGGGTGGACGAAAACCGTGAGATGCAACAGAACAGGAACGAAGTTTGATAGAAGCTTACAGGGAAATAGAGGAAGAAAAAGAGGGATGGAATGAAAGTAAGAATAAAAGAGGACAGATTAACTGATTTCGTTCATGTTATATCTCTTTACTGCCATTTTTGGATAATCACAAACATGTGTGGACGACACAACACGGAGGATTATACTGACTGAGTCCAGACGCTTCGTTATCTGCAACAGTGCATGCAGTCCAGGTATCTCAGCAGACCCAACCCGAATTCTCTTGTGACACCACTGCTGAAGTGTGACCTATTTTTTGCATTTTTGTAGCTAAGGCAGAGAACTTGTGCTATACATATCCTGCAAGATAGTTATTACTGTTGAATTACAGTAGCCTTTTCCTACTAATCACTACATTCCTTACTGACTAATTGGTCGATGGTGTTCGTAAATGATGTACTGCTTATTACCCGCAACCTACTAATCGTATGTTCTATTATAGTTTGCATAATCTACGTATGCAACGTAAATGGGCATGCCTGGTGCCTTAGTGGTAACGTCTTCTCCTTGTAATGAAGGGGTCTCAGGTTGGATATCCGGTGGAGACACAGTGGTTCTGATCGCACTTTAAACTCTAGGTAGAGCCACGATTATCTTATTTGTGCCTAAAGTGGACTTTTGCACAACATGTTCTAATACATTGACTCACATCATACTAAAAGGATTTTCATTTATTCCAATACTTTCCCTGTCAGGCCGGAAACTTATCGAAACACACTCGTATATTCGAATGAAAGAAATACGTCTCCTATCACCAGAAGTGTACTTGTCTATAGAATAATGAGCATTTGCCTCCTGTTCCTCCCCTTTGGGGCCCCCGTTGAACTTGGTACCATTCAAGAAAGAGAAACATTTTAATAACATATTGTATAACTGTTGTTATGAAACTGACACATCTATTAATCAAAAATGTATACTAACGCAAAAAAAAAGTTTGTCATTGGTTTCAGTAGCACACCATAGTTTAATTGGAAATTGTATCTAATGGTATTCTGAAGACAACAGTATCTTAACTGTAAAATGTATAAAAAATTACTAAAATGTAACTGGTCTGTCTGATAGGGTAGTGGCTAACACTGTCTCCTAGTAATCAATTCGATTCCCAACGACCTTCGTGGCAGTGCGATTAGCACAGCGCGCTACGACGGCAGGGGTTCCGGTTTCAGATCCTGGCCTCGGCATGGGTGTTCTTTGTGAGTGCCCTTCATCAATTTAATCATACAATCACTCATCCTCGCGATTAGCCAAAACTGACAGAAAAGCGTCGCTAAATATGAAGAATTAAAATTTAACAAAATGAAATCAATTCGATTTCCGGTGCTAATTTAGGATAAATTACTACAGCTACACAACACGCCTTCGAGATGTCTTGTAATTTTTTTATGGTCGATGTCTAATTTAGCATAAATTAGGCTTGGACAAAAACTTTATGGCCAAAAGTCTTCAAGACGTGCTGTGTAGCTGTGGTATAAATTTATAAAGAAGAGCTTTAAATTCGGGAGACTTGTGTGAGTTGAAAAGTAACGCTGGAAAGCTTAAGTAAATCGACAAATGTTCATAATACCAGGTGTTTAGTATTCGTCCGTTCATCACAAATTTATTCGGCGAGTAACTTTCTTTTTCCCATGGGTGAAACCTGTGTTTCCAGCAAGTATTGGCCAGCGAGGATCAGGTGGAATGGAATCCCACGCTTCGGCCCAAAACAACCGAGCGATTCCGCCGGTGCACGTCTTCGCAGCACGAGAACAGTGTTGCCTCGGGGGATTCACGTACTTGGAAATTTTACTTTCTTCTGTTAACAGTTATCGTGAAAGTGGTTTCGCTTTGATGCCATTCCATCGGATCTTCTCTCGCAATGATTTTTTCCTCCTATCGGCTGCAAAATATAGGTGTTACGTTAGTAATTACTGCTATTAGCTCATCAAATTTTGGATTGGTTTGCTGCAGCTCTGCAACTATTCTCTATTTCTTCCCTAATTTGTCTTTCTACGTCTACCTTCAACTCGTTTAACAAGTCGTAGTGTTTGGCCAGTCATCTTGTCTTCTCTTCTGCAAAGCATGCCGCTCTTTGCAACATCCACTTCTTCCGAATTTGTAACTTGAGCAATTCGTGATGTTCTTAGCTACCACATCTAGAATTTTTCATTTTCTTGGCTGCCAATGTAATGGCTCATGTCTCTCAACTATATGAAATATTTAATAAACCTTTTCGTGGTACGTTTTTGTCTATTGGACCACTATGAAAAATTCACGACACTTGTGGAATACATTTGAGTGTCGCTCTTTGGAAATGCCACTGCTTTTGTATTCACTTTCAACCAGTATCATTTTTAATTGTAATGTGTGTGAAGAAAGGTCTTCTTAGGCTTTCTGCTACATTAACGTCCGTAAGAATTTCGCCATTATTACCTTGTCTTCATTTTCGAAAGATCAAAAAGAAATTGTGAGATGTAGACAATGTTGAGCTAGTTTTAAGTCCACTTTATACACAAGAAAGGCTAATCGGTACTTGGCCTACAGTTTAAAGTGGGACCATAATCACTATGTGCCTCCACCGGGTATCGAATCCAGAGGCTTTTGATTATAAGGCGACGACGTTACCACTGCTCCCTCGGGGAGGCAAATATTTAGGCAAACTGTGATGTTCTGTAGATTCTAATATGTATTGAAAAACTATTTATGTCTATCAGTGACGGCACCAGAAGAATATGAGGGGTGAAAAAGAGGCAGGAGCCGACAGTCGCATTTAACATGCCGCAAGAGACATATTTGGGCTGAAACAGTCACCGGTGCCTATGATCTCATAGCTCTTCGTTTTTATTTGTTGGCTGTTAGAAAATGCTTTCTGTTTCTCTTCATTGTTGTTTCAGATATTTTATATGATGACCTTCGCTCTTCATTGTTGAATAAGACATTTTCTTCTTTGTTGCTTGTAAGAAGAATATACGTTCCGTTGCTCTTCATTGTTGATTAAGTTATTTTCTTCTTCATTGCTTGTTGGAATATGTTTCGTTGCTCTGATTGTTGATTAAGTTATTTTCTTCTTTGTTGCTTGTTAGAATATGCTTTCCGTTGTTCTTCATATTTGATTAACTTCTTTTCTTTGTTGCTTGTTTTCATCGGACGTCTTGAAGAACAGCGCATGTCACAATACATAACTGGGAGTTTCAGCGAAAAATCTGGACTTCCTTTGAGGAAGAAGGTGGAAGTGGGATAACCTACATCCCCCGTATGAAATCAGACACTTATTGGTAAGGAACCAGACGACTTTCACTACCACTCCGGTTCAAGATTCAGGTTTTGTTGTGCGTCCGTTGCTGAAGGTGACGTCCATTATTGGTTCTGGTCTCCCTCCTTCTGTTTTTTTCTTTCTTTTGCTCTCCTTCGGACTCCTCGCCGGAAAGCGAGAGTAGTTTCCGTGTTAGAGAGCCAGGATGTTACGTTGTTACCAGATCGTGTGTTGTGTACTCATGGCAACAGGGATTTATTTTCAGTCAACTGCACGGGTGATTCTGAAAGTGTGCGCTGCGGGAGTTTTATAAAAATAGCTCCATAAGGAAATTTATATACAGAGTGACCGTAAGACACTAGTAATTTTTGTTGTTGACATCATCAATGATGTTTGTAATGATTTGTATTCTGTTGCTCATCATTGTTGATTAGGACGCCGCGTTCCCCAGACCTGTCCCGTACGGGCTTGTTCTTGTGAATGTTCATAAAACGGATGGTGAAGATGCGTGACGAAAATTATCATCTCCAACGCATCCAGCCACTAGCTTGCGCAGGATTTTTTCGGAGGGGACTGGAATTGTAAATGTGGATATATTACATATCTGCCTTCTAGGAAACACAATACTTATTTCGTAATTATAACCTTTGTTTTAAAAGTTGCTCAAGGATAAAAAATTATAATCGGGGGTCATTTTAAAACGGTTTTACAACAACTTCGGTTTTTCCCAAGTACTTTGTTGCTTTCATTTGAAATTTTTGCTTTGTTCCCAAATTTCGGGAGGCCTCTAGCCCATCAGCTCCCCACTGCAAACGTCTGTGCATCCAGGAGAATGCGCCAAAATGGATGTTGTTATTCCATGGGAAGAAGTCTTCTACCCTGAAGATGAGAGTGGCGTTAGCTCTCGAAAGCTTGTAATCTTTTCCACAACTCATCTGATAGATAGCTCGAGAGAATCTTCTCATCATTCGTCGCCAGGAAAGCTTGAAGACTTACTTTGCATCAATTTCATTGTATCACCATTCATCCACATCTTCGCGATTAGTCAAAAGTGGCATAAAAAACAAAGTAAAATAAAGCAATTCAAGTAAACCTTCCACCAGATGAGTTCAACTGTTGTCCATCACAACTGAACTGATTTTTCCTATTGTTTATATTTGATACCTCAAATGCATAGTTATTCTGTCATGTTAAACTTTTTGCACACCTCGTTCAAGAAAAGGGGTGTAAGGGGGCGACCTTCCACGTAGTACACCCAATTGTCAACCTCACACCCTGGACTGCATTTTGCAGACGAACGAGGCTCTGGCGACTGGCACTATGGCCAGTATAATTTTGTGTGTGTTGTCCTGTTTTTTTGTCCTTGTGTGTGCTGAGCAGGGACTGCGAACCGAATTTGAACTCGAACTGAATCATGCTCCAGTTCGACTTATAGTTCGCACCCGAACCTGAACTGAAAGGTTTCGCTACATTCTGGTGCACCATAACCCTCCGTGTACTTTCAGTTTTAGTTCAGTTCCGGAATGAAACCTCATTGTGAACACATTTGGTTCGCACCCGAACCTGAACTGAAATGTTTCGCTACATTCTGGTGCACCATAACCCTCCGTGCACTTTCAGTTTAAGTTTTGTTTCGGAAAAAAGTTCGTAGTGAACAATTTTGGTATTTTGTGGGCTGCCAGGTCCGAATATTTGGAAATAGATAAGATCCGAAATGCCATTAAGGCAGTGTTTCTCAAACATGTTGCCTGAGAGTCCCCCTCGACATAACTGAATATTTCTGTGTACCCCTTGAATTCTCAATATTTTATATACCTAAAAATTGTATGAAATAAGTGTAAAAAGTGACACCAAACACGAACTCATTGCTTCCAATACGCTACATAATAATATGGATACGTAGTTATTACTTCTGACTGGCAATATGTTTGTAATTCGTATATTTTGGTCGTGTTTGGTGACTCACTAGTCACTACGTCCGCCCGGTCCAGTTTCTATTGCGTCACTACTTGTAGGAAGGGAACAGGAAGTATGTAAGATTTTCCAACAGTGCCTTACATCGCATTGCATTCCCGTTCCCAACCAATCACCTGGCCTCCTACCCGACTACCATGCCATCAAACTGTTTAAATCCAGGTACTGTAAATAACCCTTTTCATACAAGATATTAATCAAATCCACATTGTAAGTCAAGAAACAATTCTCATATCGACATTGTCCAAGAGTGGTGGTCATTGGTTGTGCGGTCACGAAAGAAGTTTGGTCGACACACTGTCGACTTAAACCACAATACATTTTCTTTTATTGCAGATATGACCGAACAGCTAAGGACGCTCACCGTTAAGGACATACTTGTATCTCACACAGGTGAGAATATTAGGCGACTCATAAATGGTGTGTCACATGATTATCACATTGATGTGTCACAGATATACTCCCTCACCTGTGATAATGGCAGTAATATGGTGAAAGCAGCCACTCTGCTCCATGATGATCAGTTGCAAGGAGGGGAAATAGTAATGGAATTTGAAGAAGGAAAACTCAAAGGGCCAAGACCTAGATGAGGAAAACATCAACAATGAGTCAGTCCTTGACGAAAATGAAACTCAGGAGGAAATCATTATGTCGGGATTGGAGGAATATGCCACAAGTGGCTTCACCCTGAATATGCATTCGTTGTGCTGCTCATAGTACGTTACATCTTGCTGTGGCTGACACCTTGAAATCAACCGACGTGTCAGGACTAATACAAAAGTGAGGGTCCTCTGCAAACGACTGCGCACATCAAAAAAAATATCAAATTGATTCACGCGTACAAACTCAATATTTCTGCACTTGACTGCCCCACAAGATGGAACTCATACATCTCAATGCGGTCCCGGGTTCGAATCCCGGTCGGGTTTGGTTGTTTGTGAATGTCCATTCATCAATTTCATCATTTTATCACTCATCCACATCTTCGCAAATTAGCCAAGAGGCACAAAACGCGAAGTAAAATAAACTAAATCAAATCAAATCAAATACATCTCAATGCTCGAGTTTTTGCTGCCACATGCAGAATTTTTGTCTGGACAACTGGAATCCACATGAGATAGACATATCCAAGGATGATTTCTGTGCCACAAAAACACTCGTTGACTCTTTACAACCAGTCCAGGTGGCTATGGCTTCCTTACAGCGTGAACAGCTCCTCATAGGAGACCGTTTGGGAACTTGGGTACAATGCAAACTCCGTACAAAGCACGTTGGTTCCCAAATCGCCAAACAGCTTGTGCTGCACATGGAAGAAAGGGAAGTAAAGCTGTTCCAGAATCCTGCTTTTGTGGCGTCTGTTTATATGGACCCAAGATATCTCTGTCTTCGTTCCGAATCAGCCTGTCTTACTGCAGAAAAACAAATAATGAAATTGTGGCTGCAATTAGAGAAATGCAATACTAAAGGTAATACTCTAGAAGCTGATACTAGAGACACTAAAGATGTGACGGCAGATCTGGACGAGGAGGATGAACTGGAGTTTCTTTTAAAGAAAAAGATTAGAGTCGAATTACTGCAGACGGAGGTCAGTCGAAGAAGAATATTCTTCCCTTGTTGAAGGTTTTTCGAGCTACGACGCCACGATTGCCAAGAAACAACAACGTATTAGAATTCTGGAATAGGAGAAAGCATTCCATGCCAGAACTTTATTCTGTTGCCATGGTGGTTTTGACTGCACCAGCCACCCAGGTAAGCGAGGAGAGGTTGTTCTCAGGTGTGAAATTTGTAATGTCAGATTTGAGGTACAACCTTTCCTCTCCAACACTTGATGATCTCATGGTCTTGCGGACGAATGCTTTATTCCAAAAGCGTTCTGATCATCACTTGCCAGCCTTAAACCAAGATGAAAATTCCTTCAGTTCCTCTATTAGCTCCAGTAGTGTTTACGAGTTTGTCGAGGAGGTAGGTGAATAGTCGTTGTCTTTCATACTCACATGTTTGCTGTCGTTTATCATAATTCTCGTTTGGAAAGACATTTAAAAGATTAACATTATAAGATTTATGTATGACCTAATTTCCTTTTTTATTCAAAATTTAAATAATAGCTGTTAAAGTGCAAATACTACGTTACATACGAGGAGGAGCTCGTACTACAAAATTATGACATGTATCATTTACAATCAACCAAAGTTTGTAAAGCATATTTCTAAGTGCTTTTTCTTTAATCCATGGTTATTTGTAGGTGTGAAAATATCCATCGAGGATAGATCCTTATTGCGTTTTTCATAAATTAATAGTTCATTCACTATTTCATTTTAATTTTCTATTTTCAGGAATTCAGAAAACCAAACAAAATTATGTAATTTCATACAAAAGAGTAAATGCCAGTTTCCATGAATTGGAAAATTTGCTGCCGTTGGAAAATCTAATGTGTATTAATCTTATTGATGGTGTAGTTTTGCGGGAAAATGGGACGTAAAACATCAGATCATTCCAGTTCCGGTTCGGATAGATATATTCTGGGTTCATTCCAGTTTCAGTTTTATGAACTGAAAGTGAACCGAAAGGTTTTATTCCGGGCCGAACTGAAACTACAACCCCAGACCATTCATTTATTCTGGACCGAACTGAAACTATAACCTCAGATCATTCCAGTTACGGTTCGGATAGATACATTCTGGGTTCATTCCAGTTTCAGTTCGAGAACTGACAGTGAACCGCAATGTTTCATTCCGGGTCGAACTGAAACTGAAAGTAGGTTTCAACTGCAGTCCCTGGTGCTGAGTGCCCCTTTACAGCCTCAGCTTTTAACGAAAGGCAGAAAATTTTAATGTTTTAGTAACACCACACTGCGTTTATTCTATTTTAGTTAAGGTAAGGGGCTGGACCCCGTATAATGTGGCGGGTGCAAAAACCCAAAATTTTAAATTCAAAATTCGTTCAAGAAAATATTTAAAAATTGGAGTAAAGTTGTGTGACCTCTCTCATAATGATCTCATTATGGGGGATTTTGAGAATTCATGGAACCATTTATTCTTTGGGTTAAGTAGAAGGATGGGCTCCTGCGCACCCAAATGGTGTCGACCTCCGTGGCGGAGTGATGTGCGCATGGTGCTACGACGTCAAGGGTTCCGTGTTCGAATCCCGATTAAGACATGGATATATGCGTTTGTCTGTCCTGAATTAAAAATTTGTAGAGTATTGAGTTTAACTGATATGAAGTTGATGTGTGGTAAAACGCCCCTTGGGGTTTTCCTTTTGTAAAAAGTGGTTAGTGGTCTCGCCTTTGGTGCGATCGGTCCTGGGTTCGTTTCGCGATGGGAGCCCCCAGAATTACGGTGTTGACCCAGCGTTGTGAGGACAATCGGGGAGCTACTTGAAGAAGAAGTAACGGGCTCCGGTCTCGAAAGCCAGAAAACAGCGGCGATGGGACTCGATTCGCTGACCACGTGTCAACCAATGAAATAGACTGCTGTTCCACCACGGAGTTGAGTTTAAATGGAAATATGAAAACATGTTTTGACCTGATTCCTATCTTTTACACTCAATTTTTACACCCTAACGCATATTTTCTTTTTGTTATTCCACTGGATGAATTAAATGATCCGAAAATACTCACGATCGTGTTTTATTTTAAAATATTGTGTGAACGATCTAATTTATAGCGGGGAGGGGGAGGAGCGACGCACATGAATATTGTTTCTCACCCTGCTGGGTGAGAAATTTCAACTACCTGGGAATAATAGAGAGTCTTTTGTCAATTGAACATTGAGACTTCTCAGGAATGATGGGAAGGCAGCGAGAGCAATCGCTCCAGGAGAAAGTCAGTAGAAGTCAAAAGTAAAAAAAAACAAGTAACAAAGCTATGCATTCCAGCAGGCCTTGAAAATATTATTGTTTATTGTTGGGCGGGAATTCACTGTACCGACCCGTAAAACCAGTGGCTACGCTCCTATAGAAAATTTGCACCGCAGCTGGTTAGTTTTTTTCCGAATCGCAACTTGCAAATACACACGCTTCAACTGGATTTCGCCTTGTTATTTTGCTGTTCCAGTCACGCATTTGCTGTCGGGGAAATTTTTTTCGCAGTGAAAGTGCCGCGTGCAAATTGATTTCAAACTAGGCTCGTGAACGCACATGTGATTAAAGTTATGAATGGAAGTGATGTGTCGTTGCAGTGACGTCATCGAATCTGTGACGTTTATACTACGCTTACCATGTATATATCCTAGCATTCCGCTGAACCTAGACTCAGCAGGAACTCGGGCACGTTAATATTGAAATTCGAGAAGTTAATCGGCTTAGGATTTCTCTTGGAACATTCAAGAGTCATTAGAGCGCTGAGTACCTCTACTTAGATTTCGTGTACAGTACATCCACCTTCAACTGACTTCATCACTAATTAGCCAATGCCTGTTCTCCGTCCTTCCACGACTCACCTATATTACACTAATCTCGATTAAGTTCATATACTGCCAAGAATTAACTTACCATCCCAAACTACCCATTTAGTACATTTTCATAAACTCATTTTCCAGTATTGTGCGTTAATTTAAGTTGAATGGATGTTTATTAGGAGAAGAGCTCTCCATAATTGTCGTGTTGTACAAGTTTGTAAGGATTGGACAACCTACATCACACAAGGATTCTCAAACATACAAAAAATGTGTCGAGATTTAACTAACGAACTCTCGAACCTTGTTGCGTAGGTTTCTTATTGCAACTTGTCATAAAATCATATCTAACCTCAATATTTTCTTTCTAGTCATGTTATTTATTTCAATCTTGTATATTTCACTCAAAAATATCATTACTGGATTACAACAAATCCATTATATTACGATAAGTTTAATCGATCTGCCCTGCCACCTAGCGGAGCGTTCGAAAGAGACTTTTAGTATGCCCGATGGCTTCTAGTTTTTCCACCCGTCCACCCATGGCGCTGTCTGATTCACACTCGGCTTCGCCAGACATTGAGTCTTTGGCCACCGACGTAGGCCTAGGGCCAGTTACTGTAGCAGCGCCACGTTATGCAACGCTTTTGTGGAAGTGGGCCAAAGGCTTCAAGTGCCCGACAAATGATGTGCTCGCCTCTTATTCAAACATGTACACCAGTGACGTCATCCTATCATCGTTCTCGGCCATTCCAAACAAACTTGTCTCATCCCCTCTCCCGTTTTTCTGTGTGTCTCATCTTCAAGCTGCTTTCTCTTTCAGCGTCTTCCTACGATTGGTCACTGTTTGGAACCAAAAATACCGGGTGTCCGAGAAGTCTTTGTATGAAAACAAAAATTAACTGTATCCGTTATATGCAACATAGACATGAAAAAATGGTACCAAAATGTTCGGAAACTATTCAAGTTTTATTGGCAATAGGAAAGAAATCAATAAATCTCCACGTGAGCTCCCTTGGTAGAACGGAGTACATCTAGTCGAAATTCAACTTCTCGCCATGCATTAGCCAACATCACAGGAGGGATTGATGTGATGACTTGGGTTATCCGTTGTCGCAGAGTTGCAAGATCGGATACAGGAGTTCTGTAGACATTGTCTTTCACATAACCCCATAGAAAAAAATCTAAAGGGGTTATGTCTGGAGATCGTGCAGGCCACGCTGTCGGTCCATCTCGACCAATCCATTTTCCAGGAAATGTCTGATCAAGGTAGGAACGAACGTCCAGACTCCAATGTGGCGGTGCACCGTCTTGTTGAAAGATAACATCTGGGTGATATTCTAGCAATTGAGGAACAGCAAACAATTGCAACATATCGAGATACACTCCAGATGTTACGGTGTCCTCACAGAAAAAAGAATGGTCCGATTATTCTGTCATGCAGCAGCGCGCACCAAACATTCACCTTCGGGCTGCCCATGGTCGACTCCCTCACCTCATGAGGGGGCTCTTTACCCCAGATACGCACGTTGTGTCTATTCACTAAACCACTGACATGAAAGACCGCCTCGTCTGAAAAAGCAACATGTTCCAGATAGCCATTATCAGCGTCAATGCGTGATAACATTTTCACCGCAAAGTTATACCGACGTTTGCCGTCATTGGGCAACAAAGCCTGCAGGATTTGCACTTTGTACGCACGAAACAGTAAACGTTTGTGTAACACATCATGAACAGAACTTTTTGGCATCTGTAATTCATGTGGGGCCGTACGCACGGATTTCTTCGGACTGCGCACAAAAGCCACTCTGACATCTTCCACCCTTTCGTCTGAGGTTGATGGTCGGCCACTTCTCGGTCCGTCAGCAACAGATCCTGTGGTCTTGAATTTGTCATACCACGACTTAATGCTCCTACCATCGGGCGGCACCTTTCCGTACGATGTTTGAAACTGTCTCTGCACTGTTTTTTGTGACCTGCTCTCGTGAAACCACAGGACACACTCAGCTTTTTCCTGATTTGTGTACATTTCCGGTTTGCTGGACACTGGCACTGCTACACTACCGCAACGTTACAGAAACCTGAAACAAAATAAACTTAAATAGTTTCCGAACATTTTGGTACCTTTTTTTCATGTCTATGTTGCATATAGCGGATACAGTTAATTTTTGTTTTCATACAAAGACTTCTCGGACACCCGGTACAATGGAAGCCGCGTGTGTAATTTGTATCCATAAACACTAGCAAAATAAGCCATAAAGAGTTTTTCCAGTCTACATAAAAGTCCAGTAATGAAATTATAATTGGAACAATAAAACTTAATGGTGAAATACGATTTGAAACTGTCTTGCAGATGTATGATGAATAACTCTTGGTTAATCAGTTAGATATCCCTTGGATTCTGTAACGTCAGCTCTAGAAAGTTTGGAGTTTGTTCCAGAAATAATTTGGATAGCATAAGGGAACTTTATATGTATAAAGTTACAATCCTTTTTTTTTCAACACTCGACGTAATTTTGTGAATACTTTTCATCACTTGCTGAAACTTTGTGAACATTTTTTAACTCGATTGAACTTTGCCGCTTACTGTTTAACACTCGACGAAAGTTTGGTATATACTTTTCAACATTCGACGAATCGTTGCTGCTTTACTTGTCAATACTCGACGAAACTTTGCGACTTACTTTTCATCATTCGGCGAAACTTTGCGACTTACTTTTCATCACTCGGCGGAACTTTGCGACTTACTTTTCATCACTCGGCGGAACTTTGCGACTTACTTTTCATCACTCGGCGAAACTTTGCGACTTACTTTTCATCACTCGGCGAAACTTTGCGACTTACTTTTCATCACTCGGCGAAACGTTGCGACTTACTTTTCATCACTCGGCGAAACTTCGCGACTTACTTTTCATCACTCGGCGAAACTTCGCGACTTACTCTTCAAGTCTCGGCGAAACGTTGCGACTTACTCTTCAAGTCTCGACGAAACTTTGCGACTTACTCTTCAAGTCTCGACGAAACTTTGCGACTTACTCTTCAAGTCTCGACGAAACTTTGCGACTTACTCTTCAAGTCTCGACGAAACTTTGCGACTTACTCTTCAAGTCTCGACGAAACTTTGCGACTTACTCTTCAAGTCTCGACGAAACTTTGCGACTTACTCTTCAAGTCTCGACGAAACTTTGCGACTTACTCTTCAAGTCTCGACGAAACTTTGCGACTTACTCTTCAAGTCTCGACGAAACTTTGCGACTTACTCTTCAAGACTCGACGAAACTTTGCGACTTACTCTTCAAGACTCGACGAAACTTTGCGACTTACTCTTCAAGACTCGACGAAACTTTGCGACTTACTCTTCAAGACTCGACGAAACTTTGCGACTTACTCTTCAAGACTCGACGAAACTTTGCGACTTACTCTTCAAGACTCGACGAAACTTTGCGACTTACTCTTCAACACTCGACGAAACTTTGCGACTTACTCTTCAAGACTCGACGAAACTTTGCGACTTACTCTTCAAGACTCGACGAAACTTTGCGACTTACTCTTCAACACTCGACGAAACTTTGCGACTTACTCTTCAACACTCGACGAAACTTTCCGACTTACTCTTCAACACTCGACGAAACTTTCCGACTTACTCTTCAACACTCGACGAAACTTTCCGACTTACTCTTCAACACTCGACGAAACTTTCCGACTTACTCTTCAACACTCGACGAAACTTTCCGACTTACTTTTGAATACTCTATGACTTTCTGCGACTTCTTCACTCGCTTCCTCCATGTTCTATCTTCATCAGCCGTTGAATAGTATAATGGACACGAGTCTCCAATCTTCAAGGTAGAAATACTAGTAAAAAAATAGTATCAAGAGAATTATATAATTACTAGCTGATTACCCGGCGTTGCCCGGGTGTTTATTTATCCCAATCTTGTATTAGACATGAAAATATTGAATTCTAACTATAGTGTAATATGTAACTAATTTTAAATGCGATCGTGAGTGTCACCAATTAGCTTAGCGACTCCGAAAACTATGGATTCGACACTAAACTAGGTCATTTGTGGCATTTTATTTTTCACCCCCTCTCACCCCCATGCCGATAGGTGATGAACTTGGAGTTGAACCGCATTCGGAGTGTCACGAAAACAATGGATTCCATTCGAAACACAGCCTGAATGTTAGACAACATGAGAAACACTATCGTTGTGCGGATTGCATAGAGTCACGGATGTCTGTCTGTCCGGAATTTAGAATCGATGGTTCTCGATTATTTTCACATTTCACCCCTTCCCACCCCCACCTCTAGGGGTGTCTTACCCCAAAATATTATTTCCAGATTGCAAGTGATACGTGTACCAAGTTTGGTTGAAATTGCTCCAGGCGTTCGAGAGTTATGCCGGAACAAACAAACACACACACACACACACACACACACACACACAACCATTTTTATATAGGTAGATAGATGAAGAACAAGAGGATCTCCTAGTTTGAGGAACACGGTTAATTTTTAAAACTGGTTATATTGTATGCAAACCATTCGTTTCCATGAGCATTCTGTGCTAGATATAACCAACAATGGTTTAGAACTCCTTTTTCGTCAAGAAAATGTGGAAAAACCTAACTACAGGCATTATTGTGGTGATAATCAGCTTACGTGTGTCTTATTTGCAACAGTTCTACTTTGAAACTCGAGCTTCTACTTTCTCAGCAACAGGTCGTGCTTTGGTCGTTTCGGTTGTCAGCTTGTCGCCCACTTAGCACCTTCACTTAGTGACTTAGCTTACGGCATCTCATTGTGTAATGTGATGCGCACCGTTCACTAATAGGTAAAAGTTGCGGACTTCACAATTCCCTGGAGAAGATTTGATGCGTGTCATGACGTGAGGAAATTAGCTATCATTTAATATTAACTAAATTCCTAACAGTAATGTGCAATGTTAGCAGTCTCCAAGGAATTTCCTGCCAAAAACTTCACTTTAACACTGTAGGGTGTACTATGTCGTTATAAGCCTTTTGAAATTTCCAACTACTTGTGTTTTAATGTTTTAATATGTTTTCTGTTTTGTTTTTTTTATTCATCAATTGACACAGTTCCCTTTTCTTCCACGAACCCTGGACTGCATTTTGCAGACTTCCGAGGCTCTGGCGTCTCGACTCACAACCAGTATAATCCTCTGGGGGTCTTGCTGTGTCGTCCCTATATGTTTGTTATTGTTCTTTCATCCATGTTTTATCACACTCATTCCAATGTTCGCAAATTAGCCAAAAGTGGCACAAGAAGCGAAGTAAAATAAAGCATCACTCAATCAATCTTGAAATTTTGGTTTCTTTGAGATTTCCATGTCTGATCTTCTCAGTTGATGCATTTTTAGTGCGGCACATCAAAGTTCAGAGAACTGTAAATACATCAGATCGAGATTGATTGGTTGAACAGAACAGAACAATTTCTTTTTGAGATGCATTTGTCTCTGTATTTTAATGCGCAATTAGCATTATAGCCTGTGTACGTCAACATGTTACTGGAGTCAACACATTCGTGTCAATTAACACATTTTTTCTATTTCGTCGACTGTGGAGGAAATGTCCGCTTGGTTAACGATAATGAATACATCTCGTTTGGACTTGCGGGGGAGGGGGATCACCTGCCAAACCTCCCTCTTTTCTTGGCAGAGCCCATGGTCACAGAAAATGATCAATTATCTTATCTACTAATTAAGACTTTCCTTCAGGAGTAATGCAAAGCGTGAAGTTGTTCTCTAAAGTGTGGAGAACCAAAATAAATTTACGCATATAGGGACCAATTTGAAGACAAGTATAGTCACCGGCAGTATAAATGGGACATGTAGATCCTAAAATTCTCGCTTCCCTGCATAGCAAGGCGTTATGTGTGTTGCCTAACTCTACGGCGGTGGCAGAAGTTGCCATTTAAATTTTGCTATTAAAATCCACTTATCGCCGTATAGTTAGGCGACACACATGACGCCATTGAGGAAATCGAGTATTTCACGGTAATGGTGTCCCTAGCGCGGGTGATTATTTATACACTCACACACACACACACACGCACGAAATGTAATTGTAATACGAGGGATGATCGAAAAAAAAGGTTACAAAGCCTATTATGGCGTATGTGTTAGACATAGATGGAAGATCAATACACCTCATGATGGAGGGCACTTAACACTAGTCCTCGATGTAATCACCTTTTTTGTTCAAGCACTTGTCACAACGGTAGATGAGGTTTTCCATACACAGAAATCCGCGTCAAGTTCTCGTAGCCACCGTGAGGCAGCTCTTTTGACATCATCACATGCCAGATAATGGTAGCCAGCCAACCAAATGGTAGTCCCAGCTCAGCTGATATTGAGCGTAATGTTCTTCTTCTGTCCTCACGAATACACTCATCCACAAGAGCACAGTCACGTCAGTGGTTTAGGTACTGGGCCTACCGCTGTGTCCAGGGTTGTCATTAACAATACTGGTCCGTCCTTCTTTGAAGGCACGACACCACTTCGCTACATGTTGCCTTGAAATTGTCATTTCCACATACACCTCCACAATCTGCCTATGAATGTCAGCAGGTGTAGTGTTTTTGGCCCGCAGGAACCGCACCACTGCCCTCACTTCTACTCTTGACCAATTTTCTAGACGAGTCACCATTTTAAATGTCCGCTTCTCGGGTATACCTGGTCAGAATCTGAAGTCCTCAAACTCGCAACAAGACAAACATGTTATTAATTTACACATAAATTTTCGTTACGTTACAGTGAATAAAACAAAAGTTATATGCTTTGTAACCTTTTTTTCCGATCATCTCTCGTACCATCGCAATATTTCGCTAACACTCTTAATACTGGACTATTGGTATTGCAACTACATGGAAATACATGAAGCAACATCACCAGTCCTCGTCGCCTTGTAACCAAAGGGTCCCAGGTTCGATACCTGGTGGAGGCGCATGGCATAGTGGTTCGGATTCCACTTTAAACTGTAGGTCAAGTCCCGATTAGCCTTTCTGTGCATAAAGTGGACTTAAGACAACAATTCAACAACATCACCAGTCGGAGTTGGGCGGACATGAAGCCACACACGTTTGTATAATGGCGGACAACGGATGGTTTTACTTCGGAAGGATTTTTGGCGGGAAGAAACACTGTAGCAGGGATCGAGGAAGTTTCCATGGTTACTTTGGAACATGCTACTAGGCTCACTGCGCATAGGCGTAACGGGTGCAAGGAGGGCACTTGCCCGCCAAATCTTCCGAGTTTATTACTTTTTTTTTTTTTTTTTACCTTCTGAGAAGGGTATTCCAAAGACATGAAAGGAATGTTCTAAGCTGAGCAGTAGCGGCGATTGGGTGCCAAAACTGCTCAAGAGGTGTAAAGGACAGTTTACTTCCTCTTGGTAGACAAGGCTTAGCATTAAGAGCCCGTAGTGCAGGGGCAAATGCGCCAAAACTGGGGCGCAAATGCCTCTAATCGCCACCACTCACGCCGAGGAAAACGCGAGCACACGTCACTAGCCTTTTTTACATGAGAACTATTAAGATTGACGAGCATCAGACTTGAATTCCGCCCAAAATGAAATTCAAGCTAAGCTTACGCTACTGCTACCGGCTCTATTGCTGATGTGCAACTCGCTTATGCTCCTGACTGTACCTGGGCCAAAAATCTCGCCTGGGGACAAATTCGAAGACAATAACAGGTTACTCTCGAATCTGTTGTGAATTGAGACGATATGAAAGGCCGGATCTACAGGTCTGGATTGGAAGGATTGGGGGGGGGGGGGGGTTGCCGAAAGAAGGTCGGAAACAGGAGAAAGAAATGCCTGGGGTCAGTGGTGAAAGGCTGCCACCGAGTGAAAGAAAATGTGGAATGTGTCGTAACATTGCACAACGGTTTCCGGCACTTTATGCCGTATTCCATCACGTCCATGTGGAAGTTGTTTTTCCCAGTTTTTGTCACTTTCCAGCGCGTTGAGGGGTTTTCGTAAGCCCGTTCGCTTCGTATGCACTTTTTTTTCCTTAACTTGCGAATGAATCGTTCGTTTTTTAAACCGTCTGGACGCTATAGCCTAAATGCACCTTCATTTAACACTCGGACATATCCTCACGCACCGCCCTCTGGAGTAGTACTTCTAGTTCTGGACATCAAGAGTGTCCTTCGTTATCTCCCTCCAAATCTTCACGCGTCCAGCGATCGATTGATTTATTTTGCTTCCCTTTTCTGCTAGTTTTTGCTAATCGCGAAGATGGACGTGATTGGTGATAAGTAGGGACATGATTTTGATGACTTGTATATTCTTTCTGGTAATCCAGAAACGTACAGTGGGATCCATGAGTATTACCGTGCAAATTGTCCATCACCATATTCGTGCACTTTATTTGACCCAATAAGAGCTTGAAGAATTAAAAGAAAACTTGAAACGAGATGTTGACAACTTCTGCGCCAGCATACATAAAAATGCAGTGCTTAAAAACACACAGGATGTAAGAGAGAAATTAATGAAAATAGTCATGGACAATTTGCACGGTAATACTCATGGATCCCACTGTACCTGCCTTAGTATTTACTTGTTTTGTTACAAATTAAGGCTTTTGTGATAGATTTAATGCAGCATTTTTATACATTTTTTAAGCAGTTTTGGTCCAATGAGGCATTTTTTGGTAACGTTCCTACTTATCGAGCTTAAATGTTATATATTTAATGGTTTATTAAATATTATTTATTCCATTGTATTTAGCCTAATGGACCGACCTTTCTAGAAATTATAATCCACCATTATTTTTTCCTCACTATCCCGTAGAAGTTTTGTAACATTCTACATCTCAAATTTAATCAGTGAAGTCAGATAAGCCTAGTTGCAACTTATTGTATCTGGAGTGATAAAAGAAGACAATAATTTTGATTTTTTAGCTCATAAATTAATGAGTTTCTTGGTTCAAGTTCTTTATTTCTAGCATATTTAATATAAGGGGATTTTCTGTAATTTTTTAGAGATCATAAATGCATTATTTTTTGGCAATTTATTGGTCAACAACAAAGTCATAGCGCTAGTGATAAGAGGAAACGAATCAAAGGACAATCACAAATCCACATGAACAGGACAACACAAGCCCCACAATACCTGCTTCGGGTCTACAAAATGCAGTTCAGGGTGCGCTACGTGGAAGAGAGGTTGACATTTTGGCACCCTCCGAAAAGACCACCACTCCATCATTCGAGACACCAATGCTCCGGATTCCTGTAAGGTGAGCGTCTCACGCAGTGTTCTCTTCGTGTGTGTTTGTAATTGTCCCTTCAGGCATTTCATCGCATCACAATTCATCCCCATCTTCGATAGTGGCAGAAAAGCGAAGCTAAATAAAACAGATCAATCAAATCAATCAATTCGTTACATATCCCTCATTTTCATATTCGAGTTACGTTTAGCTAGGTAGCCTGGCAGGAAATATAAGGAATGTGTTAACTTCAGCGCCAGCTAAGCGAAAAGCATTCGCCAGTATTTGCAGAGGAAAATGGGATGAGAGGGAAAAAGGGGGGGGGGGGCAGTTGATCAGGGTGGATGCAAGTTGCATCTTGCTCGAGACAGTTGGTCTTGGAGTTAGGAAAGGAAGAGAACAGGAGAGTGGTTCGGGAGTAAGAAAAGGGTTTTTTGAGTTTTGGAGAGAGGAGAGTGAGTTTGATTTTGAAGGAGATTCCGTCTGGCTTATGAACAGTGAACGTGAGTTTTAGAAACTTATTTAAGAGTGAAGTGCTGCGAAGCTGAGAGACAATTTAAGAGACGAACTTCAGCAAGCGAGTGAGAGTTAATTTAGAAACTCTTAAATCCACGCTTCAAGAGCGAGACAGGTAATATGCTTTTCTAATGCCATCCTTGCCTTTAGGTCATTATAGCCCAAATACAAGAAAGTTGCCATGCTTTAAAGGGTTCTGTAAATTTAAGCTTATTTAGGTACCTCCCGCAGTTAGCAGATGCAGCCAAGCTAGAGCTTACGGGCTACCGCTATCCCCAAATGGTAAGAATTGCATTCATCTAAAGGGCTCCAGGTTCGATCCCCGAACCTTTCGAGGTTCACACGCTTAGTAAAAGTGTGTCTCAATACGAATTAAAGGTTTTGTTTTCATGTACACTTATGCTCACTGAACCCTCATTTTAAAGTGGAACCCAAGCCGTTGTACAATGTACCTGAACCGAGGATCGAACACGGGACACCATGATTTTATTCTGACAGACTTGCCACTATGTCATCATGAAGTGGACTTCGGCATATGACACGAATGAAATTAGCTTTTTGTCCCCGGTGAAGTGGAAGTGGAAATTCATAGCTGGGGGCGGATTGCCTGATCGAGTTTGGGCCTAGACGAGGGGATTCTTGTATGGATCAACATGGAGACAACGCAGTAAGTGGGAGGATTTTTCCAAGGCAAATTATCCTAACTGGGGAGATGCTTTATGAAAATGTTCTTATCAAGAGAGATGACACTTCCGCTTCCCCTGTCCTCCCTGTTTTCGAGCACTGCAAGGGCCTCCCCGATGGCGCAGTGGTAGCGTAATCTATGGTCCCGGGTTCGATACCCGGCGGAGGCACACAGTGGATCGGATCCCACTTTAAACTGTAGGTCCAGTCCCGATTATCCTTTCTGTGCATAAAGTGGACTTAAAACACCAAATCAAATCAATCAAATCTTCGAACACTGCGCCAGTATGAAAAATTAATCTAATGGCAAATAATTATTAATACTCACAACTGAACCAAAATGTATCATCCCTAACACTTTCAAATCAAAAGTACTTGCAGTGCTGGTTTGTACATTTTGACATTGACGAGGATTTCCACCAGTTGGGCCTCTCTGTCTGAATGTCGTTTGTGGGAATTTTCCAGCGCTCGTGTGAAAAATGTCTCCCTGCGCGTGTACGAAAGCTTCTTCTGGAAAGTTTGTCGTAAAAGACTAAGACTGTTCTCTCCAAAACTCTGTGAGTCCGCGACTGGATATCAGGCCCTGGCGACGAAGTAAGAGTTCACTCTCTCCTGGTGACGCGAGGAGATAATTACATGGTGTAAACCTTAAAATGTCACCACTTCTACAAGTCAAGGAAATATACCTGTTCTATGGGTTTTAGCCCATATTTGAGGGGAAAAATGAGAATAACGGGCTGGCGCCTGAATTATTATTAGTTTTGTCTACTCCTGGATATGTCTTCTCCTAATGACGAGGAATTAGGGATGAACACGTGAAATCCATGATGGGACAAACACCACGATACATTCAAGTCTTGATCAGGGTTTGATGCTGACAACTCTTACACGGTGGCCGTTTGTCTCGTCTCTAATCTCGAAATATATTGTACATATAACAACATATTCATCGTGACACTGCTCCCGGGTTCGATCCCGGTGGAAGCACATAGTCGTTCGGATCCCACTTTAAACTGTATGTCCAGTCTCGATTAGCCTTACTGTGCATAAAGTGGACTTAAAACACAAACTTACTCATCGTGACACTGCAATGTTTATCAAGGTAAGCACGCTTCTTTCGGCGCCCTCAACAACCGAAACTTTATCCTGAATAGATTTGCAATACCAGGCTCACAATTGACACTAATGAATTGACTTCGTGCTTATCCATCAATAACGAGGTAGAAACCCGCTTGGTATGTCTGAAATAGTCCCATAGCAATGTAAATTTGGTTTAGGCAAACTTTTCAAATAACCTATCAAAGGCTCGGTCTAGGTCTCTGTGGAATCTCTACATGCATAGAAGTTAGCTTATTGTGATTTAGTCAGTTTAGCATTGTAAAAAGCATTGTTATAATTTGCAATAGTTAAATTTCAGCTTACACGTTCGCTTTTGCACCTTGTATGATGATGCATAGCCTCTTTTTGGCAACGTAAATGAATTGCAGTGTCAATACTTATCTAACATTATATCCTAATATAACAAAAAATATATACGAGGGTTGGGGAGTAAGTCATGGCAACCCAGTAATAATTGGACAATCGAAGGATGTATTAAAAATGTGTTATATACAACTGACAGAGTATCCATTATGGATATTTTGTCTGTAGGAATCATGAAAGAAAACCCAAGGAACCCTGTGACATACACATGTGGACATGTTACAAAAACTTGTCTGATTATGACAAACTTTCGAAATAATCTTGCACATTGTCCACAGCACGCTGCCATCGATGTGGAAGACGATATGCGACCCGCATGGACATTGCAAATGCTGTGCGACGACAGATCACCTGCTTCAGGCATGGTGAAGAGGGTGGTGCTGCCGATGATATTCGACGTCTTCCACATCGATGTCAGCGTGCTGTGGACAATGCGGGAGATTATTTCGAAGGTTTGTCATAATCAGACAAGTTTTTGTAACATTTGCACATTCGTATGTCACAGGGTCAGACAGGTTTTTGTAACTTGTACATTTGTATGTCACAGGGTTGCTTGGGTTTTCTTTCATGATTCCTACCGACAAAATATCCATAATTGATACTCTTTCAGTTGTATATAACACATTTTTAATACATCCTTCGATTGTCGAATTATTACTGGGTTGCCAAGACTTACTCCCCAACCCTCGTAGAATTTGAAATGAGACAATAAGAAATAAACCTTCGGGCTGCGGAAGCAAAGTAGACACTAAATAATGCCAGATGTTCATTTTGTACGGTTTTGCCAGTGAATATTTGTTTTAGGTTCACCTTATGTGCATATAGGCTAACCGAGACTAGACCTACAGTTTAATGTGTGATCCGAACCATGTTCTCCACCTGGTATTAAACCCCGGGACCCCTTTATTACCAGAACCTTTTGTCATGCTTGTCTTTTTATCCATTTCATGCAACCTTCTTTCATTTTTATCGTTGCAATTAACCTTAAGCAGGTAGAAAAATGTTAAAAGTAAACACAAGAGACGACCTTGGCTCTATTGTAAGTGCAGCAACACGACTTTCTCTGTTGTAGTGCAACTCAAATTAAGGTAAAGTGTCGTGCGTTATGCTCTCGTTTAATCCTTTGATCCTTTTTTTTTCTGATGCAACAATTACCGCAGACCTTGCGCAATGTTGTAAGAGCTAATTTACCGGACAATTAAGTCGAGAGTGAAAACAAACAGTTCTTTCCTTTAGAACAGTGTGCTTGTTTCTTTGGATTTAACTAAACCAGCAATGCAAATAATACACTTGTGGAAACCTCCGGAGCTCCAGGTCGCGCTTTATGCATAAATCATGAGATATAAAACATGAATATATGCCGTTTAGTATCGTAGTAACAGTTTCCACCTTTCCTCATTTCTCAAGTTTTGTACACTACATTGTCGCAAAACTCATAAGACCGTTAGGGCATGCAACATTTCTGCTTAGGAGGACGAGACAGACTTGATCCTCTCTTCTATATTTAAGTCCACTTTATGCTCAGAAAGGCTAATCGCGACTAGATTTACAGTGTAAAGTGCAGGCACATATCTAGAACTATATTTCAGGAGAGATCCGAACCATGACAATAAATAATATAATAGGTTAGTCCCGGGGTCGAATCCCAGCCTGCACATGTGAATTCTTCGTGACTGTACCTTCATCAGTTACATATCATGACTCATCCTCATCGTCGCGATTAGCAGGAAAGTGAAGTTAAATAAACTACATTAAAAACCATAGTCGATCCTATACGTAACAGTATTATGTACGCACAACAAAGTCCCGTAGAGAATTATACTGGGTCATGGGTCCAGATGTCAAGCCTCGCTATTTTGCAAAATGCAGTCCAGGGTGTACTACATGGAAGTGTGGTTGACATTTGCGTTGGAAAGGTCACCAACGTTTTCAAGATAAATACAATTTACAAACAACTCGGTTTGATTCTAAAACAAAGAAGGTAATGAAATCTACATGATATTAAATTCCTTTTTTTATTATTATTTGAAAGTCATTTTACACCATACAAGCATGTGTTTTATGGGACCGAGTATATGTAAAATCTATACAGGGTGTCTCATAAGTAATAGCGCAAACTGACACAGATGAAAGTACACGATAATAGAAGCAAAAAAGCCTCAGTAAACATGGGTCCGCAAACGAGCCGTTTTCGAGATAATTGCGAATGTGTGGTTACAAGCCGCCACTGACCTCATTGTTTGTAAACGTCGTCCTAGTTTGGTAAAAGGCTGATAATGTGTGCGAATGTGTGGTTAGAAGCCGTCACTGATTGCATTTTGTAAACACCGAGTGCTATACTCCTTGCACGTTTCTGGGTTTGCT
This sequence comes from Lepisma saccharinum, assembly GCF_977018435.1. Lineage (NCBI taxonomy): Eukaryota > Metazoa > Arthropoda > Insecta > Zygentoma > Lepismatidae > Lepisma > Lepisma saccharinum. The sequence continues at coordinate 42,621,020 of NC_139252.1, forward strand.
CTTTGTTTACAAAACAGAACATTTCCGAGAGGTGGCGTTGTAATCAAACAGGATGGATACAATCAGTACACATAATTGTACATGCTTGTGACAAATTCCGAAATGAACCGGGGATGTTCGAAAGCATTTTACCAACTAGGACATCGTTTACAAACAATGAAGTCAGAGGTGGCTTGTAATCGCACATTCGCGATTATATTTGCAGACCCATGTTTACTGAGACTTTTTTGCTTCTATTATCGTGTACTTTCACCTGTGTCAGTTTGCGCTATTACTTTTGAGACACCCTGTATACTACGCCGACCAGTATAGGGGAGCGTATCACGCTACGAAGCCAAATGTCCTGGGTTTGAACTCTGTCAAGGGGGTATTAAAACACCTTATCATACAACACAAGGAATTGAAAGATGGGAAAGGAAATTTTAGGTCAACTCCTGTAATGGATTGGGATAAAGAAGGTTCGAATATCGGCTATAATCGCGCTAGATTAGACTTCAAATGAATTCGAATGTATGTAAAGAAGAAGCATTGCATGCAACTGTACGTGAATCCTTGTGATGAAATTCGGTCAGTAGCATTATATTGCACAATGGAGCATAATTGGAAGAGGTGCAGTAGACGGTTTGGGCACTTTTTTTTTGTCCATCGCTGTTTCCAACACCTCTCTCTCTCTTTCCACTGCAAACCACTATAACAACTGGCGGCGATTTTTGGTATCTTACAACACAGTGAAAGTCGTGTTCCAGTTACGGCGCTTAAATTTAGTTGAAGTCTGGCAAATTATATATTAATTTTTCAGAACGGAACTTCTAGTTTGGTTTGACTGAATGGTTCTCTCTCTCTCTCTCTCTCTCTCTCTCTTATATATATATATATATATATATATATATATATATATATATATATATATATATATCGCTCTCTTCTCTCTCTCTCTCTCTCACACACACACACACACACACACACACACACACACACGCATGTGTTATATGAGAGAGGAAAAGAGACTGTTTGCATATGTGTCTTACCACTATTGGACTCTTTCCTTACACGCACACAGAGTCCAAAATGTGGCAGTCGACACATATATTTATGCCGAGGGCTGTAAGGGGTGACCCTTTCTAAAGACCACTGTCCTGTCATCCTCTCTTCCACGTAGTACATCCTGGACTGCATTTTGCAGACTAACAATGCTCTGGCGTGTGGACTCACATTGTTGTGGGACTTGTGTTGTTTCCTGTCCATGTGTTTGTGAATATCTTTTCATGTATTTCATTTTATCACTATTTATTTTCATCTTCCTGAATAACGAAAAGTGGTAGAAATGTGAAGCAATATAAAGCAAATCAATCATACATTTATGTTGACTTCAGTAACATATTAAAGTGCATAAACTGCTAAGGATGCGTTTTTGGTGCTTCCATTGCTCGAAAATGGGGACGCAGGGTGATGCTATCCCCAACTTAGATAATTTGCGTTAAGCATCCTCCACCTGTTTCATATATTCCATGTTGAGCCATACAAGCATCCACCAAGCATCCCTCAGCTAGGAATTTCCACTTCCAGCGTTAGGTGCATAAAAGTAATGCATCAAAGCTACTTTTATCAGCTGCTATCCTTGTGATGCACTAAAATTCTTCAGTTTAGATCAGCCACCATGATTTCAGAGAAACCAAATTCTATCTTTATCTTGTCACATGATGCATAAATCTTGATTTGATACATTTAGAGCTCTCTCTCTCTCTCTCTCTCTCTCTCTCTCTCTCTCTCTCTCTCTCTCTCTCTCTCTGTGTGTGTGTGTGTGTGTGTGTGTGTGTGTGTGTGTGTGTGTGTGCGCGCGCGCGCGCGCAGAGAGACAGAAAAAGATATGAGCACTATCCCCATGACAAACCTCATCCTTAGTGTTTGGAACACATGAGGGTGAGATACATTTATCGCTCAAGGCCCTGTTTCAACCCACCACCACACCGTCCCCCGCGCCTTTCAAGGGACATTCACCAGATGGAACATTTTCAGGGAGGACAAGATAAACACCGTCTGAAACTAGAGTTTAGTGGGATCCGAACCAGTATACCTATGCCTCGGCGGCTATCGAACCCGGCCTTGATTACAAGGCAATGATTGATTGATTCGATTTATTTTACTTCGCTTTTCTGCCACTTTTGGGTAATCGCTGAAATGGATGAAAGCACAGAAAGACAGCATATAACACGAGCTCCATAGAGGATTATACTGACCGTGAATCCAGACGCCAGAGCCTCATTAGCATGCAGTTCAAGGTGTACTACGTGGAAGGGAGGTTGACATTTGGGTTTCTTCGCAAAGGGTCATCCTCAGCCAGGGGCTGAAGCCCCCCGAAATACTCCAAATGTCTAATTTAAATATTATTTTTATTGTTAACAACAGAAATAAAGATAATAACCACAGTAAAAACTGCATTACATCCAGGCCCGGATTTCCCAATAGGCCTCATAGGCCCGGGCCTAGAGCGGCATTTTGGTTGGTTTAAATTTATAAGGAATACGTAATTCTCGGATTACCTCTTTTTCTCTCCGGACACGAATGGAATGACTTAATGTAGTAGTTGTATTGTAAATATAAGTTAACGAAGAATATTTCTTAACAGAGGTAGGCTAACAGGGCTCAGAACTATTTACTAATTTGTTGTTTTAATTACCGACGTTGTTGTTTCGAATGTGCTGAGCCGGGCAAGAATAAAAGTATTTTCTGGAAAACAAGGTAAATGTTAAAATGTAATTTATATAATTTATGTCATATCGCTTTGTTACATTTTTTGTATGTAAGTATCATGTAATTAATACTGCATTCAGTTAATAGTAAAAATAGTAATACAGAAAATAATGATTTTTTTTAATTCTTGATAAACGTTATGGGGGGCGGCAGAGCTTGTTTGATCTAGGGGCGGCAAAGAGGTAAATCCGCCCCTGATTACATCGACAACAGTTTAGTGTATAATAGAGAAACCGGGTTACATTTTAAAATTCTACCATTTAATCCAAAGAATAATAAACTTATAATTTTCTTTCTGAGAGATCACAGAATATAATCCTTAGAAGTAAAATTTACCACTAACTGTTAAAAGCCTTTTTTGAACGATTGTGTAAAAGTTAATAACGACATGCAATAACTATGGTTTTCAGCACACTAACTGTACAAAATATAAGAAAAATAATGGACAACAATTGTGTTAGATATTCACTGATACGGTGAATCGAGTAGCAAGGACTGTCCATTTATGTAATAACAACAATAAATTTGGATTGAAATTGGTATATTTTTAATAACGTATAGGCTACTAGTTATTATTGTAAAATAACAAGAATTATTATTGTCATTATTATTTGTACTAATCAAGTTTTATCTATGGCCTTGACCCCTCTCTACAAGTATTTCTGGCGACGTCCGTTCTGATAAGGGATGACCCCCCCCCCCTCCGAAATAATATTCTGGCTACGGGCCTGGTCACCCTCTTACACCCCTAGTTGACAACAACGTTATCATTACACCATAGGGAGGTAAATAGTGTTAACCATCAATGTAGAATAACTGAACTGTGACATCATACATCAACGTGACAGACTGCAAAGTCTCGTCTCGATATCGCATGTCACTACTCCTCAAAGAGGAAAGAGACTTCGTTTACAACCAAGGCATAATTGTAAGCGTAAATACATATCTTGGATACAACTTTCTTTATATAACTCATCTCCGGTGACTCCAACACGTACAAATGTTGGTTTACCTGTCGTTGTCCAGAGCAGGAAATATGTATGCAAGGACCACCCACGATGCTCGTGAGCACTTCCCCATACGAACTCCCTTCCTCGCATCGACCTAATCGCACACTGCACGCAAATGCAATTAATGCACTCATCAATCACCAATGACGCTGCTAACACACATGGTTTCGCGCCTTAACCCCAACGGTCGGCGGTGTTGTTTGCGGTTCAAGAGAAGTCATCAAGGGCTGTAACCTCTCTCTGGTAGTCGGTGCTTGCTTTGTTTATTGGGCTCTTCGGGGCCTTTCAAAGCCGCAAACACGCCTCTGGGTTCATTGGATATTGCTTTCTAATGGTCGTTTTTACCGTGTTATTTTGATTACTTCTTTTGCACCTCTGCATCCCACAATGCCACTTTTACTTCCTGGCTACAGCGAGTCTACAAAGATCCGCCACTATACGGTTCTAATTTGACCTCGTTCTCGAATATCTTGTAAAATATAACCGGGGTAACATAGTTCAAATATTCAGTTAAGATTCGTCCTTTCTAATCAATTATCATAAAGATTAAATTACGTCGAGTGGTTTTTTCTTGAAATCGTGTTCCGATGGCGGAGCTGCTCAAATTATGGCCCGCTATATTTTTTAGGTACCCTGGCTTAGTGTAGTCATAGCATAAATATTACCAGGAAAATTGTGTCTAATTGCATTCACCCGGATTTTTCCGCCTGTTCAAGCAGCTCCGGCGCCTAACCAGCGTCGTATAAAGTGGGTACCTGGAGGAAACTCTGGTAAAGGCGGCCAGGGCAGTGTTTCCACAATATGAGGGCACAATTTCCCTTTTTGGACCAATTTTTCCCTTCACCTAAGCAAATCATACAATAATAATAATAAGTATTAGTAGTAGTAGTAGTAGCATTAGCTGTAATTATTATTAGTAGTAGTGGTGGTGGTGGAAGCAGTAATCGTATTTCCGTTAGTCCATGTCCGTGTGAATAAAAGATGTTAAATTTTTCACATACATGTCAGTTTCATCGCTTCCTGACCAGATGTCGCAGGTTTGAATCCTGGTCAGGAATATATTTAACCGTTAATCCTCATCGTTACTATTATCGGAAGGTGCAGAAAAGCGATATACTTAACAGAAATATAAATAGATACAGGCTATATTCAAGGGAGCAGAAAAAAGAACAGAAAAAATGAAAATGTGAATATGAAACTTAACATAAACTGTAATAATGTAGTCAGATGTCTTAAAATTTCTCTGGAATTGTGGTATTTTTCATCGAAATTCCCTTTTGGCTAAAATTTCGGTCCGAATTTCCCTGCAAGAGGGAAATTTCCCTACATGTTGCAACACTGGGCCAGGGTCGTGGTGCTGATCACAACCCCACCTTCGGCCGTGATCAAGAAAGTGTGGAGCCCTAACTCCACACCCCTTCATGGCATGGTGCAAAGCACAGGGGAGCACTTTACTGTCCCTTTTTTTTACTTCCATTCATCTTTTGCATCCAAAATGCTTTACCCCTGATGTTCATCTCCTCAAGCTGTATATTCGCTATTCGAAAACTTTACTCCCCTCCCCCATTATTTACCTACTCAATTTATATTTCCTTTGTTTACAGTGCCTTCGTATATTTACCGTAGGGCCTGTGTTGTTTATGTTATGTTGTTCTTAATTTGTTTCATTTTTCCATTTGTTCCTCTCTTCCACTAATTTCTTCATTTCTCAGTTCACATCTTGAGCGATTTGTTTGACATACTCTACCCTGGGCCTCCCAATGTGTTTTTACCTTACTATTCTATCTTAAAGTACAGTTTTCAGTATTTCTTTATGTCTCAGGATATGGCCTACAGGCTTCTCTTGTTATGTGCGCATCTCAAACCATCCATTTGATCTTCAACATTCTCTTGTAGCACCACAGTTCGAAGTCTCCCAGTCTTTTTCTTCCAGTTTCAGCCACTGACCATGTCTCGCATCTATATGGCGCTGTGTTCCACAAAAAAGTCATTAGGAATCCCTTCCTTGTAGCAACATCTATGTTCCTAGAGGTTAATATTGGTTTCCTCTGGTAAAAGCTCGTCTTTGCCTGTGCTATCCTACTTATGATCTCGATAACTTAAGAATTACTGGGCTGTACTTTCTACGTACACCAACTGCAGGTGGCCACTCTGGGATCAGCTAAAGCCCTGCTTTAAGCGGTAAGACTTATACAATCTGTGTCGTGTCAACTTCCACATATTATTCTACTTTTCTCCCTTAATGAAGTTTCAGCACATGTGTTACCATTATGCGAGCGCTATAAACAATATTTTAATTACCTTATTGTTTGTTTTCATTGTTATATTCTACATATTGTTATATTCCAAAAGCTTATAATCCTAATGATATTCGGTCAACCATCTTCATGTTAATCCCCCCTTCACACTCGAGTGACTAGACGAGAAGTCGAATTGTCTGTTCATCCAGCATACACTGCTGTCTGGTCATCTATAACATGTTTAAGATCTTTCGTTTCGATTGATTGATTTTCATTTATTTTACTTCGCTTCTGTGCCACTTTGGGTTAATCGTGATGATGAATTTGAGTTTTAAATTCTGGGTGCGTCAGCACTTGGGCTATTTTCCACCCGTCACATTATACGGGGTCCATCCCCTTACCATATCTAAAATAGCATAATTGCAAGGTCTTGTTACTAAAATATTAAAATTGTGTGACTTTCGTTAAAAGCTGAGGCTGTAAAAGACCACTCAGCACACATAAGGACAAAAAACAGGACACACACAGAATTATACTGGCCATAAGCCCAGACGCCAGAGCCTCGTTAGTCTGCAAAATGCAGTCCAGGGTGTACTACGTGGATGTGAGGTTGTTAATTGGGTGTACTACGTGGAAGGTCACCCCTTACACCCCTCGTCATTATGAGAATAAATAGTGATAAATGGATGAAAGTGACGAAAGCACAAATGAACAGTACACAACACAAGCACCGGAGAGCTTTATACTGGTTTTGGGTCAAGAGGCCAGAGCCTCGTTAGCCTAAAAGTGTAATACAGGTTGGAAATGAGGTTGACTCTTCAGGTCAGCCCTTGCATAAGATCTTTGGGTATTCACAAACTCTCATTTGTGATAACCTTAGTTGTATGTTAGCCGGTTCGGTGGTCGATATACGAACGCGCCACCGAAATTCCCGGGTTCGATCCCGGCATGGGAGTGTCCCTTAATCAATGTTATCAAATCATCACTCATCCTCATTGTGTCAAAGGTTGCAGAATTTCGACGTAAAGTAACAAGTATAGAATACAATAAGAATTCCAAAGCTATATACGCAGCTTCACCCCAATTGTCCATAATAATAACACGGCACAACCCTTTCACAAGCCACTTATATCTGCGACGGTCTCCTTGGTCCTCCAAAGTGCCTCGCTCAGAATGAAATGCGCATTCATCGTTGAATGGGTGATTAGGATGATCCAGCGTGTAATTATCACCCGCGTCCAACTACCTGGGTTTCTTCAGGGTCAGGTTTCAACGACCCTGACCCACTGCGACTCTTCTCCCTTCCGAGGAAATTCATTTCCTCCCCTTCCTCTACCCCGAGCTAGAATGGAATGCAAATAATTGCCCCTGTTATAAGTAATGCGATTCAGAATTGATTGCTGTCAGGTCCTGACTGATATGCATTTACACGAAATGTAATTGAAAATGTTGCATTTAATATCGTCCCGACTTCACACAGAAAATTAAAGTTTATTACTGATTTATTATCGAAACTCATTACTACCAATACACATTTTTGAGTGTGTATTTTTAAGTCCACTTTATGAACAAATAGGTTAATCGGGACTGGGCCTATAGTTTAAAGTGGAATCTGCCGGGTATCGAATCCGCGTCCCCTTGATTGTAATTCGATGACGTTGCCACTACACCATCGGGGAGACACGCCAGTTTCTGGTCAAATGTTTCCACTTAAGGAGTGTATCGCAAGGTTTGACTTTTAGAATTGGAAATTCTGTATTGATCGGTAAAGTTCACCCTGTGTCAACCACAAAACTTGTACAAAGAAAAATCTACTGTGATAGATACAGGTTTTCAATTGCATATAGGCGGATTAAAAAAATATATATAAAATGCAAATGGGCGTGTCCCTAGTCAGCCATGTGCTGAGACTCAAGTCCACTGTACCGGCTTGATTTTGCAAAATATTGTGAACAATCGTTTTTCTCCTCCTCTTTAAATTTTTGGCAGTGCATTGAATTGAAATGAATATGTTTGAATTGTTAAGTCCACTTTATGCACAGAGAGGTTAATCGGGACTACATTTTTGGCAACGAACCTAGCTGTTTTTTTCGTAACCTTTCTCCTGAGAGCAATTGCATGATCGTGGGTGCGCATTTGCATACCTCCGATTGTTATCCTTGCAGAAGGTATTTTTCCCTCGGGTTGTCGAAGGTGCTTCCCCTCTGTCCCCGAAGGCCGCCTGGTGGTATCTGTCGCATTGAGAAATTGGCAGAGTGCAGCTCTCGCATTGTTGATGGGCGTTTGGAGGTTGCAGAGGCGATGGGAAAATCCCGTAAACAAAAGAACTTCCTCTACTCTAAATCTAGTTCAGCTCTTGTTGCGCAACATTTTGATGGGTGTGCACGGCAGTGGACATTTTCACCCCGTAAACGTTTCTCACAACGTGTGGGTTGCCCCCACGCCCCCCAAAAATGTAGAAAGGGTACTGCAAGGTTGTCTATCCGTCCTTGGAATTTGAATAACTTTTGAAATTCAACGGATAGTGCTGCAAAGCTCTATAAGGCTTGTGAATTTCTATGACTTATACCCTATCCCAGCTAACTGTAGAGCAGGGCCGCGCAGAGAAGGAGGAGGAAAATCGAGTGGTGAAAGCGCAGCGTTACCAACCGTAGGGTCCAGACCTTAATCCGTACGCTAAATACACAGGTTGTCAAAATTTGTTCTTGCAGTTTTATCCCTAATATTTCCCTAAGAAGTTCTAAAACCAATCGTACGGACCTGGAGATAAAAATACGGTCCGTTTGGCATGTGCGTTCGGTATTATCGTTTTCAAAAGTTTGCAACGCTTACAGTAAGAATTAGGAAATCGGCTAACTCCCGTCGCCCATTACACAATCCCGTTTCTCTCACTGTTCATCGGTGGAGCCGTCTCGCGTCACTACTTGCACAGGGACTTGTTCTCGTTCGCCTAGTCTACAGTTAGCTGGTACGGAGTTTAGTTTTGGATTTTGGAACCGAATCCGCCACTGGTAGGTACTGCTGCTACAATTACCTGCAAAGAAAGAGAAAAATAGATCGTGAAACACTAAACTGTGTTTGGTCTAACCTGTTACCGTTCCCGCGCTAGCGATTTCGCGACTGTTTCTGTGCCAATCGGAAACGAGGAAAATGTCCGCTGGACATAGAGGAGCGAATGAGAAGCAGCACTTACGCTTGCTCAGTTGCCACTTCCAGTTTAATTCCCACATTTTAATGCCTTATGAAAACTTGTTTTGCTCAGTTTTCGCGGTAGTATGCTGTGTGTATATTTGTGCATTATGGTCTGGCTTGTCCGTAGCGTGACTTGCCCACAACCTGGAGTTTGCAGTACATAGCGACAACGCTGCGTGGTTGCAACGTAAAAGGTCAACGTTCGGCGAGCGCGGGAACAGCAACAGCTTAGGCCAAAAGCTGTTTAACTGCGCCAAAATCGCCGTAGAGTTAGGCAACACACACAACAGCATTCAGGGAAACTAACATTTCAGGATATGGTAATTTCGTTTTTCGCTAAAATGTCTTTCCACTTAACCAGAAAATCACTCTTTTATGTACGGTCACCGGCAATAAAAATGGGACCACCTAGATCCTGAAATATTCGCTTCCTTGCAAGGCGTTATGTGTATTGCAATTGAAATCTACTCATCGCCGTAAATATCGGAAACACACATAAAGCCTTGCAAGGAAGCGAATATTTCAGGGTCTAGGTGATCCCACTTTTATTGCCGGTGTTTGTACATAAAGAAAACTATTTTCTTGTTAAGTGGAAAGACAGTTTATCCAATTTTGTCCTCCCTTAGTTATTCAAGAAGTGATTCATATATTATTGGAAGCCTCAGGGATGGAGTGGTCAGCATAACGCGCTTCGAAGCCAGACATCTCAGATTCGAACCTGCGTGACGCATTGTGTTTATAATTTCAGCATTCGCTCTCATTGTTGCGATTAACTCAAAGCGATAGAAAAGCGACGTAAAACAACCAAAATAGAAACAAGGACAGAAACGAACCAAGTGTCAAACGCAATATTTGAATATATTCTCGTGATTCATGGGAAAATATGCTACGTTTGTCTCACGATTGTCACGTGTTAATTGCCTACTTTTTACAACAGTTTATTCTTAAAAGAGGATACGTGATTTTTGTTCTAAATAGAATTGTTTCAGCTCGAAACGAATCCTTATTATTGAAAATGTCACTTTCCCTTCAAAACAGCTTGCAGATTAATGAAGAGTGTAGTTTATATTTGCATTGTCTACGTGAATCATATAAACTACAAACTGTAATAGTGTGAACTCGGCGTAGACAACGAATGTGGACGTAGAATTACCCCTCCCCCATCCCCGTTTGGGTGTGTCCTGTCGTATCCCACCGTGTTATTACTCTTGATTCTCACGGTTGCATCCATCTCTTTCTCGTCCTGTGCCTTGAATTCGCACATATAACACTTTTTTTCAATCATGCGTTTTACATACCTAGTCAGGACAATCGTCGTGACTTCACAAACCTTGCAACGTCTTCTCCTTCATTTTCAGTTGTAGTTGATTATATCTTACATTTATACTATTTATATTTTCGTTAGTTTGTTTCTAACTCTTGGTTTAATCGCTACCATAAAGATGAATTTGACGAAATTACGAAACGAAACCAGGATTCGAACATACAACCTCTAACCATTCCGCCACTGAAGCTGATACATCGATCCTTCTCATCAGTTTTGTCTTGAGAAAGTACCTTATGGGTTCTCGGTCCAAATTAATCTAAGCCTAGGTTATATTATAGAACTAATTATTTCATCAGAAGAAGTAGTTGTTAAATTACTATTTATTGGTTTAAGAGACCATTACTACATTTCAGTCATCTGATGAATCTTGTACACTTTTTGCTTTAATGAAGGATTTGTATGTGACAGCTTTAGTTACGATTGGTATAAATCTATGAGATTAGCTTCCAAAGAATATGCCTGTTGAGTTAATATTTACTCCTGCTTGATTTAGTCGTCTGGGAACAGTCTGGACTGGACCTAAGTTTAAAGTGAAGCCCGAACCCATGACCTATTGAATATGGTTGTAGTTATTAGTGGGATTCTATGTATTATCGTGTATGTATAAGGATGCCTATATTACATTAAATATTTTCATCTGGATCGATTGCTGGTATACTGTCGGCGGCGAACATGATACTAGGTAAATTGTTCTAGTGGATTTTCGTCTTTTTTCTTCCACGTTCTAAGAAACGGAATTATGTTGATGCTGTATGTTTCAATTCTTCAACCTCAATTTGCGGAAAACGCGGTAAATTGGCATGGTAGCGTACAGTTTACGTGTCATTTCTCTTCTGTCGGCGGTACAATACAACTTGTGGCCGTGCCCGAATCGAAAGGCTTCAGAGTAGTGCAGTTGCCACTTTTCCCGCCAGGTGTCATTTCGAACGTCACTCACCGCGCTCTTGGACGGAGGCGCACAATTCGGAAAGCAGGCGCCAACTAAACATCATAATGTTTTGTACCTATTTACGAATTAAATTAAAAATGTAACGTGTGATTTCTTCTGTACATTTTTTTCTAAATGCAGTGTCACCAATAAAAATGTCCAAGTAGCACTGAGTATTAGACTATTTATTCAATAAACGCCTCTAGAAAGTGAAAGTTGCAGTGTGGCTTCCAAAGATAACGCTACAGCATGCACTTGTCGCTACTTCCACCTCTACCCTCCAGCTCCACCTATGCTGTTCATTCGGGCTACAGGAGTACGGTGTTTTCGTGGATGGAACGGTTCTCTAGGCAGGTGGCAGCGGCTGCTGATTCGGATATGGCCTGTGATTGGTTCATTTTGACTGAAAATCTTAACTATGGTGCAGGGGCGACGCCAGAAATTTTCGACCGGATGGGCAGAAGCTCCACATTGATAGATTAGGGTGGGCAGTATAAATGTAAGACCATATATAGTATATATGTGTATGTAAGATGTATGTATCCCCCTTTCTCTTACACTCCCGATTTTTCTCTTACTTCTTTTCGCTTTCCTTTTCTTGTTTTCCTCTTTATCTTTTCTAATCTATTGTCGCATTTTTTTCCATTTCCTTTCGCTCTGTCTCTGATGGACACAATTATTTCAAAGACATGTTTACCCTTGTGCAGCCATACATTCTAGTCACATTCATTCATGCATGTTAATAGAGTAAAATAAATGTGAATTAGGTTTATTTAAGCTTGTGTTGCAAATACAAGACACATACTTGATTTTATGTATTCGGCGACAGTGATAGAAAGTGCGATGGTAGACAATCGTGAAGTTTCTCGTAATTTAAATGCATGTTCCTGAACATAGTATTTTCATGGTATGAGTTTTTGACTGAAAGAGTTTTCTTACTCTTTAGGGGTCACAATTTTAGCTTATAAGGTTTTTACAACTGAGAAATCTATATGAATGTTTGTAGTAGCGGCGAATGGGTGCCAACGTTTGAGGGGCAAGGACAATATACTTTTTGTTGGTAGAAAAGGCTTAGCATAATGAGGTCATAGTGCGGGGGCAAAAAAGTGGCAAAATGTGGCGGGGGAACTGCATCCCCCACTTCCCGACCCTCCTAATCGCCGCCACTGAATGTTTGGATTATAATGAACGTCTTATTAGGAATGATTTAAAACACACACGGGTAACCAATTGTTTGTTCATTGTCCATGAAGTATTCCTAGGCTAATGAAAGGCTATTTTGACAAAATATCACTCATAAGTAATAAACAAGTAAGATTGAAAAATCTGTTCAGAATTGAAGAGATTATTAGCTAAGTTGCTATTCGTTTTCTTAAGTTTCATGTTACTAATGCGGGAGAAGCAATACACGTATGGTTACATGAATATATTTTATGAGATAACAAAATGATTTAGGACACAAGGAATTCATCAAAGTTGATTACCGTACCAGTAATAATTCATCTATTTTCATAGATGACTTGGGTTGTATGGTGTAACCATTTCGAACACATTAGAATGTCAACCTTTATCCTGTGCAGCATACCCTGGAAACTTTATTCTTTCAGGGCAACGAGTCCCTAGCACCTGGAACCACTGTCAAAGTAATAATTTGTGAGGGTTTGTATTTTGAGCGTCAGCATGTGTTTGTTTTCGCCCCTTCGTTACTTTCATCTAATTACCATTGAACCTTATCGTCGTCATTATAAAAATTAGCAGAAAAATGACTTAAAATAAAACAAATCAACCCCAACTTACTCTTGCAAAAATGGAGTTTCATTAGTTCATACCTCTTAGAAAGTTGAGGTGGTAGTTTCAATCGCACAGCGTTTCATTAGTGGATCAAGGCAGCTAAGTCCATGAACAATGATGTTGTTTTTCGAAAGTCTCAAATATTTGTCTCAGTCAATCACCCTCTAAAAGTAGACGCATCTTCTGTGGTGATAAAATGATACGTTTGGTGCGAGATCTTTCTATATATTTTTTTCCCAATGGCATAACGCTGCCGCATTATAATGAAGAGGTCATGTGTTCGACTTCCCCCTCCTCTGGTGGAAGCATAATGCACACTGGTTCGGACTACTCGTTAAACTGTATGTTTAGTCCCGATTAGCCTATATGCGCCTAAAAGTGGGCTTAAAATCAAACTAACAAAATCGTCTTCTGGATATTTCTGACAAAACTTTTCCTTCTTTACTTCAGTTGCATCTAGAGATTCTGTTGACATTTTCGGCTGATTCAGGTGACAAAATATATGTGTGGAACGAGGATTTCTAAATAGAATAAGCCACTCATTAAGAAATGAATAATTCTGTAGCTTTTTCCATACTTAAAATTTATTCAGTTCGGTATTGTAGTGATTATTGTGATTCCTTCTTATTATTAGAACGAATATAAAGCTGATATTCCACATACCATATTGATATTTGAAGATGAAAGGTAGCTATATAAAAATTGTAATGAAATAAAAAGGGACACTTCTGGAATTTCAAGGCAGAGTTAATCAAAATTATACTATACTATCTAGCATACTTAAACCCGAAGGTTTATGGCTGCATCAACACAAGCTTTCCATTGTCCCTATCCTGGGCAAGATCAATCCAATCTTTTCCATTCTTACCGATTTCCTTTAGGTCCATCTCAAAATCATCCCTCCATCTTCGTCTTGGCCTTCCTACAGGTCTCTCACGATCAAGTTTCACAACGAGAATCCTGTAAACTATTCTTTCCTCTGCCATTCGTGTCGCATGGTCTTCCCATCTAAGTCTTCTTGATTAAATTATTGTAATAAAAATTAAAAAGTCGAATTAATGTTTGGTTTTGCCGGAGGAAGTAACGCTAAGATGATGTTTTATTTGTTTATTTGGAGATTATTTTAACCATACTCAGGCCGCGATTTATATACCAAAACCTCATTCCAATCCAGAGGCACAATCACGAATTTTTGCCTGGGGGGCGGAAGTACCAGGATAAACGTACCACTAATAATAATAATAATAATAATAATAGTCGTAGTAGTAGTAATAATGATAATAAAAATTTAATAATGATAATATTATTATAACATTATTATTATTGATTTGCTTTATTTTACTTCGCTTCTTGTGCCACTTTTGGTTAAGTTGCGAAGATGGGGATGAGTGATGATATGATGAAATTGATGAATGGACACTCACAAACATCCATGCATAAGCCGGGATTCGCACCCGGGACCAACATTATTATTAGTAGTAGTAATAGTAGTAGCAGCGGCAGTATCAAAGACGTTATTACCCTCGTAAACTATGCAAAAAGGGGGTAGACGTTGGTGCTAAAGCATTTGTGTTCGAACAAACAATTTGAATTATTTTTCCAACACTTTCAATTTCACATTAATAATGGAAAACAAGCACGCAAAATATTTTTGAAAGACAGAAAATGCTTGATAAATGAATTCCAAATATAATTGTTTTTTACATTAACATGTATAACTTTCATGCCCGATATATGTTTCACATATATGCAAGATGGAAATCTGGAATTCATTACAGAGAAGAATGATAAAATGCAAGCGAAGCGAGCAAGAAGATTTTTGGATACAATTTTTTTGCAGGCTATAATGAATATTGATTTAATAGGGTGGAAATAATTTCACGAGGCGCCAATGGATTCACTCTTTTACAACTTTTGTGCCTCGCCGATGGTGTAGTGGTAAGATCGTCGTCTTGTAATGAAGGGGTCCCGGGCTAGATAACCGGTGGAGGCACATGGTACAGTGGTTCGGATCCCACTTTAAACTGTAGGTCCAGTCCCGATTAGCCTTTCAGTTCTTAAAGTGGACTTAAAACAGAAAATCAATCTTACAACTTATTTTTATTTAGATCGTTCGGTGCCCAGGACCGACTCCATCCACCCCCTGGCTGTGGTTCTGAACTTGATAAGACTAAGAAAAGCAGGCATTGCGAGCGAAGCGATCAAGAAAATTTTACGAAAAGTATTTTTTATTTGCATAAAATTTGAAGTTGCGGGTGGTAATTGCCACTAATTTCTCGCTAAGTTACATGGTGTGGTTTGTTATTATATTTTTCCCAAAATCCGAAGTACCTAACTTTTTTTTTTCATTATGTGGTACTTTTCAAAGCAGTCTTTCCCAGTGAAGACCCGGAGCTGCTGTCCTCAAGTTCACCCTAAATTCTGATCTAATCTTGATCATACCCTGAATAATTTTGAGCCTCCTAAGCCTACTAGCTGCTTTTAATTATGGAAGTGTTCATTTTTGATCACAGTTTTTGTTTCAATAGCTCTAGTAATTACTTTCACTTTCTAATGACAAAATTGGCTTTTTATGGGTTGATAATATGTGAACATTTCTAGCATAGATACTATTCAGAAGTTAAAAATACATGTTATGTACACCAGAATACACTTATTTATTGAATCATTCATATATCCCCAAGTATATGTACATATTGAATTTGATTGGGTGGGCAATCGGGTGGGCACAGGAATTTTTGGGTGGGCGCTTGCCCACCCGTGCCCACCCCTGTCGCCGTCCCTGCTATGGTGAGTGGCATTTTGTTTTGCAGGCAGAGTTTCCTATCAACTCTGAAGTGACTCTCGATCTGGGAAATTTTGTAGGAAATGTCTGATCGCAATCAAACATGGGACGAGTGTGTTTTCTCATTGCTGTTGTTTACTTTCCTGCTTCTTGACTTAATTTACTTTCATCTTTCACACTCGAGAACTGCGTAGGCATCAACCGTGTTAATCTAACAAATCTGTTTTTCTCTTGTATTTGATCATGTGCTCTGAGTCCATACTGAGGAATAGCTTACTTTCCTTATTCTGTGGAAACTTTTTAGGAGAAAGGTTTTTGCTCCACAAGACTACTCTTGTGGTGTTTGCAGTGACGGCTCCCTCGAAATACCCTCGACCTAAAAATACTTGCCACTAGGAGGCAGAATCATGTGAAACAAAATAGTGGAATTTATGATGTTCCTAGTGATCAAGACCCTACCACGTTCACATGTTGCAGTTGTGGAAGCGATATCACTTGAAGGCCTGCGACAAACATGGCTGTTGCCTGCATCTCTGTTATCACCTCAATAATTCTGGCACAAGTGACGTATCGATAGGTCTTTAAAATGTAGTTAATTTATTTTGAAAGACCGATTTCAAGAATGGTAAGAAGGGGCTCTTTACATCTTCTACTACATGCTGCACGTATTCTCTATTTAGAACTTCTAGTAAAGGCTTTCCAAGGAAACTACACACTAGACTTTCAAGACATACTGTCGACCAATAAGCAGGGGGTCCTTCGGAACACTTTTTTTCGAAAACCATTTTAGGTATTTGAATCAGTTTTGTGGTAAATTGATTAGGAAGGATGAATCTTAACAGTAAATCTTGTAAATTTGTCGTCACTTCTATATTTTAAAACATATTAGCTCTCAAATATATCAATATTTGAATCGTCGTATAGAGCCTGATTCTAAGTTAATGGAAAAATTTAACCTCACAAGCCTTTCTTGCATCCTTCCTGAGTAAATTGTTTTTTTTATTTTATTCAAATTGAGTCGAAGAAAAGTATCGAGGCTTAGAATGCTATTCTAGTTCGCTGCACTTTTTCACTCTCTGCACTCGCGCGTCTAAACCGGGTTTGTTACAACCTGTCCCGCTTCCCGCGCTAGCTGATCGCTGGCTTTTCTAGCATAAACCACACAGTGTTGCTGCTGCAGACCGCGTGAACTCTGTGCTGGGGAAAGCCAAAGCCAGGCAGCAAATTAAAATACGCAACGTGGCAACAACGTCTACGTAAGCGCCTTTCTTCTGGCTTCCATTGGCTCCTCGCTGCCCAGCAGACGACTTTTTTCTCGTTTCTCATTGGCACCGAAACTGTCGAGCGATTGCTAGCGCGGGAAACGGGACAGGTTCTAACACACGTGGTATAGTTGGTTACACGGTGCAACACCGACTCGTCTACCTCGTTGATTTGGTATCTGCACCGTTTGCACTGTGTTCTAGAGCGGTGTGGTGTATGGTTACGTGCTGCGTGCTAACTAATCAAATGAACGTTTAAAGCAGCAGACAGGCATTTGTAGAATCTTCTGAACTTGAACAAAGCTATTCGTCTTATTGGTTGAACTAAGGCTAGGATTTTCATGACTTAGCATATATTTTTTTGCCAAGAATGGTGTGTTCCCCAAACATATAGAAATTCATATTATGAAGAAACAAATTAAGTTAAGGCGCTTTTTAAGGGAATATTTTGGCGCATTTGGCCATTTTTGCGTGATATAGCATATTTTGATGGATTTTCGGTCATATTCAGCATATTTTTGCATTTTCAATAAATATACAGTCATTTTCCAAGTGGATTCGTTTTTACTCCCATGTTTACTCGAGAGTTTTTTTTTTTTACTGTACCAAAATCTTTTTCATATTTTGGTGATTTTTACTTCATAGAAGTCCTAGCCCTAGTAATTTCCTTGCACCAGTCTGACACCGGGATACACCTGTACAGCAACTGGTGTCAAAAGTGCATTCAACTAGACGGAGATTCTGTCTATGGAACCTCTGGAGCAAGCGAACGAAAACAAGTCCTCTGCGCAATAGGACTCTAGAAGGCTCGATTAATGAACGCGTTAGAGGGGGAAGTGAATGCATGGAGGTGAAAACGCGGCTGAAGCTATCAGCCGTTTCTACCGACCGATCCCGAATGGACGCACATAGTGCTTCGGATCCCACTTTAAACTGTAGGTCCAAGCCCGATTACCCTTCCTGTGCATAATATACAAGATCTCAAACAAACCAGCTACAGGTCGTTAGCAGCAGCGCGCAATCTAGTGTTTAATTACAAGATATTTTGTGTTGCTTTATTTATTGCATTGTCTCTGTGCATACGTGTATACTAACGCTATTGTTTTGTTTTTCGCAGGTCGGGCCCAGCTTGAGCAGCAGTGCCCGATGCCTGAGCAGTATGCACACGCAACAGCCCGGATCGCTACCCGAGTATGTTGTGGATCCTTATCGATTGCTGGACGACGACCTCAAGGACATTTATCTAGATATTCGACAGGTAGGTGGCGTCGCCAGAAATTTTTATAGGGGGTCAGGCCATGATAAAACTTAAACAACAATAATTATTATTATCTTATTAGGATTGCTATTATACAATAATAACTATTATAAACTAAAAAATAAACCAATTTATTCCAAATTTGTTATTATTAATAGTAGTAGTCATTGCATGTTTACATTTCATTCAGTTAGTGTACTGAAATGCATAGTCACTTTATTTTGTTATTAACTTTTATACATCTCGTTCAAGAATATACTTTAAAAGTTAAGGGGACTTTTAGTTATATAGTTTATATCGTACGACATCTCGCATAAAACTTAATTTTTAGAATTTTGAAAACTGTGCAATCATTTTTTCTTTGCATTAAATGGTAGAATATGAAAATATAACCTAGTTTCTATATTTTACACTCAATTTTTCCATCTGACACAATTTTTACTTGTCCTCTATACATCCTAGCCATCGTATTTTTTGCGCCTTTTGTATGTTACCCAATTATAATCTTTAATGATTTCAGTGTATCTTCTTTAGTATATTCAAATTATTTGTCAAGAGTCGTTAAGTACTAATTATTCTGTCTCTCTGCATATACATATTTTAAGCTTAGGGTTGTGTTTTGTGGGATGAAAGTCAGCATAAACTTTGTTAATTGTTTAATCAATTGTTACTGATCATTAGGTGTAACTAACTTTACTGTTCATTCTTTAAACTACTCTTGAGAAAAGCACATGTAATGTGATGGAACGCTGAGCACCTAAAAGGTTAGCTACTTTAAGCAAGAATTCGTTTTTCTAGTTATCCAGAACTTAGACAACCTCTTTTCCTGCTTTCTTGCAGGAGATTTGCAGAAACACGACCCAACCCGAACTCGAGACAATCGCCAACTACTACTTCGACGGCCAGGGCAAGGCGTTGAGGCCGATGATCACCGTCCTCATGGCGAGGGCCATCAACCACCATCTGTACAAGGAGCAGGGGTGAGTGCTTTCCTCACGGCCAGGGTGAGGTTTCTGGTTTGTGTTGGTGGGAAAATATATAATTTTAGTATAATGGATGTATTACACGTGACAACTTACCCATGTGCTTCTTAACATTGGAAGCTGAAGGAGTCCTGTAGCATCCATCAACTTCTATATAATTTCATCCATCATTGTGCTAAGTCTTGTGTACACATTTGATTTCCATTTCGCATGTGCATAGTCTGGGATGTGGGTTTAGCCCTCGTACATACGCTGCTTCCATTTTTCTCCAGGGCCTCCCCAATGGCGCACTGGTATCGCTGTCGCCTTGTAATCAAGAGGTCCCTGGTTCGATCCCCAGTTGTCGCAATTTAAACATAATGTCGAACAAGGTTCTTAGTTCCAAGTACTGAAGCTGGATTTTAATGGTTTTATATATTTAAAGAAAACTAATTTTTATACATTATCAATTTTGTATTACACTTTACTCCGCAGGAATTATACATGTAAAGTTTATGTACGTATTTTTTCCAAATTTCCAAATGTAGTAAAATGTCGAGAACTAGAGACTCCTTGTAATCCATGTAATCCCTGGATCCCGCCACCTTTCCACCGAAATCCCGGAATTACAAGATTCATTTTCCCGGATATTAGAGACTATTTGCATTCCAAATATGTTTCCCGTCTATATTCAACCATGCTTAGAGTAAGCGACATATCTTTTCCTGATGTTATATTCTTTAGCATTATGCATCTTATCTTACTCTGTTCTCTCGGCAAAATTCGACTTGTTACTACCACTGTGGCCAATACAAGAAATATAGGAATAAAATCATCTCAGAAGAAAATTATGATAAACTATGAGCTCATCCTTTTTCCCGGTATCACGAGAGAAATGTAATACGATTATTTTCATTTGCCAATTTCTGTTTACTACAATTTGTTTTGTAAGGCATAATGATGTGTTTGTAATAACATTGGTTCATTAACCTGGTTTATTTTACTTCACTTTTCTGCCACTTTTGGCTTTGGTTGAGTGATGATGTGATGGAATTGATGAATGGACATTCACAAAGCACACCCATACGCGGATTGGGATTCGAACCCATTCAGTTCAGCGCATGTTGAATAGTGTGAAGACTGTTGACCCTCTACGGAACTTGCTTTCTTTTCTTTCTTTACATTATGTTTTATGGACGCCTATATATCCGTAATTAATTGGTTCTGTCGTTACATATCAACTCTTTTGCAGATACGTGGAATGATCGAAACGGAAGGAGGAGATAGGTGATATACGATTTGTCAACATGAAAGATGGTTTCAGTTTTGGCCCACTTTATGCACAGAAAGGCTAATTGGGCTGGATCTGCATTTTAAAGTGGAATCCGAACCACTTGTGCCTCAATCGGGTATCGAACCCGGGACCCCTTGATTAGAAGGCAACGACGTTACCACTACGCCATCGGGGATACCAACATGAAAAATAGGGATTCCTGAATTAGTCCAGAAATCCCGAGAATATTGAATCCATTCTGGATTTCATTCCTTATCAAGAAGATATACACGGAATAAGAAATCAGAATGTTACAACTCCGGCATGTAATTCTGCAGATATGTACCATTTGTAACCGCGTATAAACCAGTGCCGTGGTCATGACACTTGTTATGCATTGATGGAACGCAAATGGTGGGAAATAACGGCACGCGCTCCTCTTTTTCGCACGGCTTCGCGGAGGAGTGGGAACGCGGGGAGGCCTTGACCCAGACCGTGTTGCCCCCTGACCGAGATCCACATCGCAAGGGCCACGCCCCGCCTATATGCCGATGACACTGCGTTCTTCAGTTCCGTATATCAAACACTTCAAATATTTGTTGGGCGTGAGCGTCTCCGGCTTCGTTCTCCACTACATCTCTACTTTCTTTTCGGATGCGGGATTTCATATCTCCCCCCCCCCCCTCCCCGTTCTAACTCAAAGTCCAATCTAGCTCCAAGGTCTTTGCATTAGTAAGAAGACAGCCTTTTCGGGGCATCAGTATTCACGCTCTGTAGCGTTGGCAAGATTTCCTTCTCTAAAGTCTTTATTGGTCTCGTAGATAATCTGAGATAGATTACCAACAGGGTTCCGAGTGTTCTTTGTGAGTGTCCCTTAATCAATTTCATCTTGTCGTCGTGATTAGCCAAAAGTGGCAGAAAAGCGACGCTAAATAACTCGGATCATATTGGCCCTATCGTTCCAGTCATCTGCTCTCCTCCGACAAGCCGTGGAGATTTATATGCATGGTGTCACCCGATAGACCAGGAGGTATTTATAGATTTCACGCCGATCACAACACCATTGTATCACCTGATGGTATCTCTTGTATGGGAAGGATGGGTTCGGCCGCTGAGATTTATGGGGGAGTAGTCCCATAGCCACGGCGCAAGTGTCTCCCTCGGAAGAAGGCGAGAGATAGCATCTGGCGGCTTCCTTTGGAAGGGACTTTCGCCCGGTCGCCGAGTGCCATCCTCCTCCTTCAGGGATGCAGAGGAATTCTGTGGTCAGAGAACGTTCTCTTGTTTTCTCCTCAGGCATTGTTCCCCGCTTCGTTCCTCAAGAACAAAACCTTTTGTTTTTGTTTACCTACTTAGCTTGTTTATATTTTGAGCTTACTTAATCCAGACTTATTCGACTTGTTTCGGCAGATTTTTAGGAAGTATGTAAATGTTAGGATTGCAATAGCCAAGGAGAAATGAAGACATTATCAGAAGAACGGGACAAATAGAGTAACGGAACAAAAACATTTCCTCTCCTTTGGAAAAACCACTATGATATTCCAATTTCTGAAAAATATCATCTGCTTAGAATTCCTTCTACGTAGATCTAGAACGTTCACGTTAATCTTCGTGTGGCTTGCCTTCGGTGTTACCTATATATCTGTTCTTTAAAATAGGTTTACGTTCACAGCAAAAAACTGATTTCTTTGAATTATAGAAACACGTTTGGATATGCTTTTTAGTAACCGTGAACCAAAAATGTGACACCCTCTACTAAATATGGTTATTTTGATAAGCAGATATACACGATTACTGAAAGTTTGGTTCTGTTTCATCTTTCGCCTATGTAAGAAATATATAAATTAGGAACAAACTTTTTTTCTCTGCGTAGCCACGAAATTATTGCGAATATCTAGACAACAGCGAAAGCAAACCACACAAAGATGAAAGATGTAAGTGACTGCTCTGGAATTAATTCTAAGCCAATTTTTTTTTTTAGAATTTGAAATATCATAGCTGTTTTTCGAGAGGGAAGATATTTTCGAAAGCTGCTTTGCTCGCGTAGTCCAAAGGTCCAACCTGGCCTTAAATAATAAAAAAAGAAAATTTAAAAATAATAAAAATTCAAAATGGAAAGAAAAAATGAACTACTCTCACAAGTAATCAAATACCCCAAACTACAAATAAATTTTACCCCACCTCTTAAATATTTTTTACTGTTCATCCACTTTATTTCACCCATACATGCAACCATTTACAGTAATTTATATTACAGGATACTCTAAATTCCAATTATGAAGTTTTATCCGTTAAACGGAACACCAATTTCCAATTTTTCATTTTCTAATAACCATAAATAAACCTAAATAAACAATTTCTAGAACTGAAACAAAACTAACCAACATACTTTTTTCATAATATTTAATTCCAATTTGCAATTAGAGTTAAGATCAAAATAAGTTCAAAACTGAGTGTGTAACCGACCTGTTCTGGATCCCAGAATACGCCAGGGATAAAATTACGCTTTGTAACATTGTATTCACTTACATGTAAACACAAATAAAGTTTGTGAATAGATAAACGGGCGAACCGCAACTCAGAGAAAACTGACGCCCTGTTTTTTATTTAAAGGCAAAAAGTTCATATCCCTGAATGTATGCTGGCGGAGGAGGGACCGTCAGGGGGTCCCCCCCTTTTTTTAAAATCACATCATAATTTCCTTGTTCACGAGTTTAATGTTCAAAAATTCTAAGTTGGGGACTTTTCTAAACAAAGCCTTTCAAGACACATGAATTCAACGTGTTGTTCAAGATACATTTGATCGTGTACTGAGGGCTTTATACTAAGTCTCGTTCCGATTTTGCAGACGTCTGTCTTGATTCGGTATCATCCTAAAAAAAATTATTGACAGAGAGAAATTGCATTTGCCTATTGGACTGTTTGCCACGCACAAGCGTGTTCAACAACCTAAGACTGCATGCAATTAACCACATGTCACGATACAAGGTCCCGTATTCACAGGTGAAGGAATGCTGTATCTAAATTCCTTTGACGAACTGTGTTGGAAATTTGTATACTGTCAGTCCACACTTGCTCGGTGCCAAGGGTCAATGCATAGAACGGTGTATGAATCGTAAATCGTGGTAATATTCCCTGAGATCGGGGAAGAAATTCTCATCTCGTTTCGTGGAGCCTTGGATGGTTCTGACATTATTTGAGGAGCGGTCATCAGACAGAAATTGAATTCAGGCCCGCTCAATGCTAACCGTCACGTGCTTTGCAGTCTGGACATGATACTCTTGTGGATTTCAAGAGGGGATGTCATCTCAAGGCCAATCTTCAGGGCGAACTGAAATCTATCAGAAGCAGAATTGAACCCAGTAGGTGCGCGTATAGGTTTTTAAGGTACATCTGTTCGGAATTTCTTCTTAGAGCTTGCATGGGCTGGGTCGTGTTGAAACAATGGATGCAACTGCATTGCTCAAAAGTGTACTGAAAGCAAGAATACATTTATCTAGAACAGTGATTCCCAACCGGGGTGCGCGAGATATTTTAGGGATAAACGAAAAAAAAATATTATTAGGAAGTAGGCAAAAGAAATATTAAGTCGAATAAATTACTCTCATGCCCAAAAGATGGTGACCCTGATCGACGCACTCGTTCTGAACTGAACTGGTGCTGTATAATACCTTTGAAGATATTATAATACCTTTGTTCTGAACTGTATTTTATTCTATTGTTCCTTATATTATCTTTCAATAAATCAATAACATTAGTACTAAAGTAGGTATTCATTTGACAATAAATTGAACTTGTTCCTGATAACATATTCCACTTCCATTTAAGATTATTTTTTTTTAAAAAAAAATCTAACAAGGGTGCCCCAAGATTTTAATCTCATTCCCAAGGATGCCACAAACGTAAAAGTGTTAGGAATCCATGATCTAGAAGAGGAAGATCCAGATTCAGATGGCCGGTTGACAGAGTAGAAAAATCTGAAGATCAAGAATGAAGTTGAAAGTATGGAGTGAGACAGCAAAGTCGTTTTTGAATTTTTTTACTTTTAAAAAACCTCCATATTATTCCAAAATCAGAAAATTGGCATCTGCTTAGAATTCCTTCTAGAGCATTTTGTGATTCTTCGTGTGGTTTGCTTTCGTTGTTGTCTATATATTCACAATAATTGAATAGGCTTACGTAGCCTATTGAATAACTATTGAACTTTATCATAAACTAATAGTCTCATAATACTCTAAAGTTATTATTATTATATCATCTACTCGAACCACCAGATGAATGAATATTCAGCGCAACTGTATCATTATGTTATTTATATTTCGTACAGTTAGTGTACTGAGATGCATAGTTATTAAATTTTGTATTGACAAGCTTTCTGCTTTTTTCTAACTTGAAATGAACTATGTCAATTTCCATGCACGACGGTTTGACCCCCTCTCCCGACGCACATGCACTAGTACATCTTTTACACTATTAAAACACAATTCATAACATGCATTGAATTCAATACATACCCCAAAGCCAATGGCGCACCCCCCCAAATCATATCATGCGCTCTCCCTCCCAAAATCATATAATTCGCTCCCTCAAACCATATCGTAACCCCAACAAAGTATTTAATTACGACAGCGTGTCTACCGAAATTAACGTTTTTCTTAGCTTTACTGAGCATTGTACTTAATCTGACCCTCCTCCCTAAACAGGGGTGCCCATCACTCATGACCGCCCCTATAATCGTTTATCCCTCCAAAATAGTTTGGATGTATACATAATAATATATGTCTATTTGAATGAGAGATCCATATTTTTTAATTGTTCGATTTTCGAAAAAAATTAAAGCTAGCACACTGAAGAGTGGATATTGCCTCCGTCAAAAATATAATTCTCAATCTGCACACCAGAATTTCCACAACAGTCTAACACAATAGTAATACACAACAATTGGATGCCCTCCTCAATTTAATGCTCAATCTCCCTCTAACTAAAATATCCGCCATAATGTAAGACCTAGAGTTGGATACTGCCCCCCCAAGGTATAATTCAGAATCCCCCCACTCTTCGATAATACCCTTAAACACTGTCTTTTCTTCATCTAATGGATTAAATATGGTGCATTTAAGGTGTAAAATGTTTACATATATTCTGTAAAATATATATAAATGTTGAAATTTATATTATTTGAAGGTAAAAATCCCCCCAAAAAAATTTCGATGGCGCACCCTGCGCCATAATACCTCCTTGTGGGCACCCGTGCATTCAATTCAATTGAAGGGCGAGTTCACCCTGTGGCTGTTCTCCCATCTGCCCTGTTGCTTTCATTTCTTCAGAAATACCACTGGATTTCTGTCGTCAACGAGTACAGCAGTGGTGATGCTGATGGAGTGCTGAGATGAGTTACGACCCCCAGAGGAGTGACTGCTCCCCCGTCTGTCTCTAGTTCAGATTCCCTTTCTAAAAAATTTCTGACGTTTCTACTGAATAACAGTGAGCCGCCATATCAAAAACGTTTCTGCGTCACAGGTGACCTTTCACTATCTCTGACTTACAGGACAACATGTCGCTTGTCTTTCCAGTCAGGATCCTTTTATGAACCCAGAGAGCGGGAAGAAATGAAAGTCAAAATCTGAATCTTGTCCACAGAAGCGTCTGAGACAGAGTGTGGCCTTGCCGTAACACTACAACCTTTCCCCCTTTGAATCTCCGCCATGCATACAAATGCTTGGGCTTATTTCCCAGTAACCCAGCGTCTCATCAATAATTCGTTTAATTCGTCACTCACTCATTAAGTCTGGTGGATTGGGAAGAGGGTGGCAGCAGCGTCGTTATTGAAATAGGCAAAAGTAACAGGTCTTGTCATCGTGAATGATTTGTGTTTCATTAACCCATCGCCCCTTCCTCTCCCAAAAGGTGGTCCAAAGATCAAGCATCCTCTCGCTTTCGTCTGGAGAAAACCTGGCGAGAGCTAACGAGCCCAAAGGTCAGATGGCAACAATGCCAGTGCTAAAAGGATTGTCGTTGTTTTACAGAGAAAGTGTAGGAAAATCTTAGAAAGGTCAATAATTTTAGGGATCCTCACGATACCGTCATCTGTATAATCGGAACTTGATTGATTTATTGATTTTACTTAGCTTCTCTGCAACTTTTGGCTAATCGCCAAGATATGGGTAGGTGATGAATGATGATATTGATGAAGGGACACTCACAAAGAACACCCTGGCGTCGTAGCGCGTTGTGGTAACCACTAGCGTATAATTGAGACGATACCGTCGCTTACTGTTCAACGGTCTCGTCTCTTTCGGGACTTGAGTAAATTATTTGAAAATTTCGGTCAAATCAAGATTGCTTTGTTGTGCCACTGATTTAAGAATGCAGAATGCACGAGTGTGGCCAGCCATCGAGCCTACCAACCTTGTGGAGCGTGAGCGGGAAGGTTAGCGATAGGTGCTGGGTTGAGATGACGTCATCGGCTCGCTTGCTGGTTGGTTGCTACTGGAGTTATGACTCGCTCTCAAGCTGCAAATGCATAACAGCCAGAGATGCTGTGGAATCAATCTCACCCTTCCAAAGGATGATTCCCTATGTTAGCTTGTTTTGTATATTCTTATATGGATTTCGAGATTTGAGATGAGAAAGAAAGTGGCATTTGAAACTCGTGACGAAACTAAGAACGAGCTGTGCCGAGTCTTGTCTCGTCTCGGTACGTGCCGACCTCCGGGGCGAAATGGTTAGTATACACCACGCTACGACGCCTGGAGTCCCAGGTTCGAATTCAGGCTTGGGCATTGCTGTTCTTTGCGAGTGCTCCTTCATCAAATAATCTCTCTTCATCATCGTCGCGATTAGCCAAAAGTAGCAAAACTGGAAATAAAAATCAGATGACATTGTCTTGGTACGAGTGCTGATAAATATTTCAATGTCAAATTACGTCAATTGCTTAATGATATTCTTAAAGTCAACAGACGATGCCAGTGGTATATGACATCCTACCAGCGGTCATCTAACTCAATACTGATGGTCGCTGTTACCTTGCAATCAAGGGATCTAGGTTCGATCCCCGAGGCAGCCACATTGCACAGGCGTTAAGATCCCACGTTAAGGTATAGCTCCAATCCAGAATAGCCTATTTGGACATGAAGTGGATTTATAAAAATACCTTTCATTATCTTAATTCGTGTTTCTGTATCTGCAGGGCAGAAGTTGCGTATGTAAGTATGCATTTATGTGGTGTTGACAATAAATGTGTCATTTCTCATCCGCAGGGGTCTTCTGACGTCACAGAGGCAGGTCGCCATGATCTCCGAAATGCTCCACTCCGCGTCCCTAATCCACGATGACGTCATAGATCAGTCGGATTTCAGACGAGGAAAGCCCAGCGTCAACGTCTTGTTTGAACAGAAAAGGGTAAGTTCCCTCTCAGTTCCCCATTCATCTGAATTGATCCATTGAAAATATCATTGTCGATGCCTGTACTTGCAGAAAAAAATACTTCGATTCGTTATTATTGGAGTTAAATAAATTTATCTCCTAGTAAGATCAACGCACTACATTTTTGGAAGAAATAAATCTGTACAAAAGGGGGCGTGAGGGGCTTCAGCCTCCACCTACAAAGGTGTGTGCACTGGAGAGATCTGTGATATGGGAAAAGAAGATATCTCGATGTGACTACTGAAACGTCCGACGTTAAGCACAGGGTTGTTAAATGTCCAGGAATTTTAAATAAATTCAATTCCGGTCCAGTAGAGAGAATCACCAAGCGTAAATGGGTTCTGGACCATAAGTAACTTTTTAATCTGTAAAGTATTTCAATTTGGTCCAGGAACCTTTTTTTCGGAATAAATTTAAATACGGTCCAGAAATATTTTTCCGGATCAATTTAAATCCGGTCCAAGTTCCGTATTAAATTGAAACAATACGCAACTTTGACCGAATTTAAATTGTGCGAGAAAAAGGTTTCAATCCTGTTGCGGAACCCATTATAACTTATGGGTTGCTGGACCTTTAACAATCCTGGTTAAACATGGTGTTGCGATGTAGTTGACATGCAGGGCTTGAAATCAACAGTTTGTACCTTCTAAACAGGGTGAATAAAAATCATGATTTTTATTTTAAAAAAATATTTTTGATGATTCTTTTTATTTAAATCTGATTTTTTTTTATTTAAATCCATTTTTTTTAAAAAAACACTCTTTAAATTGCTTGTATGGTTTTTGGCACCATACATATAGATGTACGTATGTTTCATTACAGAAAGACTTTAATGATAATGACACTATTAGCGGTTTAACATGATTAGTATTTTGTATATTTTTCTACACAAAAGGTTTGCTATTTTTAAACATAAAAATTATTTAATTTTAAATCGAGAGAAATTTAAATGTGTTTCCTTTCGTATGAGTTTCACCCCATCAGTACATATATTTTGTTTCCTTTCTTAGAGCCTAGTAAACACCAATAAAGGATTACAAGATTAATGAACTTTCACCAAAAGTGATTTTAATGTCTACAAAATCCTAATGTACATTATTCTATAAATTATTTCTTTAAAGTGATTTAAATCAGTGATTTTTTTTTTAAATCACCTGATTTAAATCTTGATTTGAACGGCGATTTAAATCACCACCTTGGTTCTAAAAGTGCCATTGTCAAATGGTACGTCTAGTTGAAGAACGCTTTCTGCATTGAATCCTTACTCTTGAGTTCTGTTTCCGTATTCTCGCAGAATCGTGTTAGGCACAGTCTGTAGAGAGCGTGCGTGAGTTTTGGTCATTCCCACGCTAGATGTTTACCAGCATGTTCAAGGTAGAACGAGCGCCTGAACGCGATATTTTGGTTTTTGGAAAGGATGTTTAGCACGTTGATGTCATGCGGCAGATATCAGTAAAGTTTTCCACTAAGGACCGTGCAAATTAGGGGAGTTGTTAAGTGGCACACCTGCATTGAGACTGTACGAACATGACATCTCATTCCTAGAACAAAGACAGGACCGTTTTCATTTATTTATTTTCTGATATAGTGTTACTCTTGTACACTTATGTACATTTTTCAAGTTTAATCTCATAATCGAAATAAAGAAATAGATTCTTGAATCTATATTGGAGAATATGTTCTGAGTTTTGTTCGACTGCAAGTCATTATACATTCCCGTGCTCTGAGAGGTGTCATACTCTCTCACGGTATGTATTGATGCTATTATTGTATTATTATTGCTACTAATACATATATTGCACCTCGTCCCGCATAACATAATAGATATATTTGTTGTTGCTTCCGTTTGCAAACGATAACTCTAAATATCAACCTTCAGTTTCGTAGATTCGAATTCTAGGAGTGACAGAGCTGTGCCTGATTCCTACGCAGTGCGTAATCGTGTTTAAAATTTCCTCATGATTCATGATCTTCATAAACGTGGAAATAAGCTCCCTCTGTCCCTTCTGGGTAAACGGATTTCTCAAAGAATACAGAAACTGAAATGTCCTTTAGAAAGCATGCGGAAATGCTCCTGTAGAAAGTGCAGGAGCGACGACGGCACGTGGTCTCAAATTGCAACTCATCTTTGAAGCAAGATGGTCCTCAATCCGTGGCCCTCCGCTTCCAGTTTTGCAGCCCTGTTGAAGAAGGTGTGTTTCCTTCCCTTTTGTTGTATTGGATTTCTTCCATGCTCATTTTTTGTATTCATTGATTTCGTAACTCCCCCTCCCCCTCCACTTTCAAAAGTAGACAAATTTATATTCGTTAAATTTTACGTCGCCTATTACCTCTCTGGGGTAATCGCGACGGTGTGGATGAATGGTGACCTGATGATGGAACTAGCACAATGATACGCCTTACCCACGGTTCGAATATGGTACCCAGGATAGAGGACAGAGGTACTTCCTTCCAATAATCTAAAGGTATAAATATATGTATGATAATGGTACCCTCCAAATGTTCAACATGCGTGCAATTGATGTGCGAGGTAGAATCATGTTTTTTTTTAGCTTGTAAATAATGAAATTTCTAATTCAGTCGCTTTTCCGTTGTTTCTAGAATTCTAGAAATAATTGCAATTTGTAGCGCTCTACGAATAAATGAAAAATCCTCTGACAGTGTGGTCGAAATTTCAATCGCGCTACCGCCTCTTCTTTCATTAAAGGAAAAAGTTGAAGCTTTTTTTCCCGTCATTCTTTCCTTTCTTGCATGAATTTTTACTCAATTCTCTCCTTCAGAGCAAACACAAACATCCATGTCTTACCCGGAATTAAAACTCCCAACCCTGGCGTCGTAGCGCGCTGTGCTAAGCTAACCACTCTGCCACGGTTCGATACCCGGTGGACTGTAGGTCTAGTCACAATTAGTCACATAAAAGTGGACTTAAAAAACAGAACTCAACCAAACCAAAACAAGCGACACGTGCAACTTGTCGTGTCCCTTGATTTCGAAAAGTTGCATTGATTACTGATGGTTCGCTTCCAAGCATGTTAGCGAAACTCTTCAAGATTATCAATGGTACTGGTACTTCACCTCTTCGCGTTATCGCTTTATCCTGTAAGTACGGGCGTAACCGCATTCAAGATTTCATAGTTAATGCAACCGCTGAGAGGAAGATTGCAGTAGAAATCTGTCGCAGCGTCACGACTGTCACCTTGATGCCCCAGATCTTTCATCAGGATCCTTGCAGATTTGGCGATTGATGTCGTTCCTGACGCACCAACCACAGGGTGTGATCCTCGCTGCTACTTCCTGGTGCAGGAGATTATGGTGAAACAATGCACCCATGGGAGATCTCTGCCCCCAATACAACCTCTTCTCTGTATCTGATCAGGGAAAGTTTCCTGCAGATTTTTTTTTCTATACGCTAGAATGCTGTTGAGGGGTGTAGTCGGAATACGTAGAAACCAGATACGCATCTACATTGTAGAAAATTGACTCAAGAAATGAAGGTCTATAGACTGTTAATTTCTGATGCAGTAAAGAATTACCGTAGTCGTTTTAAAAGTATTACCGGCTACTACATATTAACGACAATTATGTAATTTCAATGGCACAGTTTTTATAAATACGTTTAATGTGCACTCGTGGGTGTCCCTTCATTATATCGACACTAATCCTCATCGTCGCGATTAGCCAAAAGTGGGAGACAAGCTACGCTAAATAACTACAAATACAGAAATAAATAACAATAGGACTTGCTCCATGTGAATACTTTTTTTTTTGCTGATGATGGGGATCGAACCTGTCATAAGCAACTACTCCACGGTTAGTCGTATCAAATTGTAAGAAGTAGAAACACTAGACAAAGGATAATGTCTAATTAACATCGCATGCTAATAACGAACGAGAGCCATTAACATTCAGAGAAGTAAGAGAAAAAATTCTGACCTGGATCAGAGTGAGGTCAGTTATGTTATTCCTATTTGAGACATTTGTAATAATTGTTTTCTTCAAGCCATTTTCACTACCTTAATTCATTAGAAAATTTTACAAGACAGAAACTACAAAACATTTTGGCTGGATATTTCTTAACTACTGTTACCTGAGGTTATATATACATGACCCCACCATGGTCTCAAGTGCCTCGTATTGAGTCTAAGGCGCGGTTTAGACGGAAGCATTTCCTTTAACATTTTCGTTAGCACACGCAGCACACACATGTCCAAAATATATCCACTGGATACCTTTTGGATAATATTTGTGTCGGAAGTTGTGGATATCCAATAGATATCCAGGAATGTCCAATTGACATCCACTGGACATCCATTTGCCCGCATACGTGATATCCAGAAAGGATATGTTTTGGATATTTTCGGATCACTTTTGGACATCAAGTGGGACGTAATCTGGACATTATGCTTTGATTTAGACTTTTTGTA
Source organism: Lepisma saccharinum (assembly GCF_977018435.1). Taxonomy (NCBI): domain Eukaryota; kingdom Metazoa; phylum Arthropoda; class Insecta; order Zygentoma; family Lepismatidae; genus Lepisma; species Lepisma saccharinum. Next base: position 42,653,648 of record NC_139252.1, read on the forward strand.
CGTACTTTGGATATTGTATGAACACGAAAAGTCCAGTTTTTGATCTCGTCTGGATATTATTTCGATATGAAAGGATGCATGCAACACGAACATTGGATGCACGCGAACTGAAAATGATGTGTATAGCTACTGTCCATGCTAAATATATATAAGGAACGGGTTTTCCCGGTTGAGCTAAGTAGGATGTACTCGATTTTTATCTCGAGTGTATTGTAGCCTTTAGTAAGACTAAATCGAAATTTTCTGATTCTAAGAAAAAAATATTAAATCACTAAATATAACAAGTAAATAAGTTTAGAAACGCTAATGCTTCAATGCAATTATTGTTTCAATTGCAAGATCAAGTATAAAAAAGTATACACAACGGGAATAATATGACAATTTTCTAGGGGTGTGCGGGACAGAATTTCTTGGGTCGGGACGGGAAATTTTTTAAATTCCGACATTCGGGACGGGAAAAATTAGCTTTGTCGGGAAATTTTCGGGATGGGAAATGTTGACTTCCTTGTTTCATCACTGAAATTTCCAGCTTACTTTCTCGTCCATACGTTGTAGTCTCCAAGCCACAGTTTCATCCTTGCGTTGAAGTCTCCGAATTTCGCCTCCTTAATTCCCATTTTCCGGTATCTCGGGGGAGAATCTTTCACGGTAACAATGAGATCTTTGCAGCGAGACATTGTTATGCTGCGGGTTACATTGTTCACCAGTGTAAGGCAAGCGTGATAGTTACGGCAGGGGAAAGTTGACATTAAATTCATATTGTTACAAAAGGGGGAAGAAGAGCCTCATATTCTCAAACAATCGCCTTCGTCACTGTGGAAACCTTTCCAAATTTACGGTTCGTGGCTCGGATCGTGAATAAAAGAGTTACGAAATGTTAATTTCCCATTTCAACTGTGGGTTTTAAGAAGCCAGGCACTTAGAACTAATTTCGAGAGAAGGGTAGGAACCAAGTGTCTCACATGTAATAATGATAATATAGTATATAATTAATAGGTTAATAAGATTAATATGCCCATTGTTAATAATATTAAAATAAGTATTAATAATAATAATTATTATTGTTACTACATTTAGAGGTAAAAATATAAGAATTGAGGTATTCATTATCCAGTTTTTGCCTAGTTTACGTCACTCAAATTTGTATAAACACAGCTGTACTACAAAAGAAATTGTCAGCATTTGCAGCGGGGCCGAAACCTTTTTTCTAGCACAATTTAAATTTGGTCATTTAAATTTATCCGGAAAAAAGTTTCCTGGACCGAATTGAAATACTTTACAGATAAAAACGCTCTTTACGGTCCAAAACCAATTTACGCTTGCTGATTTTATTGTAATGCGCATTATTATTGTTAATGGTACACATAAATTTTCCCAGGCACTGTCAACACAAAGCTGTATAATCACACACTAATCCTTATATTTATGTAAGTTCGGTGGAAATAAATCAACTTTATTGTTTCCTCCTTCCCTTATTTGTTATTTTATTACCGGGATCTAAGTATAGGGTGAAGAAAAGGGGCTAGCGAGAGGTTGTGTAAATAGGCTCAGACCTTGTTCGGAGTGACGCCTCCGTCCTCCAGGTACATAACATACCTGCGCTCTTTCTTCCACGATGTTTACTCACTCAAACCAAATCCAAAACTGATCTCGAAATTTCCTTCCGATCTTCTCAGATCGGTTCGGTTGCTTTGCTTCCAATATCTGTCGATTCAGGTCCGTCTGTCAGGCTGGTACCTTTCCATGGATGAGGCAAGTAATGGAATTTGTAAGGTCTGCATTCCAAACCGACGAGAACATCCTGTCTCCGTAATGTTTCGTTTTCAAGTACACCTAATTTTTACCTACAAGTCAACATTATATTACACAACGATAGACATACTTTGCTTATTTAATTTTGGACTTGGGACTTTGGGGTCTTTGGGGTCTTTTGGGACGGGTCCGTCCGTTCCCCCTGGGCTCCCGTCCAAATACGCCATTGTTAGAAGCCAAAGCTAGAATTTCGGGGTGGGGTGTGTTTCATGTGGCCAAATATTTGGAGAATGATCATGTATTATCTTTTTTGGTTCTTGAAAGACAACATGCAACTTTGTCTTAAAATAAAAAAACGTAATTGTCGTGAGACAGACACGTCATGAAGGAAAGAACGAGTTCTGAATATCAATTGCTTCACTTAAGGGGGCGCTCTTCATTTGCGTGTAGTGGTAACACTGCAAGTGGTTTAGTGCTCTTGCCCTTGGTACGAGCGGACCTGGGTTCGATTCTGGTGGGTGGCTCCAAAATTTCGGTGTTGACCCACCATCAGGAGGACAATTTGAGAGCTACTTGAAAAAACGTAGCGGGTTCCTGTATCGAAAGTCAGGAAACAGCGGCGATGGAACTCAGTGCGCTGATCACTCGTCACCCAGTGAAAAATCTGCGTGGTCGGAGGGTTGTGGGGAGGCCTGTCGGGGGATCAAAAGTTAGAACTAGTACATTCTTTAACAGACAGCATGTACCGAGCTTCCCTTCATTGATTTCATCATATCATTCATCCTCATCTTCCCTATGGCATAGAAACGAAGAAAACTAAGAATAATAATCATTATAAATATAATTAAACACATGAGGAAGAAATTTAGTACATTCAGTTATTCTTTTGTACGCCGCTTTTATGCCTGATTAAACGCGACGATGAGGTGCAACTGAAGACATGACGTAATACCCAGACCAGGACTCTAAGCCAGAACCTTTGGTGGAGACCTCAACTTGCTCGGCCACTTAGGCGGCAATTATTCGTCGATCTGTCTTAGAAATAATGCAAATATCCTCCAAAGATGAGGAAGTAATGCAGAACGGGGCAACCTTAGTCAAAAGTAGAAAATTAAGCGTGTGCTTCTGTTAAAGGCGTAAGATAGTGGCGAAGTTTGAACAAAATAATTCAGAACTCCACGAACTTTGTTTCTAATGCCTTTTTGACCAATGAGCGTACAGATTTTAATCCGCACGCAGGTCACAAGACGATTCACGTTTCACTTTTGTAAAAGTGGTCACGTACTTCTGTAGTAGACGAAACCGTGCGAGGTTCCATCTCTCTACGCAAGTCTACTCTTTAAGTTCGCTCTTGGACAACATGTGGACTGAGGGTTGCGCACGATTTTCGAGCCACTGGAAATTGAGAAAGGGAGCCCCCTCGCGGTGACATCTGAGAACTGACATTGCCTTTTTATGAGCTCTTCGTTCCTTTCTGTATTTGCCAGCGACGCCATGATAATTTACAGTGCCAGAAAATTCAGAGCTGTAACTTTTCTCGAATCCTTTGTGGACTTCCTCCACCCCTTTTTAGGAGAGATCGTTTTCTGAAGAGGATCTGACAAGGGTGAAGGTAACCGATTCAACCCTGGAATTTCCCAGTTGTCTGGTTTCCACACCTGACGCTCACGCAACCAACGCATCAGGAACTCTGGCACTTTCTCTGAATACCCTTGGCCTTAGAGGAACCTTGTCTTCCAGAGTTGAAGAAAACTTTCTCTTTATCTTATTTCGAGAAAATTTTAAGTGTTATGATTAGAAACCAGAGTTCCATGTACTAATGGGTGCAATGAGTATGCAATCGAGTATGGTGCCACAAGCATATGTGTGTGTGTATATGTAATAATTATTATATACAGGACACGACAGTGAATCGGGCGATTTTAAATACTCCAAACTTAAGACAAAATAATACATAAGAAAACATGCATAATTAAGACAAAATGAACTTATTTTTTCATTGAAGAAGAAATACCAAAATATTTTGATCTGTTTGAAAATAGCATTACTCCATTTCGTTCTACACATAGTCTGTTAGGTAGGTAGATTACACATAACATTGCGCAACATGACCAAAGGAATTTGAGCCACCTCTTCTCGGATCTGATCTTTAAGTTCATTGAGGGTGCGTGGGGGGGGGGGGGGGTTGGAAGACTTTTGCTTTCAGATATCCCTGTTTCCGAAATGCACGCTGCACGTACACGTAACTATCATTGTTTTGTAATACGCCTGTACACTAAGCTAATGCGCGCTGTGTCCCGTTCCACGAGTACATCATAAATGAATGGTAAAACAGGGCTCAAGATGGCGGTAGTCACGTGTTACCTCTGACGCAACAACTAGCCGTATCAAATGTTGCAAAATTGCCCGATTCATTGCCGCATCTTGTATTACGTAAACAAGCATTTTATTCCATATATTGACAAGGATCCAAGTTTCATTTCTTCAACAGTAATGTTATCAGGCCATGTACTTGATATTGCTTATCTTTTACACAAGTTAACAATGCCCAGTAACAATAGCCATTGATAACAAAGAACGGCTGTGTTTCAGAATTCGAAACAATGAAAGACAATATAACGTTAATTAAAGTCTATTACATAAAGTCCAGTGTCCTTCATACAATTAGACCATATCGACGAATTTTTTAAAAGTTCAAGACCGAAAAATGTGTAATGTGTATTAATAAATTTATTCAGACACAGACATTTTCTAGGGAATTGTATCACGAATCACGATAGGAGGCAATCCTACTTTGTGCCACAAGAGTTGGTCTGAAATCGCGATACGTCTGCAGAAACGGTCATGGAGCAAATAAAATTGTCTGTTCACTTATTCTTCCCTTTTCCCCTTTATTTGTGCCTTTTTCTTTTATTGTATTTTTTTCGGTCTTTTATTCTCAGTTTTAACAGTATCCTTGTTCCTTTTTACTTTTTCTTTCATGTTGTTTTTGTTTTCTGTCCTGTTTTCTTTTTTTTTTTGTTCCTTGTCTCTTCCTCTGTCTCGTTTATTTCTCCCCTTCTCTCTTTCTTTCTCTCCTCCTCTCTTTCTACATTTTTCTTGTTTCTCGCTTCTACATTCCTTTCTCTCTCTCTGGGTATTTTTCAATTTCTATATTTCGCTCTTCGTTTCTATCCTCTCCTTTTCTTTCTATATTTTCTATTTGTTCCTATATTTTATTTCATTGTATCTATATTTTTCTTCTTTGTTTCTATGTTTTCTATGTTCCTTACTATTATTTTCTTTTTGTTCCTTACTAACGTTTTCTTTGTTTTCATCCTTTTCTCTGTTTTATCCTTAACACTTCGTTTTATTCTATCCTGTATTCATTTTGTTTATCTATCCTTTTCTCTTTGTTTCTGTCTACCCTTTACTCTTTTATCCTTTCCTCTTTGTTTTCTATCCTTTCCTCTTTGTTTTCTATCCTTTCCTCTTTGTTTTTCTGTCCTTTCCTCTTTGTTTTTCTGTCCTTTCCTCTTTGTTTTTCTGTCCTTTCCTCTTTGTTTTTCTATCCTTTCCTCTGTTTCTTTGTATCCTTTCCTGTTTCTTCGTATCGTTTCCTTTGTTTCTTCGTATCGTTTCCTCTGTTTCTTTGTATCGTTTCCTCTGTTTATCCTTTCCTCTGTTTCTTTTTATCATTTCCTCTGTTTCTTTTTATCATTTCCTCTGTTTCTTTTTATCATTTCCTCTGTTTCTTTTAATCATTTCCTCTGTTTCTTTTTATCATTTCCTCTGTTTCTTTTTATCATTTCCTCTGTTTTTCATTATCCTTTTCTCTGTTTGTTTTTATCCTTTTTTCTGTTTCGTTTTGTCTTTTTATCCTTTCCTCTGTTTGTTTCTTTTTATCCTTTTTCTGTTTGTTTCTTTTTATCTTCTTTTTATCCTTACCTCTGCTTCTTTTTATCCTTACCTCTGCTTCTTTTTATCCTTTTCTCTGTTTCTTTTTAATTTTTATCCTTTTCTCTGTTTCTTTCTATCCTTTTCTCTGTTTTTTATCCTTTTCTCTGTTTCTTTTTATCCTTTCCTCTGTTTCTTTTTTATCCTTTCCTACGTTTCCTTTTATCCTTTCCTATTTTTGTTTCTTTCTATCCTTTTCTTTGTCTCCTCTATATCGCTTCTTATCCCTCCAATGATATTTTAAAATCTCTCTAGTCGTGTGTCTCTTTGGGTAGGGCGAGGGTGAGATAGAGCCCATCCTTTGGCAGAACCTCTGCTGAGTACTTCCCAATAGTGCCTTAATTCCGTTTTCTCTGCCAAAGCTCTTCTCTTTTTTTCCTATCTCCCGGCGGACTTTCCCTCTGCCGTGGGTTTGCGAATATTATTATTTGAGGTGTCCGGGCGGGGCTCGGTGGGAAGGGACGAGGAAGTAGGTGTGATCGCTCATTGTTCCCTCGGGTGCCGCCTCGCCAATAACAGGGTCACGGATGGAACTTGCTTCTCGCATGCCGCGGCAGGAACTCCCTCGGCGTTTGATGGCATTCGGGGCACTGGAGGCGAAAACTTTGTCGCCAAAATTTGTTCTCAGTTTTCAATCTCTTTTGCGATGAATTGCTAGGTGAAGAAACGAAGGTGCAGACTGTGCCTTATCCAGGATTCGAACCTGTGACCACTGCGCAACGGAGCGGGCAATTCAAGTTCGAAAAGAAGTAGCTTAATGCAACTGCGTCAAAAGTAATGGGACTGGTTCGGCAAAGCTAATTGTAGATGGCAGCACGATAGTTGTCGTTGAGCTTTGGACAGGCTTTCTCCTATTTAAATATATGGGGAATTCGATTTTGGACGTGCTAATATTACATTACTATGCAAGTTTAAACCTGATAATTTTTTTCGGAACAGATAGATAAACAATAAGTGCTGTGAAACTAGATTTTTTTAGAAAATATGATCGTCGACAATAGAAAAGATATGGAAACTAAAAAAACTTAAAATTTGCATAGTATTTTTTACCTCACAATTTACGTATTTTATTATTGTGAATTGGTCCGTTTAGAGAATAAAACATAATAAATCCCTACGACTGTGCTTTTGTTTTAATAGTTGTTTTAATAACTGGCTTTTCTTTGCGTGATATCACTTACTAAAAGTGGTCCTCTACTTTATGTATACATGTATCGAGAAGAAATAAGGCGAAAGTGCAAGAGGCCTGCTTAATCCAAAGAAAACATACGTGAACATTAAATTATTTGAGGAGAGGGCATAGTGTATAGTAATAAATATGTGCATACAACACTTAATATATATTTTTTTGGAGTATTTAGATAGTTTGTCAGATTCCAACACTCGCCGTTGAATTACGCATACTCCCAACCAGAAAACCTAAAGCGTGGTTGTAATTTACCTTTTGTATTGTGAACCCACGGCAAATTACACAAAATTAGTGCCCTTTGTGCATAAACACACACTACTTGGTCCGTTTGAGCTACCCATTGCGCATTAATATTAATTCTTAGTTTCACATGAATGCAATTTTTGGAAACTTATGACTTGATACATTATCTAAAAGATTTATGGTGTTTTTTTAATATGTACGAGAAACGTTTCAGTAGTTTAGGGGTCTCCCAGATGGCGCAGTGGTAGCGTCGTCGCCTTGTAATCAAGGGGTCCCGGGTTCGATACCCGGTGGAGGCACAAGTGGTTCGGATCCCACTTTAAACTGTAGGTCCAGTCCCGATTAGCCTTACTGTGCATAAAGTGGACTTAAAAAAACACCAACACCAGTAGTTTAGGGCAACCAAATGACGAACGAAATTCTGTACGATGCTGGCGCCACCGGAAAAGTTTGGCGATGAGCAGCAGGGTGCGAAATTACTGCAGAATGGTGGGGAGGAGCAGACACAGACACACACACTATATATACAAGAATTAAGACATTAGGAAGATAATAGTTTCCTACATAAAAATCACATCTAAATGCTATTACGTGTTTTATTAATATATTTAAATACATTGCGGTAGCTGACGAAAGGCGATGGGAAATGGAGAAGAAATAACAAGTCGGACTTATTCCTGTATTCTGGGGATTGCGGAGTTCAGTGTCCTTAGATATGAGGCTCTTTGTTGTCCGTTCTTTGTGTATGTTTTCGATATTATTCCAGTAAAGTACTATATTAGACTCCTAAACTAATTGTTTATGTTTGTTGTTAGAAGAAAAAGTCTCCCCCTCGGAAAAGTTTGGTGGGGAGGAAATGTCAGGACAAGATCGTTGGTGGGGGAATTTCCCCCGTCCCCCCTCCACACGGGATTTCGCACCCTGAAGCAGTCCCATTCTCTACTTCCAAACTCGAAAGGTCCAAGGTTCGATTCCTGACCTGACTGAAGTCACAGTCTCGTCTACCCTGCGTGGACTTTGGTGCAACTCGGACGTTCGTTGTTTGCGGCACCTGATCGCAAGGCCACGTGCCAGTCACGTCCGAGCGCCTTGTTGACGTCAGCGACAACAATCGGAGACGTCGCTTTGAATGGCGATCGGAAGGGGACGTACGGATCTGATGGAATCGCGCGAGGTCAAGACGTGTGTGGTTATCTTGTCATCCCTCACGTTTGGCTTCTGAGAGAAGAAAGAGTCTCGTCGATTGTCTGCCAAGCGGAACTGCAGTCATTGTCGTCTTTTTCTTCTTGTGCTCTTCGACGTGAAATTATCTCGCGCTGAGGTCATTGTTCATCCTGCACTTGTTTGCAAAGTACAGGCCAATCCAGTACCAGACTGTCAATTTGTAAATACATGGACGGATGCGCCAGAGCGAGAATTTCTTCGGGAACGAATCAAGGGATGAAGAAACGTTTTCAAGCTAGTTCTGCTTCAGCGGTCGCAACTACTTTGGTTCTTTCTTATGTGTTAATCTTTCTTCATTCTTCTCTCTTTTATTCCTCTTCTGTACTTTATTTTCCTTTCGTTCTCCCTGTTGCCATTTACTTGGCTCTTCCTCTTTCCTCTGTTTATGTTATCTTGATCAATTTCTCTGTCACTTTCTATATTTCCTTATCGTTTCTCTATTACCTTTTTTATTTCTCTTACTACTTTGATTTACCATTTAACTCCTTTCTTCTTCGGGTTTCCTTTCTTTTTCTCTTTTCCTTTATCTGCTTTTCTACATTTGTTCCTCTGCTTTTCCGCATTTGTCCCTTGGCTTTTTCATATTTCTTCGTCGTCTGCTTTTTCACATTTCTCAGTCTGTTTCACTGCCTCCTTTTCTTTGTCAATTTTCCTCCCTTCCCCTCCTCTCTGTCTGTCTGTGTTTGCAATTCTTGCTCTACCATAGCTTATTCTAGAAATCTCTGACGTAAGCTATTTGAGTGGGTATTTCACGGTGGGATCCACTTGGACTGGTTGGAGACACTGAACGAATACGAGGGATTGGTGAAATCATGGGAATAAACTGTGGAAAATATGAATATTCTTCGGTTAGGTCATAACACTTAAAAAAATATATATTCTCACGTAGAAAACCATTTCTGAATTTACTTCTCTCCACTTTCTAAGGAACGCTTGGGATTTTTCGAGGTAAGGGAAGATCTCTGGCATTTTCCCTTCCCCTCCATATAGATTTCCACCACTGCATCCAGTCATATTTCTAGGTGGTTTAGGAGGACAATAGGCGAAACAGTAAAAACAACGTCAACTAAATGTTATGATGTTGCTGACGGTGCACTTGTGTCCCAACATATAAGCAGCCAGCCTACATTCCTCGTCATGTTTGTTAACGTTTGTCGTTTGTTGACTAACGTCATAAAGAAACCAATACGCTGCCGCCTTGAATGCTGAGCAGGAGGTGATGTTATTGTGCGTGTAACAGTGGTGGTTGACATTGTGGTGATGCTTGCGTCGTTCTCCGTGGATAGAAAGTCGGTCGTGCAAACGCCACACCTCGCAGAGAAAGCTTCGATTCTCCACAGATTTTGGGGCCTCTTCCCCCCCCCCCCCCGACCTCTCGTCCCACCAAACAGGATCCGGTGTAGTTATGTGTAATGCCTGATCCGAGAGGCCCCTACGCACGTTTTTTTCTTCTCTTGTATGACCATTTATATACACAATCAGGAAACGGATTTGTATGTAAATACATATTTATGTATGAAACTGAAATCAGTTATATTTTATATTATCTTTGCGCATCATGGCCCGTAGACTAAAAAAAATTCCGTTTTTATTTTCCATATTTGTACATATATTCGTTTTTTGCTCATATTTTACATATTTGTTATTTTTACACATTATTTCCATATTTCACATCATTTCTGAACATATACTCCATATTCGCGCAATAACTACATGTCTCCGTGTGACCGAATGAGTTGGGTGAATTTCTTGCGAATAACGTGATAAAGTACGAAGTGACGTTAAACAAACTTAAGTTTACAACCTCTTTTTTATTCTCTCCAATTGCGTTAACTACCAGTTCTCTGTCATCCGAACAATAATATTTTTTATTTTTCAATTTTACGCCTCCTAGCTGTTTGTTTTTGCTATTGTAAAACACTTGAAATTCCTCTTTATTTACAATTGTTGTCACAATAGAGAATGACGGCTCAAGTATCTGCTCCTGATTGTTACAAACGTTATTTTGACACCACCTCGCATTTTTACTACATGTAAATCCTTTCCCTGCACATAACAAGCTGAGGTTTGTGAAACGTGGACATTGTCCCCAAAATATATTATTCAGGAGATCGTGGGTTCGAGTAAGTTTTTTTCGTGAGCTTCAGGTGAATGATGGGATGGTAACTTTAACGAAACCCACCTCTGTGTTACGTTTTATTTCACATGATACGAATAAGTGGCATTCGTTGGATCGAATAACCAATAACAAACAACAAGGAAAATGATCGTCGTTAGCAGGCTTTGGAAATTGGCATCTTTCATTTCAAGTTACAAGAAAGCAGAAAGGTTGTTATTTTATTGTTAACAGCAGAACTAAGTTTCAATTAGTATTCGGACAAAATAACTAAAGTAAAAACTGCGTTAGATCGAAACCTTGAGTGCAAAATAGAAGGACCACGTTTTGTTTTCATGTTTTGCCACTCAATTCAAAGAATAAGATTGCACCATTTTCAAAATTCCAAGGCAACAGGATATAAACTTTATATTGAACGAACTTTTTCTTTAATGAGGTGTGTAAAAGTTAATCACAAAATAAAATAACTATATATTTCAATAGGTAAATGTATGAAACGCAAAGAAGAAAAATCGAAACATGCATATGCTGCACTTGCACTCATCTTGTGGATGGACCCAAGGATATAGTACTAATAATAATACATTTGGAATATTTTTATATATATGTAATAGTTATTGTATAATCATCATAAACATAATAATTATTATTACTTATACTATTTAAGTTTTATCAATGTTCTACTCCTCCCCTTATACATAAATTTCTGGTGACACCATGCACACATCGCACACGCTTGCATGAATTTTTACAAGTCCCGGAAATTATTTTAATGTTTTGGAAAAACATACTTTTCTGGGGGATTCGCCCTATCGCCCAGTCAGAGAACAGAGAATGTTACAATTTGTCTCCTGTGACGAGGAAATTAAAACAATATAATGTGGAAAGAGATTGGAAAGATGCTGGGTTTCGATCCCGACCAGTCGGTATGGGGCTTTAAGTGACAAAACTTCGAGTATCTGCCGTTTTTGTTTTCACATTACACGTGTAATGATAGGTAATACCGTGTGTTCGTTGTAAAAGGGTGTCCATATGGAAAATTGGAAACGAGTTATCTCCCCTTCAAAAGATGAGGATAAGTAATGTAATGTGACCAACTTTATAGTGATGAGTAGACCTCGGATAGGATTTTAGGTTTTTAACCTATTTTTTTCTTTACAGGTATGTAGAAATAGAGTTATGTCAGCGTTTCGTTAAAAAAACGCAACAGCTGATGAAGTTTTATAGTGCCTAAAAAAACTATTTTGCTTGTTAGAACCTATTTTATGCTCCTAAATCAAGCCTTTTTGAACGTTTTTATATATTTTTTAAGGTTTTAAAGGATTTTTATGTCACACAGAGGCATTTGCTTTCTTTGATCACGAAAAAATTCAATGACGAACGTGTTTGAAACGTACTCTCCGTCGATTTCCCTTGGCTCGAAGTCCATGGTGATTTTTCAAAGCTCTAAACCAGTGGTTTCCAACTTCAAAAGGTCCGAGGGCCAAAATTATATCCAGCAGTTGATTGGCGGGCCGCATTTTTTTTTTTGGGGGGGGGGGTGTTAAAAATTACAAAAATTGTAAGTACTGAACTGAAAATGTAGTACTTTCGAATGACCTAAATTTCTAAAATGAGGCAATAAAAACAATGGAATCACAAAATCAAAATGGTATAATTACAATTTATTTCACAAAAACCCGATACCTATGGATGAATTGAAAGAAATGAAAAACACACCTGACAAATAAGAGTCCTTCATAGTAAGTGTTCAATGTGAGAATTGAGGCCGATCTGCTTCTTTTATTAAAGTTGGAATGTCCACTTCAATTTCTGTATTTGAAAGTCTCAGAAGGTGAAGCAGTGAAGAATCTGCCAGTCGGCTTCTGTAACGGTTCTTGATGAACTTCATTGAAGAAAAAACACTTTCACACGTGTAAGTGCTGCCGAACATCGATGTCATTCTTTGCCCAAAACTACGAAGGTTTGGAAAGCGTTCCTTTGAAAGGTATTTGAAAAACTCTGGCCCCTTTTCTTGCCTAGTTTGAAGGAACACATCGCCTTGCAAATCACACAATTCAAGTTGGAGAGAAGCTTCTTGTTCTTCGATGTTAACGCCAAGAGGATTGCTAAATAGCTGGATGCTGCTTTTAAGTTCTTCAAAATCTTTAAATCTGGTGTCAAACTCATCCATTATTTCTTTAATATTTGCACTGAATTCAGAAAAGTCCAGTGTTTCTTCATCTTCTGCTAGCCGCCGACAGCTTGGAAAATGGACCAGGTTATTCCTCTCCAAAGTAACGTTGAAAATCTTCAGTTTATTACGAAACCCATTTATGTTTCCCATTAAATCTGACACCAGCTGGTTTCTTCCCTGCATTTTCAAGTTCAGTTCGTTCAGATGGCCTGTGATATCTGTTAGAAACGCCAGTTGTTTAAGGAAGTCCATACTCTGAAACTGTTCCAGTTGTCTTGCGTCCGATGAGGCAAACTGTTCAAGGAACGCAAGGATTTCATTTCTTATTGCAAAAAATCTCTGAAGGCACTTTCCTGCACTCAACCACCTCACATGGTTAAAAAGAAGTAAGTCGTCATATTCTGCCTCCTTATCCTCCAAAAACTCTCGTAACTTTCTATGTAGAAGGGCTCTGTTCCCCCCTCGAATCTTGTTTATTATTTGTATAACTGTTTTAAATACTTCATTTAGTTTCACTGATTTCCCACACAGAGCCATTTGGTGAAGGATGCAATGAAACGCTGGACAATTTACTCCACTTTCCTTAAGCATTCCTACAAATCCAGATTTATCTCCTGTCATCGATTTTGCTCCATCTGTTACAATGCATGAACACTTATCAAAACCTCCGATCTTATCTACCGACATTTTTACCGCATCATATATGTCCTTCCCTTTAGTGGTTCCGTGAAGAGAGCAGAGGTCAAATAATTCTTCGTTTGTTGAAAAATCGTCTTGCGTTATACGTATAAATATCAAGAGCTGACTCACATCTGTCTGATCTGTACTTTCATCCAGACACAACGAAAAATAGGAACTACTTTTAACCATGTTATACATTTTTTCTGTTACTTGTTCTCCCATATCCATAACCCGTCTTTGTACAGTCTGGTTAGAAAGTGAAACTGATTCAAATTTGCTAGCAACGCTAGAGTCCCCGAAAGCCTTTGCCATTTCAATTGCGCACCTTTTCACTATGTTTCCATCAGAAAAAGGTTTCTTTGCCTTAGCAAGTTCAAGTGAAACTGCATAAGAAGCATGCAGAGCTGACGTCTGCCCCTTTGTAAAACTGCTAAACATACCTGTCTGCTGTTTGACTTTCTTCTTCAGGTCCACAATTAACAAATCCCTAGACTCTTCTTCATATTTTCCGTATCTTTCTTCATGCTTAGTTGTATAATGTCTCTTCACGTTATATTCCTTGAGCACTGATATAATTTGCAAACACACCAAACACTGCAGCTTTCCATTTTTGTTCGTAACGAGGTAGTCCTTTTCCCAACGTTCTTGGTAGGTTCTATTTTCATTTTCAATCTTACGTTTTTTGGAGATATTGCTCATTTCGATATTTGCACAAACTTTAACAATTAGTTACAGTACAATCGGAATTGGAACACTCGAACTCACTTCGTACTTCGTGCGTAGTAAAACAGATCTCTTTAGCGCCGCTCTGCAGTTTGTTTCTAAACACACAGAGTGAAGCCTTCGCGGAAGCGGACGAGTTCATTCCGCATAGCGAAGGGGTGAACTGCATGATGTGAAGAGAAAGTTACGTCACTTTAGATTCTTCTGATGATCATTATTGACTGCAAAATAAATTCTATCTGTGATATTGTCTTTCTTCACAGAGCTTCCGTTCCTTCAGTAAAAATACAACGTATTTTAATAAAAATACATAAAATTAATGTATTTTGCAAACTGACTTCGCGGGCCGCAAAAAAGGGCACCGCGGGCCGCATGCGGCCCGCGGGCCGCCAGTTGGAAACCCCTGCTCTAAACAAAGCAAAACGTCTGGTGTCACGGTTACCTGTACGATCCAAAGTCGTCTGATCTGTGTGGTCTCGCTCACTTTCGCGTCACTTCGGTGCTTTGTGGTCTTCACGCCTTGCAAACTAACATTTCAGCATTGAAGTTTACACCAATGACTAGGTTTTTGTTGAAATATTATTTTTAGCATATAAGATGATCTTCACAGACAAAATTGCTGAGTTTGACGGTTTGTCTGTGGATAACATAAAAAATGTTGCCTAACTATACGGCGAAGAGTGGATTTTAATAGCAAATTTCCAATGGTAAGTTATGTCATCGCCGTAGGGTTAGGCAACACACATAACGTTATGCAAGATAGTGTGTATTTCAGGATATAGGTGGCCCATTTTCATTGCCGGTGACTATACCTAATCAGCATTTTTCAGGAATTTTGAAGTATTTTAAGTTTTTTTTAACCTACTTCAGAATTTTTCGAGCCTAACTTAAGATTTTTAGGACCTATTTTAGGATTTTTAGAACCTATTTTAAGGTTTTTAGAAGCGATTTTAGGAAGCTAAAAGCACACTTTTTAGAACCTAAAAATCCGAGGTTTAGTGATGAGGAACCAAAGCTATTATCAGAATGAGCGGACGTTTAAATGCATTTTACGTGTACCGTAACGAATGCAGATTACCCACTGATGGTTCTAAGGTTGAGTTCACATGTCCAGGAAAACGTTTCATTCGCGATAAACATGTGGAGCGTTTCTGGAGTAATCTAGCCAACTATGTTCAGCGGACATTGAGTTTTAATGCTTTTTAGTGTGGCGTTCGCACCTTAAAACTTTCCTACCTTGTCACTCGCTGAAGAACACGACCATTGCCCTCTTTTCTTGACATTATTCGGTTCAAGTGATTGTCATTTTCCTTTGTTAAATCGGAAGCTTCATTTGTATACGAGGAAGTATCATTTTTTGTGCGAGGTTTGCAGATTGCATGGTGACACTAGCTAACATAGGAGTGTCGCAAACCCCAAAAAAGTAATTAATGGGAGAAATGATGAATCTAGCATTTTTGTTAAATGTTTAGGAAGTCATCAAAAGTAAAGTTAGAGTTTATCATAAAGAGGGTTTTTTTGTCGTGAAATGGCTTATGGGAGTTCTTCGGATAGCAACAGACTGGAGCGATTGAGATATGGACATGGCAGAAAATGGAAAGAGTTGAATGGATCGATAGGATATGAATTGAACAAGTAGAACCTGAAAGAATTTATGAAGATGTTAGGTTATAAGGAAAAGGACATGTTTCGAGCAGAGCTTGAGATGAAACATGTTAGCTAGGGGCTGCTCCTATTCTTTAACATGGTGACAGTGAGACAGCTGGGGGGGCTGCTTTGCAAACATTTTGCTGATCGGTGGATGGCATCCCCCTCACTTCGAGCACTGCTTTTGAGAGAGAAGGATAGCCAAACTGGAGCTGTGTGAAAGGAAGAAGTGCAGCAGAGGGCAATGTGGAAGGAAAATGAGCAATATTTTTTACGATTTGGTGGGAAGAAATGGAGACGGAGTGATGAAGATATTAGGCATAAATAAGGCTGGAGACTGTATAGTCTTGCTTGCGATTAGAATACCAGATGATTATGGTTACAACCGCAGGACTTGGAAGAAATAGGATAGATATGTCACTGGTGAAGCTACCGAAAGGAATAAAGATTGATAATGGTGCTAGACCAACAGGGAAAAGTGTACGAGCAGGATTTGTTAGATTGTTGCACGAAAGAAGAAAGCGTTATGGATAGGGAGATAAATTTATGGTAAATGAAAACTGAGGAGAGCGGTAAATAAAATGTTAGATCAGCGGTATATACCAGCGGTGGAAAAAAAAAATTGGCACACACTTTTTCATTATGAGAGGCAACAACATACAAAAGGGCTATAAATTTATAAACAACTTCATTTTTATATACTGTACACCTATACAAGTACTTAGCTGTCCAACCAAAAAGAAAACATCAACACAAAATCACTTCATATCTCAAGTGCATTGTATGTATTTAAAGGATATCCTTGCTGTCCAACAAATAAAATAATCACAACTGCACATACACAAACACATGTTGAAAATCACATGATGATAAACAAAATTGATTCATGACTGAACACAAATTACACCATTGTTTACCTTGATGTGCGGGAACAGACTAATCTTATCGCTGCTACAGCTAGCAAGTTCAATGAAACTGGAAGTTGAGTAGACATTCGGGGGAAGAAAGGAATGCAGCTTGACAGGGAGCAAAGTTTTCGAACTGAGATTATGTGCATGGGAAATCCCAGTGTGCAGCGTCTTCCTGATGTGATCGAAAATAAAACGTTCTTCAGTTGCAAGTGGTAGGAAACTTTAGGCAAACGTTTCGTTACAAATCGACAGTTTGCGCGCACAACCTCGATTGCTTGTTTTTGCGTGTTTTCTACTTAATTTGATGATATTTCACGGTGATTTCGCGAAAAAGTGTTCATTTCGTGGAAAAGCACACATGTCGCATTACTTCGCGAATAAAACTCATGCATATTTCATCATGGGGGGTGTAGTTACGTGCAGAATGTTCATAATTGCATCTTTTTTTCACGTTTCGCGATTTCGCGCATCGCGAAAATTCAATGTCCCTAGTTATGGATATGAAACCAAGGTTAGTACTGGAGACAGAAGCAGAAAGGAAGTGGAGAAGCCATAATTGATCAAGTCAGGGCAAGATGGAGAAAAATAATAATAATAGTACGTTACAAACCAATTCTCGAGATACTTGATGTGGAGAGATCTGGACGAGAAGGATCATAGGAAAGGATATTACACAAGAATAAAAGCACTGAACAAAAGTCTTGGAAATGATTGAATGGCCTCGACATTTAATAGGGGAAGAATACTAATTGGATAGTTGAACTATGATCCAGAGAAGTTGTAGGCGTTCATATAAAACTGATAAGTGGAGACGTAAGAACAGAAGGCGTGTTTTAAGATACACTCCAAGCTATAAGGAACAAAATTAGCCTTTGTTGTCCCCATGTTATGTCCAAAGCACTAAATCATTACAGATTCTATATGTTTATTTCTTCCGCGGTGACCCCTTGCCCAACTGACAACCATAGCAGGTGAAGGTTCAGATGCTTACGTGGTTCTCGTAACGTCTTTATTGCTCATCGGGATCTGCAACCTTGATGGAGCAGCCTTAGCCGCTTCTGGTTTCTTTCAAGATCGCGGCGATGTGGTTTCGTAGTTTGGATGGGTGAGGAGGCGAAGCAGTACGGTTGCTAAACCACAGAAACGTAAATCAGAACAGATGCAATTTCCTGCTTGTCAAACATGTGTCCACGACCGACACCAACAGATTCCTTTACAAGGTTACAACTGACTTAGAAATCTTTGAAAAAAATTCTGGCAATATTAAAAATACAGTGCGTTTCAGAAAGTTACGCAACCCTAACTTTGATCGCTTAGAACTTGTGCAACCCCAAGATTAAATGCCACTAAAATGTTACTTTTTCATTTCGTCCATAAAATCGCTATTCCTACAATCATTAGGTGTTGCACATAACCTTTACTGGCAAAGCGGCCTTGCTTCTCATTGTTTACATAAATATACACCATACCTGATTATTTATTCATACGTAGGAACTGGGCCAGATTAAGGTGGGTGCTATTGATGCTGCAGCATTAGGCCCATTCCTGAAATAGGCCCAGATGAAAACAGACGAGAATTTTCCGAAAGCTGAACAGTTTTCTTTTGCTATATTAATCTGAAAATAAATCTTAGAATGAAATTTGGAGCCCCAATTTCGGACGCCTAGAGACAGGCAGTAAAATTTTCACCTTGAAAGTTAGTTGTATACAAAGAAATCGATGATGTGCAGCATCAGGCCCAATTTCGTCTTAATCCGGCCCTACTGAACCTTGATTTCTCTTCGCAAATAATATAACCCCGAAAAAAGTTGTGTTGGAAAAAAAAGTGTTTATATATGTGCAGTGCCATGTTGACGTGTTCTGAACATATTTTTCATGCATTCGAAATCTAGAAATAACGCAAATTGATGCGGCATTTTTTGCGAATTTCAACACACTTTGTGATTTAAATATGAAAAATACTGCAAAAATCCATAATTCTTGTGTTTTTAGTCTTATAAAATTGTGTTCCATATTAAGATTAAGCATACTCTATATAACGCGCACGTTTTCCAAAATTTTTTATGGTGCGTGTTATACACGAAATAATTCCATCAGCTACATGAAACCACATGTAAGTTCTCACGATTTTTCACCACCTTCTGTGGAAGAATTTTGCGTTCCCGAGCGAAGTGGCGCGGTACTGGCGGAGATTGGGTTCACACCTAGTGCCGCACGGGAGCCGTAACATCGTGCGAGAAACATTTTGCATTACCAATGAAAGTGGCGCGATTTTGACCAAGATCGAGTGGTCACCCAATGTCACACTGGAACATAGCAACAGTATTTGTTGCACGGGAAGTAGTGGAAAGTAATATCCTCAAAAATCGTATGAAATTGTTACAAGCAGACGCAGGTCATGTGGCCTGCAACTTAAAATAATTTAAAAACACAGTGAAGGTATAATTTTAGCTATATTTGGCAGAAAAGTGTGCTAAAATGCGAATTTGGGGGAAATAAGATCGAAAAATGAAACAAATTAATTTGAGCGTCCCTCTACCAGTTTCATGATATCACTGGTCCTCATCTTCACAATTAGCCAAATGTACCTAAAATAAACCAAATCAATCAAGCGAACAGAAAAACCGTAGAAGTTTGCCTTAGTGACCTCTATATGCTGTAAAAATTTGTACGACGAGACGGTGTAAATATTTATAGCTAGGGACCTGAAGTTTTCGTTTTATTTTTCCCTAAATTTCGATGTTATTTTTTACTGCAATTCGATGATATTTTTCGTGGTTTAGGGCAAAATTCTTGTTATTAATTTAGTCAGTGTTATTTTTACATGCGTTTTTTTCTGTTCCTTCTATGCTTAAAATTTTCACTTGCTTTAGTTCTGGAAAAATGAGACAAATTTTAGTTTTAATGACCAAAAAAAATATATGGCTTACCATTGTGAGAAATGAACAAATTTCTTCCATTTTAAAAACTATTTCATCTCCCTGCCACTAAATAAGAAATGTTTATTGAATGATAACACCCAAATCTTAGAACACAATCTTACACATCACATTCCCCTAACAATGGCAAAAAATCCCTCTGCGACCTCAAAATGCCCTTTTGTGTACACACACATGTCCCTCCGAAACACAACAGCTGCTTCTCCCTGAAAATTTTCCCATTCCCACGGAATTTCCCTTCTGGAAGATCCCCCCGAGCAAATTCTATTTCAGGATCAGGAGGAGGTTAAACACTGTTAGTCATGTCTGCGCCAAACTGTAATAACAATCTCTTTTGAATCGAACTATCACGAGCTAGACTACACGCTTCAGATAGTTGTTGTTGTTTTAGAACAGAAGAAGTGTTATTTCCAGTTTATATTGCATATTTCGTTGCGTTTTTCGCGTTGAAGTGCAACATTCGGCGTTATTCTGAAAAATGGCATAATTCGCTTTATTTCGCGATTCCGAAACACCGAAAACTTGTCTCCTTTACCTACCCAAATACATTTTAAATACTTTATTTTGCTTTCCTCAACTTTTTGGTGTTATCGTTAAAACGAAAACTTCACGTCCCTATTTATAGCATATATGTATACCCAGGTATATACATATATCGAAACCCTGTACAAAGCTAAGACGAGACCGAGAACGAGGCATGCATTTACAACTTTAGGCGAGATCGAGAAACTGCCATGTGTCGTTTTGTATCTATACCATCTGTAACAAGTTCGTTGCAGATTATCGGCCAATCAAAAATTCTGATCAGAAAGTAATTTCGCCCCGCTGATGCCTGCATCTTGTCCTTGCAGGAAAGAAAGGAATATTATAAGAGTTAGTCAAATGCAAGACAGAACTTGTGCACCTCAGTGCAAGCATCTTAATTGGTAATGTCTTTGGTGTACGATCTGTAAAATGTTCTTCCTGGTTTGAGTCATGTTATTGGGTGATTTTTTTTTTTAATCAGAATTAAGGAAGGTGCATTGTCGCGACTGCACGCTGACCAGATTTCAGGGGGGAAAGCTAACAAACAGGGAAACATTGTCTCTGTGTTATGTTTACTTGTCTTCTTAGCAATTCTCGAGAGTTTGGTTTGTTTCCGAGATTTTGTTATATAACAGCCATTACTCCCTGCATACATGATGCAGATTTTGTCTTAGTTTCTCCCATATTCGTGCGTGACTATGTAACTGTAGCCAGTGATTGTAATCTGAGCTCCAGGCCCGGAATTACAAGGAGGCCCCTGGTCTTCCATCTACAAACGGCCACGAAATGGGGAAATGAATTTGAAATGTGGTAAAAAAAATAGAACTAACCATTTAACATAATTTGGACTAAAGGTTAAAACTGAAATTGTATGTAGGAGGAACCTCACGACAATGTCAGCTCCGGGCTTCCACATGCACTAGGCCTGCTGAGCATGTGTGTTCTTTGTGAGTGACTCTTACCAGTATCATCGAATCATTCACCTTCATCGTCGCGATTATCCGAAATGCAAATAAGAAAAATAAATGCTAAATAAGAAAAATCCAAATGCAGTGGAAATGTTAAAATTCGCCTCTGGGCTTTATAACAATCAAGAGTGAAAAATTGTCAGTGATGTCAGAAAGTCAGTATATTTTTTGTTTGTTACTGCAATTTGTTTCTCTTTCGTTAGTTTTTTTGGGGGGGGATATACATGACATCTTCCCGGTGAGAGAACACATTGTTTTTCAATTAACACATTTTTCTTTTTCCCTAACTTAGTAGTAATACGATAAAGTACAGATGAATCAGTCCGATTATAAGAACATTTCGTGCGCATTGGCTTTCTGCAAATACTGAAGAAATTGAATATTTCGGTTTGAGGGTTATGCATTTTCCCTGCTTCGTGTTAAGCTTACTTTACCACTTTTTTTTAGTACAAAATGAGGGGCAACATATCTGAAAACACCAAAGTGCCACCTCTCTTCCACGTAGTACACCCCTCCCCGGGACTGCAGTTTGCAGACTAACGAGGTTCTGGCGTCTTCACTCACACCAGCATAATCTTCTGCGGGGCTCTTGTTGTGTCCAGTTCATGTATGTTTGCGATTGTCCTTATCATCATTCATCCTAATCTTCACGATTAGCGAAAAGTGGCAGAAAAGCTAATCAAAATCAAGCAAATCAATCTAAGTATAAAATGATTTCATTTGATTTTTTGTTACTTAGCGTCACTTGCATGCCACAGTTGGCTAATCGCAACGATGAGGGATGATGGAATTGATGAAGGGACATTGACAAAGAATGTTCATGCCAGCGAAAGAATAAAGTTAAAATCTGTGAAATGCAAGTAATAAAATTTAATAATGAAAACCTTGTCCTATCTTCATAAAAATATAAGTTTTGTTTAAAAATGCCATGACTATAAATAATTTATTATTGTTATTGTTAAAGATGAAATTCACCAGTTTCAAAGGATGAAAATTGAAACTGGCCAATTTCATTAGAGCCTTTACTTCAATTTGTGCTTTGGAGGATACATAATAATTGATCTACCAATGAGATTACACATTTTTTTCAGTCTAGTTAAAGTTAAAACATACTTTAGCATTTTTCCTAGTATAATAAGTGTTTAAAATGCCATCACTATGGAGGATGTATTATTCTCATAATTAAAATGAAATCCTCAGTTTAATTTTAAAACCGCGATTAGTTTTTTTCGTGTACTTATAAAGGACTTATAAAGGAATCAACGGCAGTAAGGTTCTGCAGAGAGTGTGGAGTCTGACGTCCTGGCGAGGATATCTACCATACTGAGCCATTGTCCATCGATGGCTTCACTTTCTCTGGCAGCGACGATGGTGCTTCAACAACCGTGAAAGCGATAGCGACTCACGCCGAGGCCCGTGCTGGTCGGGCTGGAAAGCTGCTGTGTTATTGAGGCCACTAAAGTTTCTCCAAGCGCATTTCTACGTCGGCCACGAGAGTCCGTTTACCTCAAGGGCAAATCCACCAAAACTACGCACTGAGCGATCCAGCAGTCGAGGCAAGGTAGACAGACATGTCTCCCATCGAAAGGGTTGAGTGAAGTCCAGCAGTGCTGGAGGTATGAAGACAGAGACTTGTCCTTTCATCCACTGAAACAATAAAGTTAATGTAAACAAAACCATGTGATTGCTGATAAGTCATTCCTTTCCTACGTGTCAGTTCTGGTGTTCATAGCTCATCATTAGGGCTCTAAAGTTGATGAAAAGTAATATTTTTTTCTGGGCCTTCAAGACTATGCTAAAAATGATAGTAGACAATTTCCCTTTAGTTAGAACCAGAAAACATTGTTTTTATGTTGCATTTTTAAAATCACTTTTAAGGTTTTCTCTTTGCTCCTTCCCAGTTTCGTGAATTTTAAAAGCATTTGCTAGCATGACGTACATATTGAAATTTCATAAGTACGCCATTAAAAATATGATCAATGCAAAAACCCAATATTATTTTTAACTGGAATCTTTGGCAATTGATAAAATAATTAAGAGTGATAAATTTATTTTTCCTCCAGCAAACTTAAAATATTTTGGGTGAAATCGACTTTGAGGTTCCCTTGCTGGCCACAATTATTGCTTGAATCTGTGGTTTTACAGTAAAATTAGTCACAACATTAAATAAAATTATAATCTGATTCACGCGAAACACAATTGTATTCTCATATGCTGCCCGACGTACTGTATCGTGTAAGATCCACTCTGAAAGGAGGCAAATGACTTATTCAGAAAATCCGTGCGGTATATTTTATGTAACCTTGAAGTAAAAAAATAACATGAAAACTATATTATAAAATATTGTCCCCCCCCCTCCCCTTTGCTTCGGTATTTTAAACCACCAAACTGGGTTTTATCGCATTAATTAACTACTCTCTCATAATTTATGAAAAGATCAAGCGTTCATTTTTGGAGCAATAAATATTTGTCATCTTTTAATAATTTTAAGGGTAGACTATATACTCATAATATAGGGTCCTACAACTTCAATGTAGCAGCTACGCTGAGTGGCGTGGCATTCTCTCGTGCACTATGTTCGTACGCTCATGCTTCGTGCGCAGCTGTCCAACAACCAATAGGATTTCTTAGAAGCCACGTGTATTTGTTGACTTAGTTCTTACAGCTGACAGAGAATAAATAACATGTATTAGAATCTAAAGTACATGGAAATTTATATATTACTTGGATACTCTCTCTCGCAAAACAGCCGGAATGAGCAGTTTTGTGCGTTACCCCCACACCCCTATACGCCTTCATGGCGTGGTGCTAAGCACAGGGGAGCACTTTACTTTTTTTTTACCTTTATGAGCAGTTTTGTTGTAATAACAATATGCTTTCTCCATACTAAAAATATTCCCTATACCAGCAAAAAATTTCTATTCGTATGATTTGTTTAACACTATATTAGGATTATTCAAGTTATCGTTCGTAAGCGATTGTGGTGAGATATTTGGGTCCATCTGGGTCTATCAGGGTCAGAAGTGTCATTACCACTTTTCAATTTTTCAATTTGTCAGTTTTTTTTTAAAAAAAATTGTCAGTATTTGCATTATTTACTTCAATTTGTTTTCGGTATTGTATTTTGAAGGATACCTATTGATCTACCGTGAGGTCAGTTCTGTTAAAGATGAAGCATTCGTTTTAGCATTTTTTCCTTGTGTAATAAATTTTATTTTACGCCAGCCCAATAATGAGCGTTTCGTGAGTGCAGAAAAAATTAAACACTACAGTTCTAAAGCCAATTCTGTTTTATTCTCTACTTCGTACTATGTTATTCATGTTATGTTACTAAAGTCCCTTTGTTTTGCAGAACATCAATATTGATTGCTTTTAGTCCAACAATGAAAATATCATGTTCATAAAGTGGTAGTTTTGGTCAAGAAAAATGTCATTACTGGCTATGGTTATGTAAGTTTTCTTTTAAAATGAATTCTCATTTTCACGTTTAGAATGCTAATTTATTAGTAAAGCGTAATTGAATTAATCAGTAATTAGTGTTTTGATACTTTTGGTCAGTTAAATAGGTTAATTTTTAACTTTTTTAACCGTTTTCCACCCCTGCCCCAACATTTGAGTCCCGCTTCACCATTGTGTTCAAGCCTTGCTCTATTTTCTTCATACAGTACAATCTTTAAGGAAACATTCCGTCCTGTTTATGTTTTCGGAGTCGCAAACAGCTCTTGGGAAAGTTTCTGTGAGAATGTAACTGGACAACCCACATTTCAGCGTATCAATAGTCAACGAGCAATGTCAAAAACAATTCCACGCTCTTGATATTCCCTTCAACGAAATTCACAGAGGAAAGCCTGAGTGAGAATTGATCACGCGATAAGATACAGGAAAGCACATTTTTAGGCATTTATTTTCCAAGTTTTAATGATAAGTAATTGTTAAATATTGCATTGTTGATGCGGTAACAACCTGAAGCTAGGTCAGCCTGCCAAATGTTCGAAAAATAAGAAATTTCAGTAACTTTGAAATAAACTTTTGACATTGCTAGTAACATTTCATCACAAACGGTTTTATTTTTTCAAATGTTTACTGCTGACAAATCTAGAATTTTTGTCATTTTGACAGCCAAAAGTTCGAAAATTAGATATAATCTGTGTTTTGCATTACTATAGTCGGTGAAACAATTGTAAGTTAAATAAGTTGTGTAGGGGCTAATAACTATGAAGCAGACACACTGTTTAAGAGAATTTAATTTGTTTATGTTAAAATTTCCGTTTACAAATTCATTCTAGTTACCAGCACTTCAGTGTAATTAAGCACGAGTGATAACAAAAGACTTGCTTGTGAATTAATTGGTGGTAATTTTGCTTCGCTTAAGCTGTGTTGAACATAACTCGTTAAATTTCCTTCTATACAGAACTCACTATGACGAATTGGGACCTTTCAGAAATTTTGAAACGACATGCCTTTTAATATTAAATATTTTTAAAAAAAATAGCATATGGGCAGACAGGATCACAATCTTCACAAATGGTGTGTTTTTCTGTATTTGATGCCATTTTCAAAAAAAACTTAGAAATGCTTGCACATAGAAATGAACAGAATTGTTTTTATCTTTCAAGTATATGTTCCTAGAAACATAGATATGTCAAGAGGAGGGAGAATAAATATGCAAATTAAATATGGCTAATTTCTCATAATAGAAATTATATTATCAGACTCTAATTCTGGTTTCTCGAATTTGTCATAAGGCTTTCTATTTATTTGTATTTACTTATAATTATATACGATATACAGCTTTAAATATATTTTGGTGGCAAATTGCCCTGCCCGTTCCTGGTAAAATCTTTGCGTTGTGGCACTACGCGCTAAGTCAGGTTCGAATCCCTGGCAAGACAGAAATGTGTTGTCGTCTCATCATCTACTTCATCATCGTCGCAGCTAACCCAAGTGTAGAATTACTAAAATAGGAACAGAATATAACTTTCAGCGTTTCTATTGTTGAGTACATCTCATTCATGAAGACGAGTGAAGTCGCATCGTCTGAGAGGGATCTGGGTCAAACCGGTTTTTATCGTGAGATGCGTGTTGTCCATTGAGCGTGGATTTTCATTCAATCCTCCACGCACCTGCGTTGATCGTCTGGAAGTAGTGGGGGAGTTTTTTGTTCGTCTGACCAAAGTAACCCCTTGTTTTTGTTCCTTTTTCCCATGCTTCCTGGTGCGTAGGGCGGGCCCTTTGAAGTGGCACCCTCAGAAGAATTACGTCAAGAATGAAGATGGCTGAGCCTCAGCGGTTACAGGTGCCTCTCCGACAGGGTTGCAAGGTAGAGCGAATAAAAATTCTCTGCACGAACTTCTCAACTTTCACTTTTTCCTTCGGAATTCACCCCCCCCCCCTCCTTCGCGACGAAACTTGTTTAAATTCATGATTAATTGGAATAGAGGTTGTTTTCACGCAGATATTTTTATATAATACTTGCGTTATTGAATGAACTAAAATCTCATCAAATGAGAAATTCCAAATCTATTTCTGTTGTCCAAAGCGAACTGTCCGTTGAATTTATCATAAAATAAGTTTTCAACTAAACGCTGTCCCGGGAATCCGTAGAGCGAGCGAACGAAATCAAGTCTCTGCGCAAGTAGTGACTCGAGATGGCTCGGCCAATAAACACGTGCGAGAGAATGGGATTGCGCAGAAGGGGGAAAGCGACTGTAGTTGCTAGCCTTTGCAGCGGCGTTTACTGCTTCGCTCAGCGCACTTGCTTTCTCCCCTTCTCTACCTTTATGCGCGGTCTTGCTCCAGAGATTACGGGGATAGAGTATACACACGCACAAAGTGACGTGGAGTTATGAGAGGGGACAAGAATATTTTCTGATAGCGGCAATCATGTTTAATATACTCCTAAATATCATACGAAAATGCTCATTGGGTCCAAAAGCATTTGCTAATCTAGTTTTTATCTTCTGCGTCGTATGCATTGGCGGGAGGGTGGGGGGATAGGCATCCCTGGATTGACACGCGCTACAACTGCGGCGGCAGACTTCACTTGCGTAAGGATATTTCATATCTACGGATGAGTCAAAAGTCAGGTTACATTACGAGTTAATTGTACGTGAATGGTTGAATGAAGTTTCCAGGTGCATGGATCAGTCCCGTCGAGTGGCCAGCGTGGTCTCCAGACCTAACACCAATGGACCCCCCCCCCCTTTGTGTAATTTAAAATTAAGATTCAGAACATCCATCATCTGAAGGAACACATTGTGACATGTGCAGACATGATTATGCCGGACGGTCTGCAAAGGGTTGTAGAGGACTGGAAACGTCGCGTGCACAAATGCATTAATGTTCAAGCTGCACACATTGAGGCCTCCCCCATGGCGCAGTGGTAGCGTCATTGCCTTGTAATCAAGGGGTCCCGGGTTCGATACCCGGTGGAGGCACAAGTGGTTCGGATCCCACTTTAAACTGTAGGTCCAGTCCCGATTAGCCATACTGTGCATAAAGTGGACTTAAAACACCACCTCAATGCACACATTGAAGACATATACTATAAATCTCTATGTAACCTGACTTTTTACTCACCCTGTATATCTGCGATTCATACCAAGAAGCTATATTCAATGGTCTTTATTTTTGGGCGAGGTTCAGCAAATGCTGATATACCACCTAAACATGAATATTTGTAGCAACCAATTTACAGTTTCTCTTACATGTAAACCGAAGAGAGAATTCCACGCTTGAAGATTTTGTCGAAGTTATCGCAGCCATTTACCGAAACAAATTTCCAACGTTACAAGTTAATATTTTGTCAGCTAGCAACCCTGACTCGGCATGTCTAGTTAGACAACACCCCAATCATTCTGTTGATGGCGATAACTACCACAGGCTCATAAAACCAACCCTCGGGAGACAACCGCACAGCACAAGTTAATATTTCTTCATGTGCAACTCAATAATTGCAGGATACTATCAACAGGCCGTCAAAAACCGAGAGCCCTGGCCATAAACAAATCTCAACCCCGAAGAATAACACAGATGAGACAAAACTCTTAACATCCTCGCACGGTAAGGAATGTCCACTGCTTAGCATTTTACGAGTCGCTCGAAGAATGCACCAACGCCATCTGGACCTGGCCTGAAACTCCAGAAAACTTTCTTCGGCAAATAAAATGAAGGTGCTCATCTAGTAGACAAGACCTGTATTAGGTTTCTGTATAAAGAGACATAGTGGTGTTTGTAAGAGAGGCTGATGGGGGAATTTCTTCCCTCTGGTTGCAGAATTTTAGCTGTTGGTTGAAAGAATATTTTATAATTTATATAATAATCCGATTCTGGAAATATATTATCGGAATTTCACCCTATCGTAAATTTTTCAAATACCACACTGTTGCATATAAGTGATGTCAATTGTGATGAACGTAAACCTAGATAAATATAGTACTTAAAACTTTAACTAATAACCAAATTTTACTATAAAAACTCATTTGAATCATACTTAAGAGTACAGTTGATAATACCAAGAAATAAAAATATTAAAGTAATTCAAAACTGGCTTAATTCAGTTAATGTACATGTCTTTTCTTTCCATAAAATGTGATCCTCTCGTCTAATACAAGATTAAAATTACAATAAAGTAAATTTGTCTTTCTTATATGCCTGTGAATCATGGCCCTTTACACTAAAAGAGAAAAATGAATTGTGAGTTTTGGAAAATAAAGTCCAGAGAAAAATACTTGGACCTAGGAGAGGGCGAGAAACAGATTGAGATACTATGAACTCCATAGTCTGATAATTCTAATATTATTAGAAATTAAGAATAATTGAATCAAGCAGGCTTCGGTGAACAATTATTTTCAATGTGCTATGCATGCGAAAGAGAAAATATTTGTTTAGACTACTTATTGGGAAACCTGATGGTAAGAGACCACGGTATGACTGAGATGAAAGTACAATTTTAAGATGGACCTGAAGGAAATTGGTAAGGACGGCCAGTATTGGATCGATCTTGTCAGGGGGAAGGACATGTGGATAGATTGTCTTGCTGCAGCAATTAACCTTCGGGTTTAGGAGTACAATACCAGGACGTTCGAAATCAATGGATGATATTCAACTTGACGTCATCATGCAGTACATTTTGGGAAGAAACAGCCTGAAGTCGGGCAAACGGATCGCGAGTGTTAAGGAAAGCATATGGGAAGCCTTCCTAGAGCGAGAAATTTGCTATATTTTTATACGTACACATGAACATGATAATCATACCTTGAATCACTTCGGCAAGGATCATACGCATAATGCTTACCCGGCATGTTTTCAATGCAGGATCTGATCTGTTTGCCCGAAATATGGCGGAGGAGCGTGATTTCGCGCAATGAATTGTGGGGGACGTTGTTCGCTGAAAACCTGGATTGATTGCAATCATTTGTGATTAAGAACACATGTTGGTGATGTCAAGTGTATGTGGCACTCTTCTTAAAAACACAGAGGTGAGAAGTGTTGAGGTGTGTAGTTAGTCACAAATTAGAAGAACATTGGTTGTGTAAAAGACAACAAACAAGAACAGCTTTTTGAAGAAGATGGATCCGTCGATAACACTGAAAGATAAATATTTCAAAGTGTACAATGTGAGACACTTTTATTACCCTGGGGAAATTCCAAAATGTTGCCCTCGACTAGGGTGCAGTAGGGTAAAGAAGAAGAACAGGGTTTTCCAACATGGTTATTCAATTGGTAGGAATCTGTATTCGACGGGTGAATAACCAGAGAATGTATTAAGGGTCCATTCCCCCTCAGAACACCACGAAAAAAAAAAGCCACACACGTGTTGAAAGTCACCCTGGCCCATGTGTTTCCCATGAGACATGGACGGAACGTTTTTCCCGCCAGGTCCAGTCGAGCAAGAAGAAGAATTTAGGACAACCAAGGCTCACCCTGGGGCCACGAGGAATAAAGGGTTGGTTCGCTGTAACCTTGAAACGCATCTGATTTATCTTCATGATGGAATTTCTACAGTCTGGAAACATAAACGATAACACGCTATAGGAGGGCACAATGCAACAAGGTCAGTAGGAAAAGGTCGGTTTGATGGCGCAACAGTGGTGTCACCTTTTCGACTTTCTTCGTATAGTTTTGTGTGCCTTTTTTTCTTGTGTCCATCACAAAACGTTTGTACTTGTTGCGTTTTGATAGGACGGGATTTTGCTTTCAAAGGCTCTGGAAATTGCATCATAGTAGACTGACGAGGCCGCGGCGACTGGAATAAACTTCGGCTTCAGTATATTAATCATATGATGAAGTTGTAGCGTTGTTTTGTTGTAAATTTCCAGCGTCATAGTGGTACAGTGGGATCCATGAGTATTACCGTGCAAATTGTCCATCACCATGTTCGTGCACTTTATTTGACCCAATAAGAGCTTCAAGAATTAAATGAAAACTTAAAACAAACTGTTTACAACTTCTGCACCAACGTACATAAAAATCCATCGCTTAAAAAACAAAGGATGTAAGAGAAAAAATAATGAAAATAGTCATGGACAATTTGCACAGTATTACTCATGGATCCCACTGTACAATTTGATACCAAAAATCTAAGTTAAAGTTGTGTTGAAATTGGTAGTAGCAAGTAGCGAACACTTCCTTCAAAAGAGGGGTACCTACAAAACACCCACTTTTTCATATTTCCGTGCATATGTATGCTACTTTATCATTCTTTTCACACTCACAATGTTGACAAAAATGTTCAATGCAAACTGATCAGCCATCCCCCGAGACAAGGGTAGCGCGCGCTACCCCTGGCTTTATTGACCACTGGAAATGGACACAGATAGTCAGCAGGCTGACACATCCTGCAGAATTATGAGCAACAAGGAATTTGAAACTACAGTGTACTCATAATGTTAAAAAAAAATAATAATAATTTAGTTGTATGTACGCATTGCTTGCATTGCACAACGAAAAACTGTTTTCTTATGCTTGTAATAAAACGTAAACTACAGCAAAATAATAATAATTTAGATGAAAGCATTATCAGATCATGAATTTCAAGAATTATGTTTTTTGTACTTCTGTACTGTCGTTGAATACTAATACCTGTGTAAGCATCTTCATTCCTCGCTTTGTATTTGTTACCGTGAAACAAATATGGTGGTTTACGTTTTTCTTGAAGTATTATATTAAATATTCAAATGGTCTTGAAGCCCAATTGAGCATAGGTTTTCCCAAGATTTCGAACTAATATATTTACATGAACATTTTCATGTAATTTTTCACATACTAGCATATAAGGTTTCCTTATTCAGAATGTTTATTTATAAGGCTGTGGTCGAAAGTTTTTTAGGACGAAGTTGCATTTATATAGTATTAAAAGCAACACCATATCACACAAGTTAACAAGAAAATGTGCAAGAAAAGTTAAAATTGATTGTAACCAGTTGATATAAATCTCATCTTTTTTTCACGGGAAATATAAGTTCATTTCTCGGATTCTCTTTAAGGCAAGTACGTACAGACTAACCTGCCCTTGCACTCGTAACATCATCATAATAATGCACCCAAATTGCTGAGACTTGTGGTCTACGTGGCGGAAGTCATGTGGTCTACAGTCCGTGTGCATTCTTCTTTTTGTCCTATTTTAAATTTGTTTCGTCATACATAATATCTATCATAATACCTTTATCTCGTACCTCTGTAAAGCTTTTTTTTAAACTTACTTCTAAATAAAAGATAAAGTTCCGAAAACATATTTTATATGTATTATAAAGAGTTAAATTTCTAAAATGTGAGTGAAATGTTATAGAAGTTCAGAGGCCTTATAAGCTAGTTGCAATATACATGCTAACATGTACATAATTTTGCTTTTTCTGTCTTTTTTTGACCAATGTCAAAACTGCCCACTGTATCTACATCCATCAAAAATACTCTTCGTCTGCTTCTTCCTGTCCTTCAGTTTCACCTCCACCTATTCCTATTTCTTGGTATTGCACATACTCTTCAATTATTTCCGTTACGTTTAGTTCTGATTCTATAAACTCGTCCTCACACATGCCTTCACCTATGTACCAATGCAAGAACGCTTTCCTCTTCAGCATGGTAGAAAATTGCTCGGTGACACGTTTCAAGGACTCGACAACAGCAGTAGAGTTCCCTATGAAAGTTGCAGACATCTTGAGGCCTCTTGGTGGAATGTCACATACCGCAGTTTTCACATTATTTGGAATCCATTCCGCGAAATAACTGTTATTCTTGTTGTGAACGTTAAGCATTTGCTCTTCTACTTCCTTCATGGACACCCTTCCGCGGAAAATAACGCCAACTGTTAAGTATCGACCATGTCGAGGATCGCAGGCAGCCATCATGTTCTTGGCATCAAACATTTGTTGCGTTAGTTCAGAAACTGACAAGGAACGATACTGCTGACTACCACGAGAAGTCAGAGGAGCAAAACCAGGTATGAAGAAGTGCAGCCGTGTAAATGGTACTAAATTCACAGCAAGTTTACGAAGATCTGAATTTAGCTGTCCAGGAAACCTCAAGCATGTGGTTATACCTGTCATGGTAGCAGAAACCAAATGATTCAAGTCACCATAGGTCGGAGATTCTAGTTTCAGTGTTCTAAAACAGATATCGTAGAGTGCCTCGTTATCCATGCAGTAAGTCATGTCTGTATTGTTCACAAGCTGGTCGAATGCTAGTGTGGCATTGTACGGCTCGACTACCACATCTGATACTTTCGGAGATGGTAGGACACTAAAAGAACTAATGATTCGGTCGGGGTATTCTTCTTTGATCTTTGATAGAAGAAGAGTTCCCAGTCCGGAACCCGATCCCCCACCAAGGGAATGTGTTAACTGGAATCCTTGCATGCAGTCGCAACTTTCTGCTTCTCTCCTAACCACGTCCATCACAGCAGAAACTAAATCTGCACCTTCAGTGTAGTAGCCCTTTGCCCAGTTGTTGCCGGCACCAGAACTGCCATTTATGAAGTTGTCAGGGCGAAAAAGTTGTCCAAAAGGTCCTGATCTAACTGAATCCATCGTTCCAGGTTCCAAATCCACTAGAACAGCTCGAGGCACATACTTACTTTCTGCTGCTTCATTGTAATATACGTTGATCCGCTCCAATTGCAAATCTGAATCCCCGTGGTATGATCCAGTAGGGTCGATGCCATGTTCATCGGATATAACTTCCCAGAATTTAGCACCAATTTGATTTCCACACTGCCCAACTTGAAGGTGAACTATTTCCCTCATTTTGTCACTATTCACGGTCAAATCATTTCAAGAACTTTACGTTAACACAGAAGGAAGTTTTGTAGTCTGTTGTCTCCTTAGTACCACACTCTTCTTCTATAACAAGATTTTTAGACGTTTTGTTAAGAATTACATTTTCTCACATTTAACCGTGTGAAGATGTTACTTACGTCTGATAATAAATAAACTCTACGGACTACAAAAAAGTGAACAGCATGATATAAATATATTTATATTTCTGTATGTAACATGAAAGGTAGATGTTTTGTTTTGTTTAATTATAAAGATGCATCCACAGTGTAGAAAACGCGTTAGGTGATTAAACTTGAGCCAATCATTTATTTATAATGGTAGATGTCGCTAGAGTCAAACAGGCTACATTCAGTTGTTTAAGTACTTATATATGCGATTTTCCACGTAAAGTAACCGCACATAAACTATTCAGAGAAGCACGTTTAGAAATTTGCTTAACGAAACATTTTTGCAAGAAACAATGAAAGCGAACAAATAATACATATCTAATAAAATCTCAACCTGACGTTTTAGTGAAATATATACAGTAGACATGGAATTATCTTTAACATACTATTTTATTCATATTTTCGCAATAATAAACTCTCTTTATATTTTAAATATTCTATAACACCTTACCATTCAGGTTCGTTTGTCTTGTCTACTAGTGAGAGTGAATTCTCTCAAATCCGTTTGTATATATTGCGGTAGTCTAGTTTGAAGCGAGGGCGAGGGGAAGGGGGAGGGGTCTGACTACCCACAGGAAGACTCATAAGATTCTGTAGGTGGATTATCTATACTCAGTTCAGGGAATATGTGGAGCAAGGTCGCGCATAACGGAAGACAAGGGGAGAAAGCGGGTTGGTGGACCAAAGCAGTGCACGCTGCACTCACTTCCCCCTCACGAGTTTATTGGCCGAGTCCTCCGGAATCGCCACTTTCGTAGAGACTTGTTTTCGTTCGCTAGCTCCAGAGATTCCCGGTATAGAGTATAGTGTAGAGATTTTCCCGTCGATATCCTTGCATATGCGACTCTGAGGCTTACCCAGCCTCCTTACTGGTACTTACTGATAAAAGCGGTCGGATCGTGATGCTGGTCATATCGCTTATACTCAATCGCCAGGAACATTCCAGAAATTACGTAACAAAACCAGGTACTTCGTTTAAGCCAAGAAAAATGCGAGCTTAGGAAAAACTTGTATCCAAAAGAAGGGCGCAGTAGAAAGGAGAAGTCGACATCTGCGTCTCGAATATCCCCTTGCACACTATTAAGACATTCGATTTGACCTGGCACCATTGGTTTTACTTTCACTGTCCACAGCAGAAAGACACATTTAATCTAGAAGTACTGTTTGGACTCGCACGTTTTATGTAGCCTCAAGCTATCGTTCAAATCTCTATATTTCTTGCACTTCAGTTATTTCACAACCAGATTGCCTTTTGTTCGAGTTAAAAGAATCGGGACTTGGTCTTATGTAAACTCTTATCCTTCGTTATTTATGGAGTCGCTACCTTGAAGAAAAGGTATCACCTGCGGTTGAACGCATGTTTTTAATCTGTATTCTGTTCGAATATTAACTGGGTCTCGGGTTCGAATCCCGCTCGGGCTTGATTGTTTGTGAATGTCCATTCATCAATTTCATCACTCATCCCAATCTTCGCAAATTAGCCAAGAGGCACAAAACGCGAAGTAAAATAAATAAAATCAATCAATCGAATATTAACTCTCTGAACATTATTTATATTATTAACAATAAAAATAACTAGCTTTCTGACTCGATCAAGGATGACAATTTTGACGGGGTGGGGTGGGGCGTCAACTGACTAGTTCGACCCCCCCCCCTTCCCGAGGCTCAAGCATGGGGTGTAGAGAGGGAGTGAAAGATGTAGGACAGCTTATTAGGCCAATTAAAAAAATGGACTTCATTGGAATACTACTGTAACTAACTATCAGCCATCACTGATGTATTAAAAATGTGCGCACTCTATTAAGAATTTCTGACTTACTGCCCTGAATGAGGGAGAGGTGACTGTAATTAGAAGATCCCAGGCAGTGTCGCACCAGAAAGTCACATTGTGTCCCACTCATGATCTTGGCTCGACAGGAGGTTAGGTTCGAGTGAATAGGACATTAATGTTTCATCAATTTCATAATTTATTCACATTGTCGCGATTAACCTAATTAACGATATTAGATATCCAAAAATATTTTTGGGTTGAGCAGATACCGATACCTGTTTGAATCGAATCGCCATACTTTTGGATATCTCGCAGGGTGTGCAAAATGTCGCAAGAGACACTTAAAGTTTCGACTCAGTTTCTTGTAGATTATACCGTGTAATTTTACAGTAATTTTATACCAAATAGTGAGTAGGATATGCGGATTTCATGATTAAAGGAGAATAATATGGTATCGGCATTTGCATCTGTATCGGTTTAAAGGTTATCAGCACAAAACTAAAATATGTACATTTTACCTTTCTTATGTACATTCACCGGCCATAAAAATGGGATACCTAGATCCTGAAATACTCGCTTCCCTGCAACGTGTGTTGCCTAACTCTACGGCGGTGGTAGAAGTTGCCATTGAAAATTTGCTATTAAGATCTACTTATCGCCATAGAGTTGGGAAACACACACAATACCTTGCAGGGAAGCGAGTTTTACAGGATCTAGTTGCCCCATTTTTATTGCCGGTGAGTGTACATATTTCTTTGCGTTAATTGCGATGACGAGGATGAGTGATGATTATATGAAATTAATGAGAGGACAACCATTACCCTCGTTACCATATCAGGACTCAAATCCAAAACCTTCACTGGCAAAATCATGACTTGGCACTCCACATGCTCGACCAATGATCTTATATCACCGATAAATTAAAGAAGTTGAAAATAGGCAGGAATAATACAACTCTTAATTTTTTTTTTAAAAAAAATACAATTTCTGTAAATATCGACTAACTTCACGAAAATTATGTAGTGCATTTAAGATTTGATAAGGAGTAGATATGTAGAATAAGCAATTTGACAAAGTTGAATTCCTGTTTGCATGCAAGAATTACTATTGAAAAAAGTGAATGTACTCATAATTTGATATCGAGAGTAAAGCTGTTTTGCTTGTAGTTGTCAAAGATTAATATAAAATATTGTTCAGTCTTCCATTGCGTTTAGTGTATATATGGTGCCATTAATATTGTTGCCTATATTATATGGAGTAAACATTATCATTATTTGTATGTTTTAATGAGCTGTCAATAAATATTTAATCTGGGAGAAGGGATCAGTGAACACCATAATCCATTTATTTATGATACTGAAACACTATTTATCTTTACAATGATATAATATAACAAATATGAATTAATCTGTATGTTTTTCAATGATAAATTTAAATTTCAGGTGGCCATGGCTGGAGATTTCATATTGTCTGTGGCTTCCATGATGATTGCTCGCCTTAGAAATAATGACGTTACACAAACTTTAACACAGGTGAGATATATCAACTTGCTTAATATAAGTTTTTCACAATTTCACACCCTTTAACCAAGGACGTATTTAGGGGGGTTCAGGGGGTCCGGACCCCCCCCCCCAAAGATTTATCAAGTTCTAAAATTAAATAATGAAAAATATATTCATTTAGCCTTTGTTGTATAATTTCCTGTGGACTTATTGGAAGACAAGGATTATATTGGGATCATGGGGCTTTGAAGGACAGGAAGGACGTATTTAGGGGGGTCCAGGCGTGCAGACCCCCCTTCCCCAAGACTTACGAAGTACTAAAATTAAGTAATGAAAATATTAGCATTTGTTGCATAATCGATGGTTATTAATTTCATTTGAACTTTTTAGAAGGCAAGGATTATATTGGGATCACACGGCTTTGAATGACATTACAAGATTTATGTACACTACTACTCAATATATGCATAAAATATTAATCAGAAACTTAATTTTCTCCAACTACATGTAACATCATTTTTGTTATAAAAAAAAGGTAAAGTGCTCCCCTGTGCATAGCACCACGCCATGAAGGCGTATAGGGGGTGTGGGGGTAACGCCTCACACTTTCTTGATCCGATCGTGAGTGGGGGTGATGTGATCAGCAACACGCCCCTCACCGCCTTTACCCCCCAGGGTTTCCCCCAGGTACCCATGTTATTCGACGCTGGGTGGGCGCCAGGGCCGCTTCCATCGTTAGAAAAGTTCCCGGATTTGAACCGGCCGGGGATCGAACCCGGGACCTTTAGCATGGTAGTCAGATGCGTTACCGACTGAGCCACCGCGGCCACGGTTGTTATTCGATAAATATTCAATTCTTAATCTATTTGACATTAATTTCATTGCCAGGGCACTTGTTTTTATATAAATTATTCTGATCTTAACTACAGGTAAGCTACATAATGAATTAGCGCTGTTATATCTCTATTCTTATACAGTCATTTTAGCTATTTGTGTAATAATATAATATTAATTTATGTATTGTAATTAGTATTAATTTTATTTAATATAATTATTTTAATTTAAACATTATTATTATTCCTGAGACACTTCGTTTGCCCCCCCCCTTTTCCTCAAAACATATTTCTAGATACATGCCTGCTTTCAACATTAATAGTGGATAGTATATTGTTCAAACAAATAAATCAAGGCACCAGAAACAATCTTGATAAGTGACTGTGAAAGAAAAATACAAAAAATTCATAAGAGGTCAGATTATTTATTCTTTTGTAAATTGAAGATTTGTTATTTTTACACATTTCCAGTAGGCGATCACTTAATTCTAGAAGTCAGTGTTTAGTCCAACCCAGCACTATTTACTCCATTAATTGACAATTCATTATCAAGAAATATCTTGAGGGAAATGGGGGAGGGGGGCACCCTTAAAGTTACCCATGGATAAGATGCATGTTAAGTTTTGGTCAATCACAAGCATGTGGCTCGGGGGTGCTAAAGCTCCTGGAAATCCTACACCTATCTAATTTAAATAGTGTATAGTGGTAATTAATTGTACTTCATTAGCAGGCTTAAACATCTTTATAATAAGTTGTAATATACTGAAAAATTCATCTTCAAGGCTTCTACCCCCTACTTTTTCATCTTTAGATGGTGGCTGCTGATAAGGGTTGAGCCCCTTCCCCAAATAAAATTATGAATATGGGCCTGGCCATCCATCATTATACACAGCGCTTGAATTGGAAAATGTTAGCTTGTTGATGATTGGTCGAGCCTCAGGGTTTCCTGTAGATGATGCTCCTAAGGTTTAACATGGTGACAATAGGACAGCTGGGGGATACCATCCCCCCTTCCACTTTGAGCACTGATTATACATCATGTTTTACAAGTCACGCAACCCTAACTTGGACCACGTATAGCATGAAAACTAGAGAGATATTACACCAAGTCCATTAAACTATTTTTAAATGTCGAGTGATATTTTTTTCTTAAATATATTTTTTGGGAGGAGCACAATAAGAGATAATAAATTATTCCAGGATAATGATTTTCAGTTTTGTAAATGATGGCATGCTAATATGTGGTTTTGCAAACAATATGCACCATGGGCAGCTCTTACTGGATTTAGGAATAGCGATTTTATGGGGGAATTGAAATGGTAACAATAGCAGTCCAACTTTTGTCACCGGATGCATGCAGATGTAGTTCCATAGTGTGCGTCATTTGGATTTTCTGCGTTAGATTGTTGTTGTAGTGGTTAATTGATGTTATTTTTTCAGGTTGTAACTGACTTGATTCAAGGGGAATTCATGCAGTTGGGATCCAAAGAGACTGAGAATGAGAGATTCACTCATTACCTCACAAAAACATACAGGAAGACAGCTAGCCTTATTGCCAATGCTGTTAAAGCGGTAAGTAAATTTGGTGAATTGGCTACAATTGTTCTCTCTCATCCATATTAGCCACATTCCTCATAGTTAAAATATAAAGTGTATGTGGAATGTCTTTGACTCCTAACTCAAGTTCTTCCCAATAGCATAGTGTTTAACAGTGACGTGCACTGAGGAGTAGCTAGTCTAGCAGAGATAGATCAACCAATCTCACGTCTCTAATTATTTTCAAATAACAATATTTATTATCTTGAAGCCTCAGTTCATATGCAACATTTCTTTCCACGCGCTTCTCGTCCCTCGATGTGATCAGCTGGAAAGGCTGGATACCCTAGCTGGCTCTTCTTCTGCCTTACCAGATCCAGGTATAGACAACTGCCCGAAGCGAAAGGGAAGATTTTTTTGCCTGTACCTCCCTTGCCGCCTCGCACCCCGCTCCCATGGTTGAAAGCCCGTGGTTTCAGGTCCTCCAGTCTATCTCCTATAGGACAGATAGGGGATAGGTTTCCTTTCGATTCCTTTGTAAATCCTCTAAAGAACTCAGGGGGAAATTTTCTGCAGTACTTATGTTCTCTGTATTTACACAACCTTTTAAACGTTGTACAATATGTATGTATAATATGGGATGTAGTTTTATTTGTATATGAATGGGAACGTACTTGTATTATGTGCAGACAAAAATGTTATGGTTTCTTTTCTTTTTCAAATATGGAATATATAATGATTAAATAACAAATATTTGCTCACGCTCTCTCTCTCGCTCTCGTTTTAGTAGTGTTTTATTTAAATATACTAATAATTTGGCCTCCAATAAAAAATGGGTAAGCTAAACAGTCATAAATACGGATGTATTAATTTGGGCAAGAAAACTAATTGTTGTTGTTGGTTTGGTTTATTTTACTTCACCTTTCTGCCACATTTGGTTATCACGAAAATGAGGATGAGTGATGATATAATGAAATTGATGAAGGGACCTCACAAAGAACAATTCAGGCCGGGATTCGAACCCGTGACGAGCGCACATTCTTGTTTCTATGTGTTGTACTCTGCAGTGAATAACGAAATAATTTGGAATGAAAAATGTATCCCAGAACTAAAAAAGCCAAATGAATATTTTTGAAGAAACTACAAGAAAGTGAATTTTGTTACCTGTTCATCCCCTCTAATATATTTAATTTTTGCCACCTTCCATCACTTTTTCTAGCTGTATAGATTTAATCGCGATAAGTAGCTAATGAGCTTATGGAAGTCACAAGGGACAATCATAAACAGAGAACTCTGGACTCCTGATTTCACAGTACCCTGCAGATGCACTGGGAGGAAATTATTTGTATTTTCCTTCCTTTCTTTAGCGATGCTATTCCATCACTTTACCTAAATTCTGCCATGACGGTGAACGTTGATTAAATTAAACGGATGAAAAGTTGTTACAAAGGAACACTCATGCACAGGCCAGGGCTCGAACCCGGATCCTTCAGTAACGAGATCGTGAGATGAAGAAATTAGGGAAATCAAGCAATGCAATTTTTTTTTGGAAAAACGTTAATCATATGCAAATATGGTGTTTCAAAAATCCAATTGAAATTTACGTTCCACTGAGTAAATACGCAGTTTGCTTTACCTATACCCAAGTATCCGAATAATTACAGATTTCCACTCATCTTTGTTGTCGGCTGACCTCCGTGGGGGAGTGCAAGTGGCCCCGGATCGGTACCAGGTGGACGCACATAGTGGTTTGGATCCCACTTTAAACTGTGGGCCCAGTCCCAATTAGCTTTTATGTACAGTCACGGACACTTCTGGGTTGTATTAATACCACTGATTCTCAATGGAATCGTTACAACCCAGAAGTGTCCGTGACTGTACATAAAGTGGACTTAAACACCAAATCAACCAACCGTGGGGGAGTGGTTATCACTGCATGCTATGACACCAGGAGTTCCGGGTTCGAACCCCGACCTCGGCATGGGTGGTTTTTTTTGTGTTTGTATCTTCATTAATTGTATTGTACCATCTTCGCGATTAACCAAATGTGACAGCGATGCTAAGTAGCATAAATCAAATCATTGATTGATTGTTTCATTTGGTTTGTTTTACTTCGGTTTTCTTACACTTTTGGCTAATCGTCAAGATGGTACGATAAAATTGATGAAGGGACAAACACAAATAACACCCATGCCCAGGTCGGGGTTCGAACCCGGGATCTCTGGCTTAATAGTCAAATCAACATGTTTTGGATTTTCGAAAGTGGGTGGAATTAACATGTGCTTCTTTTCAGTAGTTCTTCCTCATTTTGCAATCCTTTCCTTTCTTTGATGTTCTATTTTTAGAAATACTGGGCCCTAAAAGGGGGAGGGAGATTATGACCCACACCAACCTCCCTTGGGCACGCCACTGATTGCTACCCCAACTGTCGACATCACCACACGTCACTGGTGTTTAATGAAACTGCCTTGTAAACATTTAGGCCATGGATTCCATTTCCATGAGAACATATTTAGTTATAATCCAGCTCCAGATTCCACTTAAACTTTAGCCATAGTTCTAATTACCCCCTGTAAACTTCATGTGCACTATTTCACCCAAAACACTTATTTCCCTCAGTCTCCTACCAAAGATTTGCAAAGCTTAAGATGACATACTGTTCAATGCCATATGTTCTTCAATAGATGGTATTCAACTTGACATCATCATGCAGTGCACTTTGTGGAGAAACATCATGTGCTGAGGAAAGTGTACGAGAAGCCTTCTTACAGTGAGAAATTTGCGATATTTTATACGTACACATTCATCATATTATCATGATAATCATACATTGAATAGGGTTACCAGATTCCCTGTTTTTCCTGGCCATATCCTACATTTTCGCCTTATGTCGGGCATCCAGGAGGAGTTTGGAAAAATTTCAATAATGTCCTACATTTTGAGCATCACATAATATTAATTAGGAAAATACATGTTTCAGTTGAACAAAGAGAAATCATGCCAGTGACAAGTCTATGGCGTTCGCTCCCAAACTCAATAGTGAAATTTATTTTGATTCAATCATTGCCCAAATATATAAAAAGTTTGTCCTACTACATGAAAAACGGGAGCAATTAATGAACAAAGTTTTGGGGCCACATTCTGATGTCACTGTTCAATGCCTGAGCGGAATTTCTTGCCTTGGGGTTTTTACTGATGGAACAAAGTGTTTCCCATTCTTATTCAATATGTTGATTGTAAAACACTGGGTATAGAGAACAAAGTTATTCAGGTTGTCTACCAGTAAAGAATAGGAAGTAGGTCAATATGTCAAAAAATGTCAAGAAATTATACTTTTGGTCAATAATTTTTGCTATCACAATGACTGATTCATTGATTTCGTTTATTTTACTCCACTTTTCTGCCCCTTTGAGTAAACTCAAAGATGAGGATGAATGTTGGTAAGATAGGATGAATGAAGGGACAATCACAAACACATAGGGACGGCAACATGAGCCCCACATAAGATTATACTGGCTGAGAGTCCACACTCCAGAGCCTTGCGAGTCTGCCAAATGCAGTTCAGGATAAATAGAGAAAGCAGATCTAATTCTCTTGTTAAATACAGCTTCAGTTTTCATCTTAACTGGCCTTTTGGTAGGGTTTTTTCATTAAATACATATTTTTCTTAATTGCTAATTTCCAACTTTACTTAAGAAGGAGTTGAATAAATATAGGTTAAGAAAATCGAAAAATAAGTCAAGAAAAAGTCAAGAATTTTGGATTTGTTATTTTGGTAGGCATCCTGTTATTGAACTAGAAATTACACAATAAACTTCTGGAACCATTTCAAATTAAGGTAAATGCTGAATATTTGTTTGCCATTAGAAGTCATAATGCAAACATTGAGAGATTATTTTCACCGCGAGAAATATTTATTTCATAAAATCTGTAAACAGTTTGGTACTGGTCCCTATAATTTCTTCAAAGAGTTTGACTGTCCAGTCTTTCATAAATATATTTTGACTAAACCTGAAATTTTGAGAAAAAGTGCTGATAAGTACCAATTGAAACATGTTGTTTAGTACGATTACAAGTTTGGAAATTTTGCATTTAAGAATTCATAACACAAACTGAAAAATGTCAATTTTAAATTACTTTCTAACGTGTTCTAGAAATATGTATTATTTATTGCAAATGTTTTGTGTCCTACATTTTGGGCCATTATGTCATACTTTTCCCTTATAGCGATGTGGTAACCCTAACATTGAATCACTTTAGCAAAACTAAGATCATTCACAAATGCTTACCCTGCACATTTTCAATGCAGGATCTGATTTGTTTGCCTGAAATAGGGCGCAATGAATTGTGGTGGAAGCTGTTTGCTAAATATCATCCATTCCACAACATGGTAAAAATTTAAGAAATGTCATGTATTTCAATTCACAAATTAAAATCATGCTGTTATTTCTTTTATAAAGTCACTAAAATTGTTATTTCTTCAATGCTTGATTCAAAATTTTACTTAATTTTGTATAGAGTGAAATTGTCTTTAAACTATTCTCCATAAAATCTATTTCTCAAGGGACCAGGCCCATAGCCAGAAATATTTGTAGAGGGGGCAGACCATTGATAAAACTTGATTAGTAGAAATAATAATGACAATAATTATTATTATTTTACAATAATAACTATTATAACATAACGGAGAGACTTTTCTACTCAATCCTTCCGTATCAATGAATATCTAACACAAT
The DNA here is from genome assembly GCF_977018435.1 of Lepisma saccharinum. NCBI lineage: Eukaryota > Metazoa > Arthropoda > Insecta > Zygentoma > Lepismatidae > Lepisma > Lepisma saccharinum. The sequence continues at coordinate 42,697,498 of NC_139252.1, forward strand.
TGTTGTCCATTATTTTTCTTATATTTTGTACAGTTAGTGTACTGAAAATCAGTTACTGTATTTTGTTATTCACTTTTACACAATTGTTAAAAAAAAGGCTATAACAGTTAGTGGTAAATTTTACTCATAAAGTTTATATTTGTGACTCTCGCAAAGAAAACTGTCAGTTTTGGATGAAATAGTAGAATAAAAAAAAGTGCATTCAATTTAAAATTGTACCCACCATAAAAGCATCATGAGAGTAAGTATTAATGTGTATATATGTAGGAAAATAAGTGTTGGAAATTATGTATATTGTAACTTGTCATACCTCCAAAAAATTCCATCAGCATTGTTAGGTATTCGTCAATATGCAGAGTGTGGTACAATTTTAAATTGAACGCACTGTATTACCTGGTTCCTCTATTATACACTAAACTTTTTTCGATGTAATGCAGTTTTTACTGTTGTTATAACTTTATTTGTTATTAACAATAAAAAAACATTTAAATTAGATATTTGTAGGATTTTGGGGGTGGTGGCTACATGCCTGCAAAGGACCAACAAAAAAATTAGAGTAAAGAGTAATTTGAACAACCTTGGTGGTTATGCATATTGAGGGCCAAACTCTTGCTACCAGAGGTTCCAGGTTTGAATTTTGGCCAGAGCATGGGTGTTCTTTTGGGAGGGTAAAAGTTCAAAGATAAAATGTGAGGTAGCACAGGTTTGGTTACCATGACCACTACATGGTGAGGGGTTTTGTAGCTTAAGAGCGTGGAGGATAAGATTATGATTAAGTTTCTACAGAAATAACAGTGGTGCTAGTCATATTTCAGAAACTTGGCCAGGGTTCCCAATGACCTGGAAAAGTTAGGTAATAAATATAATCATTGCATTTGCCATGCAGATGCATTTTCACATGTGTGCAAACACCAATTTGATACAAGTGTTCAGGTGTAAGGTCCTCCTCCGTGGCTGTGCGGTCTAAGGTGCTGTGCTTTGGACTCCGACTGCAGGACGGCATAGGTTCAAGTCCTCCTGGGTTCTCGGCCTGTGTATAGGACCGGTGGCAACCCACCATCGTGAGGAAATTGGGGAACTGCGAGTGAGTAGCGTAATCCGGTCTCGGAAATATCCTATAACGGTTGGGGGTTTGACGTGCTGACCCCACGTCCCTCCAATACCGGTTGAAGAACTCCGCAGCTCTAGGTAGGATTGTGCGAGGGAGACTGGCAGTCAGGAAATCGACCTAGGCCCTTCAAGGGCTGTCGAGCCACGGGTTATGTTATTTATTATGTTCATGAATAGTTGAAAATTTGGTTTCGCTTGCAAATAGACAAAGCTTTCATATTCCTATTCCAATAATATAGAGCTGCCAGATGGTTAGTTCTCTTTCGATTGGTGTGAGTAGCCTGGGCTTGATCCATGGCAGGAGCTACTTGTGGTCAATATCAAGGAACTCTGGTCTAGAAACAGTCAGGAACGGGACTCAATGCGCTTGACCATTCATCACCCATAAAAGACCACTTGACAGACCTTGGCCCTCGATAGGGCTGTTGAGCCATGGAGTTTGTTTCTTAGTGTATTCCAAAAATGTACTGTAGAGTTAAAGTAAATTAAACCCAGCAGAATATAACATACACTAACTCGTGATGCAACAGCCTTTGAGGGCCAGGGTCAACCTACTGGCTACCGGCCAATTACGGGGTGACTTGTGATCAGTACGACAATTCCCCAGTCGTTGTTGCAGGTTTTCATGACCAGGTTATACTACTCATTCATAGCTCCCCAATTTCCAATCGTGAGTGGCCACCGGTCCCATACACTGAAATCTCAGAAGAAAAATTCTTATGCTAGCCCCAAGAAGACTCGAACCAGCATGCATCTCTTAGCATGAACCCAAAGCCTGATACCTTAGAGTGCACAACCACTGTGCAGACATAGCAGAATGGTCTGGAAATTCATTTGGAAAAATCAGGGAATTCGTTTCGGTCAAATGAGTAGAAATCTAGTCTTTATTTGCTCTACGCATTTCATTGATAAAATATGCATTTAAATTCTTTGAAATTACATATGCAAGTAATTTGGATTGTCAGGAGAGTGAGCCCATCTGTCTTTAAACCACGTCACCATTCTTAGAAGACGTAAGTGAATACTAAAAAGGTTTCCGGAAATCTTTTTAGTACTCGCTTACGTCTTCTAATTATCAACCGCGTTTTTTATTCCCTCCAACATGAACACCATTCTTATTATTTATATAGCCATAAGGTTTAGAATACTTGTTTTTTTCTGTGTACATATTGTCATGTAATTTTTCACCTCTTGGCAGGTGAGTATGCTGGCTGGATCAGATGAGTCCCTCACAGAAGTGGCCTTCCAGTATGGAAGAAACGTTGGCATCGCATTCCAGCTGGTGGACGACCTCCTGGATTTTGTTTCTTCAACAGACACGATGGGGAAACCTGCAGCAGCCGATCTGAAACTCGGCCTGGCTACGGCACCCGTGCTTTTTGCTTGTGAGAAGGTAAATTGTTTACTCTTGCTAAAGTTAGGCAGAATGAGGTTTATGTACCATGCAACTTCGACCTTGATCACTAACACTGTTATCGTAGTATTGTTGTCCTTTTTTTTTTTATTTTTACTTTCCTTCAACTTCAGGAATTCTTTTGTGTGCTTTATTATGAATTTTAAACATTAATCTGATTTCATTTATTTTGTACAGAAGAGCATTCTTATTCCATGTAGATCACATGGTGTTGGTAAATTATAAATTCGACATTTTGATTATATAATAGTAAAACACAGGATGTTCTGTAAATATTGTCTCCCTTGTCTTTTAACACTCATATTTACATGATTTGCAAGTCTGAATTGACAAGCAATCTGAACAGTTGAAAAAGTAATATTTAGAATCTTTTCTCATTTTATTGTTTTTACCAAATAATAGAGAATTTTATAATAGTTAAATGATACCTGTATTTATTTATTTATTATTATTGTTACATAACATTTGTCTATTGGTGTTACACACTAACTCGCCACCAGAGTTCCTGGGTTCAAGTCCCAACCTGTGGATGGATATTAATGAAAGTACCTTAACTGAAATTTCTATATACTACATCACCTGTGTACAGCCTCCGAGCCCAAGGTTGGCCTTTGGCCTCACACAGCCTCAGCCTCGCAAGGACCTCATGAGTTCGAGCTGTGTGTGTGTGCCAAATTATAAGATAACATACAACAGATCCCATTGCAGCAGCACTGACAGAGCCAAATCAACACAGGTAAAAATAGTGGAATTGAAAAATCAGGCAAAGCCAGGACTGGCTTGGTAGCTCTGTTGGTAGAGCAATGGGTTGGATTTCTGGTTGAGCCTGCCTTTTTCACTGAAAGTTCTATGCATGCTTTACTTGCAGAATATGTACAGCAGTGACGTGCGGTGCTAAACCAGGCAGGGGAGCAGGTGACCTGCACTTGCCCCCTCCCCACCCATACCTGTCGTAATATAATACAGTAGTCCAAGTAAAATTCAACCCTTGTTGAAATGAACCAAATAAACATACAATACATGTTGCAAATTGCCAGAAGCATGTAAAAATTATGACAATACCAATATTAAAGCAAATATGATATGATGTAAAGAAAACATTAAAAACAAAATTGTTGATGCGCAACAAAGATAAAATTTATGAAAGAAATTTATGAGTGATCAGAGAAAAAAAATGTTTTTTGAAACCTGTTTCATCTCTCTATTTGTAGATGAAGTTGACATTTTTTTAATTTTTTTTTTTGTAGAGTTGAGCATTCTTGTAATTCAAACGTCCTCAATGCAATAATGGCAATCAGATGGCAGAGTTTTTTCATGACGTCCTCTAGATTTGTAGAAATTTCATCAAAACCCAAACTGTCGAAACTCCTTCTCGAGAACAAACAAGGACAACAATAATTTGCCACTTAACTCCAGTTAATCATTTTACAGAGTTGTAACTTGTTTGAAAATGCCTTTTGTAGGATTTCATTTTAGTTTTTAATTCGGTTAGGATAGGTGTTGGTTTGCTGTCTTTTCTGTAAAGTTCAATAAACTAAAAGCTTTCGTCTTCAGCCGGTTGATCATACAACGCTCGCCCTGCTGCTGCGTACGTATTGGGGCTGGTGGAACAGGTGGACACGAGCTGTTCCCTCGGAAGCTATTTCGCAGCATTTAGATAAGGCAATTAGCAGACGCTTAGACTATAGAAGATTTTTCCAGTTTGTTATGACTGGCAGAGGCAATTTTGCAATGAGATTAGGAAACTCTAGACTTACTACACTCAAAACTATCACTACAATGCAATTAAACTTTAGCACATAGCAAAAACCCGAAGGAAAACGAATTTGCTATGTCTCTCGTAGGGAACAGCTAGAGTTCAGCTTCCATGGTAGGAGGTGGCACCATGAGGATCGTTTACCTTTATGCGTGGTCGGAAATACTCAGCGTCAGGCAGCAGAGGGTGGAACGACGAGGGTAGGTGAAGTAAACAAATGTCCAGTCACGGTGAAAGTTTTTCTTCGGAGTGTTGATTTCGGAAGAAAGAAGTCTTCTTATTATGTTATTATAGATAATTTAAATAGCTAAAAAGGGCAATAAATAGAAGGGAACAGCCTGTTCTCTCTGTTCCATGGAGGGACCGCCACTGATGTAGTCACGGACACTTCTGGATTGTAACAATCCCATTGTAAGTCGGTGAGATCATTACATCCCATCTTCCATGCTACTCGTTGTAGCTCCCAAATTTCCTCATCATAGTGGTTAGCCACTGGTCTCATATACATGCCGAAATCTCAGGAGAAAAGTTGTTACGCTTACCCTCAGGAGACTCAAAACCTGCAAGCCAGAGCCCAAAGCATGATGTCCGAGGCTGCATGGCCACAGTGCAAGACTTTTATATAACATACAGATCTCAATACAAAATAAAAATTTACAAATTTCTTAGTCTTGACCTGTATATATTTGTCCCCTGATACTGCAGATGAAGTTGTTTTTTTTTTATTTCAAATTTCAAAAACTCTTTGCTCTTTACAACTATACTCACAATTAATTGCTTTGTATGGTTCACCAAACTTCTATTGTATCGGAATGAATTTAAATTTCACGATCTTCATTGTTAATGAAGTATACGGGAGAACCAGGAGGATCCAAAAAAAAAAAAAAAATTAGCCCTAATACAGGAGAGTTGGTCACCTTAACACTGGTACCCCACGTGCCTAATGGAGGGTTAAAAATTCTGCAGTAACACAGCCTTAATTCCTTGCATTCTGTTGAACAACAATTTATGTAATTTCCTGTATAAAATTTTAATGCTCTTAATTTTGATACTTTGGGGGGGGGGAATGGGGAGGCTACACATACTCTTGAGTATGCACTCAATTCATTCATATGTCCCACTGGTATTACAGCAGAATCCATCGATCCTCTCCCACTATTAATTGGTGATTATCATTGTCACATTCTCTTTCACAGTTCCCAGAACTCAATCCAATGATCATGCGTCGCTTCCAAGAACCAGGAGATGTGGAGAAGGCTTTTGAGTTTGTGCACAAATCACAGGGACTGGAGCAGACACGGTTCTTGGCACGGAAGCATTGCCTCGAGGCCAACCGGTTAGCCAATTCACTGTCTGAGTCGCCGTATCAGAAAGGTTTGCTCGTCGTGAACGATTTAGTCCTCAACCGTATGAAGTAGTGACAGATTTCATTCCAACAGACAACGAGGGAGATTGCAGTCTCCTGGAACACACTAGCAGGATTTAAGGCACAAGTATCGTCAGAAGAAAAATATATGAGGACTAGTAGAATTGCTTGTACATTTCTCAGTGTGGTTTTGTGTGTGTGTGTGCATGAGAGGAAAGATATTTTAGTTTTTTTACGATCATGCATAGTTTTGTAGTGATGTTGGTTACTGAACGTTGTAAAAGATTTTATTTTTGTCCAATTCTCAATGCAATTGCATGTTTCAATGCAGTATTGTTGGTTCATGCACTATGTTCCTCAAGAAGAGCTCAATTGTATTACCTTGTTTAATTACTTTTTGTAATTGAGGAGCACAATGCAAGACACAAGAGTTTGTCTATCACAAACTCGGGGTATATATGTATGTATATGTCGTCATCGTAAGTGCCTTTTTTTGCCATAAACATGACACTACATCATTGTTAGTTGCATTTCAAGCACATTCATCATTCATAAATGTCAGGAAAAAAGTAACAATTGTGAAGTTCTAAAGTCGCATGTAACGATTTGTGTATCACGACAAGTTTGTCGCATTCTATATTGTTACTGCCATCTGTTCCTTGTCAGATTGGCCTATCCATGGAACTTAACCAAGGTGTGCATCCACGTGGAATGACCTACTAATAAACTCAGAGGAATGTTGATCAAAGATATGTAAATAAATTGCATTATTATAAAATATAAATATATATGGAACTTATATAGTGATATGCTTCCCTTGTACATAATTGTTAACATATATATATATATATATATAATTGTTTTAAATGTAATTATAGATGTGTGTATATACGTTGCTGTACATTTTTATATTTGCAGAAAGAACTATGTAATGTACTTAGTCCAAACTTCTTTTCCTCTCCATTTTATTAAAAGCAAATTTTGGGCCAGTATAACAAAAGATGATTTGAAACTTATTTGTATTGTGTATAATACAGTTAATAGTTTTGTTCATGTAAAAGCAGCAAAAGACCAACAATAGGCCTTGTGTGTATGAATGAAATTGCCTTATTTTGCTTCATTATTTAAAATTTTAGAAATACTACTTTAAAGAAATGACCACGGGACATTATTGTTATTTGAAGTGTTGAAAAATAATTGGCCTTGAATGTTTTTGTTAAGAAACAAGGTTCGGTAAATGAAAATGAGTGGATTTATTTGCAAATTTCTATAAAAAATATCTATGGGTGTGGAAAAGGGATAATTTTTAAATTGCAATTTGTTGTCTAGGTCTGCTATGAAGGTGTCGGTATGTTAATACTCTTCCAAGTACAAGGAAAATATACACAGTGAGATGGAAATGCAACTGATGTAATCCACAATGTGCAATTTGTATTACATTTCTTTTGCTTGCATAACTTATCAGATTTTGTGCTTGCTTTGTAAAATGTTATGAATTTGCCTCATCATTACATTGCACTTTTCTAATTAAGTATATTAAAAGATCTTGTTATTACTAATAATTTCTTTCCTGTTATGTCTTTCATTGTGTTCTTTCTATACTACAAAAATGTTTACAATGAATTTATTATTTTAGTAATGTTATTGATAGAAGCTTGTTTTTACTCCCTAGTGATCTGTGTAAAAATTATCACATTAGCATAATAATTCTACATGTTGCTTCCATTGCCACTAAACTAGTTTAAAAATGCATTTAACCGAAGTTTTTAGACTAGTTTAGCTAGAAACTTGTTTGAAATTAAATTGTGTGTGGCAGTGTACAAAACTGTTGTATTGTTTTGATAGTATTGTTGCACATTTGAAGTGCTTGTAGTAAGATAAAAAAAAATCCTGCCATAATGTGTTTTTAAATGAAGGCAGCTGCCGTAATGTTCCATGGTCAGATACTGATGAGGTTCAATGTTTTTACTTCATCGCATAGGAATTGTCTCTGGTTGTGGACATATTTTTAGCAACAGCTACTTGTTAGAGGAACATGGTTTCTAATAAATTCTTTATACATAAAATATATGTTTCTGTTAACTGTATTGAAAATGGTCGAGTCCAGGTTTTGTTTTCCTACGCAAATACATTAAAAAACCCTATCCTGCAATGCAAAAACAAGTTAGTCTGTTGATTATACTTTATTCATTTTTTCCTTTTTTCTAGCAAAAAAATAGTGCATCCAGACTGCAAGTTATCTATTAATAGCTAAGTAAAAGTAATATTTAGAAAATATTATAGTCTGCTGAAATTTCTTTATAAAATGATTAAAACTACAATTTTCAGAAGGTACCTCATTTGGATTTTGCAGTCCTGAATTTGCAATGCACTGTGGTAACTGACTCAAGCCTTTCAAAACTCCATAACATACAAGGCCTTCTCCGTCAGGGTATAATAGCCATTTTGGGAAAAGTGGTCATGTGGCATGACTGGCATATGCTAAGGTTCCAGGCAATCACTCAGGGTGTCTACAATTTTGTCAAAATGAAATTCCCCAACTTTTCTAGATTTTTCACACTAAGAACCAAAATTTCTCAGACCAAACCATGGCAATTATTGTACGTGACTGGAAGAAGGTCGCTATAGTTCAGCTAAATGCATGCTTCGAATCTCGCTAAACCTTATACTGGGACATCAATCCCTGAAGATGAAAATGACGTTAGCTCTGGAAGCCTATCCGGAAATCACCTGGCTGATATTCCATAAAACTTCTTCACTAATACTGGAATATCTTCTTGACATGTAAAGGTAATAACGAGAAAGGAAACTCAAAAGTAATTGACTGTTGGATATGGGGAGGGAAGCAAGTATCAGGGGTGAGTTTTTATGCGATACTTGACTTGATCATTGACTAATGATTAACAAAGAATTATTTAAAAAAAAAATAATCATAAATTACTGCATAAATATAATTATAGTACAATTTAATAACACACATATTGATCCCAATAACTATCAAACGGACATTAAAAAGCAACAAGAAATGGTAAATTCCCATAGCCACCTATTGTAGTACATTTCTACATGAAAGTAGTCAAACTTTACTGTAAGAACTGGCAATGGTCAGTATATTAACCCTTAAACAGAAACATAGATCTTTACTTCATAATTAGAAACATCCGGTCTGAGAAACCTTATTTTTTTTAATATTTTGTTATTACATTTTTTAGTTTTTTTAGACAATAAAAGGGCAAAATTATGATTAATATATCAAATTTATTGAAAACTAAAATTACATGGGAACAAAACTAAGAAAATGTATTATGTAAATCACTTCCAACCTTGGCATTGAATACGTAATGCGAAACACCCGGTCTGCAAGTTTTCAAACAATAAGTATCTCGTAACAAACAGTTACGAACTGAGCAGTAACATGTGCAGAGTGTAGGCAAGTGGTTGATAATAAGGTACTGTGGAGGGGAGGAGACACAGCTCAATCAGTGTTGCCACACTGTAGAACTACAAAACACTAAAGGTCTCACAGACCGATGTTTCTGTTTAAGGGTTAAACTGAAGTATAGTTGTCAACATGTTTTAAATTTCTTGCTTGTCCTTTCTATGTTCTAGAACCTACTTTTAGTGCACTATTACAAAAATGATTGATTTTTTCCAAACAGTAAATTTCCATGTACTTTCCTAGTTTTCCAGACTGCACCAATATTTTGAAAACCTGATTGATACATTTTCAAGTACGGTGTCAGTGAATTTTGAAGTGTGTTGGCATTAGTTCAAGGGGGTATCAGATCAGCCCCAAAATTTCCAAAGATCCTCTCAATGACTAAAATATTCTTATCATTTACACAACTACTTTCAAAGAAAATTAGAAAAATTACAAAATATTTCTAAAGTTTCCATGCTTTAAAAATAACATTGTCCACTGTGTTTTCAGGCAAACTTTTGTTTCACAAGATCCCACGAGGATACAGTATATAACATTCTTATTTGTACACACGGATTTTCAAATAAAATGCTGAAAGGAAATACACTCTTTTGAAATTGTTTCTTTACAATTCAATAACTAATATCATTAGGAATATAAAATCTTACCCAAATTCTGTATAACCAATGGCAATAATAAATTAAATGAAACTGAAAGAGAAACATGCCATTTTTTGTACAACTTTTCTATTCGTACACTTAATAATATAAAAGAAAAAGTATATTCAGAGCAAATTGTTGACAGTTCTAATACTTTGATGCGTATCCTTTCGCTTTAATTACTGCTTGACACCTGTTCTTCACAGAATTAACCAGTTTCCGACATGTTTCAGGGTTTGTTTTATTCCACTCGGCTTGCACAACAGTTTTCAACTCTTGTTTGGACTTGATACCTGCTTTATGGACTCACCTCTTCAAAAGTGCCCATAAATGCTCAATGGGATTTAAGTCTCGATTTTGAGCTGGTGTTTGTAGTAGTTTGGGCACATTCCATATTAGCCAATTCATGTTAACTCGCACCTTATGCTTACTGTCATTATCTTGTTGGAATCTGTAGAAAGGCTGCATGTCCATTTTTTGGGCACTTTGCTTTACATTGTTCTTCAATATGTCCAAATAGACATATGCATCCATGATATCATCAATAAACTGAATGGTACCAACACCTTTGGATGACATACAGCCCCCAAATCATTAATGACCCACCACCGTGTTTAACTGTTGAAACTGTGTTAATGTGATCACTGTCTTTCTTTGATTTTCTCCAGACCCTATTTATCCCATGTGACCCGTATATATTAATCTTGGACACGTCTGACCATATGACACTATCCCAAAATTCCTGGTCCTTGTGGATGTGCTCTTTCGTGAAAGAAAGTCTATTCCTGCGATTCACCTTATTTACATAAGGCCTCTTTCGTGGGATTCTGCCATGATATCCATGCTTCCACAAGGCACGTCGGACAGTTTGATCGGACATCATCTTGCCAGCAACATTTTCTACTAATGGTCGTAACGGAGGAACACTTAGTTGGGGGTTTTCTCGCACTCTTTTTAAAATAAAGCGTTCATCCATTTATTCAACAGTCTCTCTTTTGGTTTTCTCGGCACATTCTGTGTTGAACCTTCCTCTCTAAATTTGTTTACTATGTATTGAACTGTGGAGTGTGATTTATTGACCGTTTGTCCAATTTTTCTTAACAAATAACCTCTAAGGGCCAAATTTATAATAACATCTTTCAGATCGGAACTAAATTCCTTCACCTTGCCCATTTCAAACACGCTGATAGATAGACAATAGGCCTACAACAATACCTACGCCAGCATTCCGCTTGACTGGGAGCGTGCCTGCATGTTCAAACTTGTTACGAAGTTGCAAACTGCACGAAATCGCCCAAATAGAGGTGGCGCTGTATGCAAGGAAGATTGAAACTCTTGCCTGTACGAATAACAATGTTGCATGAAACGGCGTGTTTTTCTCTTTTCACACAAATTATATGCTCTGTTTATACACTTTGAACAAATTTCCAAATTTAAAAAGACCCTATTGAATATGTACTCCCAATGTTGCCTCTTCAAGGGATTAATATGAAAATTCCGTAAATATTGTTAATGTTTCCAGTGTTGAATGCATAACTTTTCTGTGCACATGTAACAGAAGAAACTCGGTGAAGATGTTTTCCAAATTATGTAATCGATCTGTTAATTTTCCATTAAAATCTTTTCTCCATGTGGTTAATATCCCTATTGCATATCTCAGAATTATAATTTTGTGTTATTACTTAGCCTACCATTCTGTTACATGTATGTAATTGTATTATGTGCTATTTACGTGCACTTGATAACACACTACTTACAATTTTCAATTTAATTTTGACTATATCCAGAACAATAAAATCTCTTAATAGTTATTACAAAAAGTTCCTAAAAGCAGTTACATTGCTGCTGGGTCATTCCACGTCAGATCGACCAGGGCCTCCAGATATGTTTTTATTATTATTTGGATGAAATTTGGCATGATGGTTCAATCATGTCTGGGAGGCTTCCAAATATTAGATTCCTCCGAGGATTAGTTTTAGAGTTATGGCCTGTGGAAGAAGGTGGTGCGCAACAGAAAATGTGACCCAAATCTTTGAAATGAGCCTCAGAGCCAACTTCAGGACTCAATAACTGGAACTATAGATCACACCCTAGTGATCTTTACACACCAAACAAACCAAGGAACACACATATTGTATCAAAATGCTCTAAGCTTGTTTAAATTAGCAAATAATATACTCCAAAATATGCCTTAAAAACCTGTCAAAAAATGCATATTTTGTGTGCTTGCTGTTACAACTGTAATCCACCCAGGAAGGTGGCATAATTTTTTTTAGTAACCCTGATGTGGTCTCAGTATGCACACATTATGTTGCCACCATATAGATCACCCAGTCCATATTATATGAGGCTGAATATGCAAGAAATTGAAAAATCACAGGAAAATGGTGGATTTTTGAAATGGTGTAGCACAAAAGCGACAAATGATATCCAAGCCAAGTTTTCTACATAATCAGACCTTCCTGTAATGAGTCAAAATTATTTTGTGATTGCAAGGCGCTAATGCACAGTAAAGGTAGACCCTTAATAGACTGGTAAAGTTATGACGATTTTTAGGGTAACGTAGAAGTAATTGTAATAAAACATATTGCAACTGTTTCTGAAAGGGGAAAATGTGAGGAAAACGATGGTAAAAAGTCTACTGCGCTACGAAGCAGACTAGTCCCAAAATGGCTGCCATGCAAGAGAATGGAAAACCTTTGTTTTTTGGCCATTTATTTTTAGTGAAACAATAAGTTAATAATTAAATTTTTATCACATTATAAAGCTACACAGTCATGGCACCTTTCACGGGATGGACATAGTAGTGGCTGTAACGCCTGCTGGGTGATTTGTAACAATTATCAAGAAACGACGGGTGTCGTTTGAGGAACTGAAAGTTGCTGGCAACATTTCCATCACATATTACAGGCCAGTAGACTGCAGTTTATAAAATACAAGCCAATCAGAGATGTGGCATACCATGATCCAACTTAAAAAGTCTACATACTTAGGAGCATTTCAAGTCTTCTAAAGCCAAGTGTGCCTGACTGGCAGGGCGTGAGTCAGCTGATACACAAAGGTGAACATCCTCCTGTATCATCAGTGGTTTTCCTCTCTATGATTGACATGGGCCCAAGGAAGGAGTCTTGCATTGTCAACGCTGTTATTTATAGCAGAGCATGCAGGACGTTACGAGGGTCACTATTTATATTTTGAGCCTTGGCAACACTGATTGAAGTTAGGCGCGATTTGACGTTTGCACGGAATCGTCTGGCATTATTGACCATAACGTACTTCAAATGTTTTGTCAATAGCTTGATTTGTGTTGTTTATGTTGCCTTGGAGATTGCGTGACAACAATAAAATGGAATTAACTCGTGAACATTTTCGTGCGATGATTTACGATTTTCGACGTGGATTATCAAGACAAGAGTGCATCGATCAACTTACTTCCACATTTGGCGATGAAGCCCCATCCTTTGCCACTGTGAAACGCTGGTATAACGAATTTAATCGTGGCCGCCATTCGCTCACCAACGAGATTCGCAAAGGTCGTCCAAAATCAGTTGTTGTTCAAGAAAACATTGATGCTGTGCAAATCCTAATACTGCAAGATTGTCATGTGACATACTGTGAGATTGAGGCAACCATAGGCATTAGTTCCACCAGCATATATAAAATATTACATGATCATTTAGCTGTGAGAAAGGTATGTTCTCGTTGGATCCCACACAATTTGACAAAAACTCAAAAAGACGCTCGCGTCAATTGGTGCAAACAAATGCTCAATAAATACAATCGTGGTGCTTCAAAAGACGTATATAAGATTGTAACAGGTGACGAATCATGGATATATGCATATGAGCTGGAACGTAAACAGCAGTCGACTGTATGGGTGTTTCAAGATGAACCCAATCCAACAAAAGTTGTTCGCGCTCGAAGCACATCGAAACAAACGGTCGCCTGTTTTTTTGGGAAAACTGGTCATGTGGCAACTGTGCCTTTAGAGGAACGTAGAACGGTCAACTCTGAATGGTACACAACAATTTGTTTGCCAGAGGTCTTCGGTCAAATGCGGAAAACAAACAAACGCCGTCGGATCATTCTTCATCAAGACAATGCCAGCTGTCACACATCTCGTCTAACAACCGACTTTATGAACAGTCAAAAAATCGAATTGATGGGTCATCCGCCGTACAGTCCTGATTTGGCACCCAATGACTTCTTCTTGTTCCCAAATGTCAAGAATAAATTGCGTGGACAACGATTTTTGTCGGCGGAAGACGCCATTGATGCGTTCAAAAACCTTATTATGGAGGTGTCTCAAGAAGATTTGAAAAACTGCTTTGACAAATGGTTCGAACGAATGCAAAAGTGTATTGACCATAAAGGAGAATACTTCGAAAAACAATAAAGCAGTTTTCAATGCCAAATTCCTGTTTTTTCATTGTTAGGCTCAAAATATAAATAGTGACCCTCGTATAATCAAGTTCCCATTGTAACCTTTGATCAGCCGTTGTACTTAAAAGCAGTTGTAATCGCAAGAAACAAACCAGAAGCTAGTCCATTAAAGAAATGCATCCTCAGATTAAGTAGTCTGCACACGATTATGAGTTTCCTTGGGTGCATTGGTTTTGTCATGACAGGATCCGGTTTGGCTGAAATTTTGAAGATTGTGTATGCAGGAAACGCAATGAAGCATATGCTGTCGGGCAAAGCAATCGCCAGAGCTATTAGTGGCCACATACTTGTGTCATCAGTCCTTAACACCATTCTAGCCAAGGAAACAATAAGTACAAAACCTGAAAACGATGATATAACCATAGCATGATTAACATTTGAGCGACTTCTGAAAGAAGAAATGGTGGCCTCCGAAATTCCTGATGACGTAATCGGCAGACTTTACAACAAAATACAGGAAACAAAAGAGGAACTGAAAACCAGCAGAACTGCTGCACTTTGGATGGTGTACATTCAAATGATGGATATCCTGGAAGCATTTATCAAAGCTGAAAGAACAGGCAATGAGGAACGTAAAAGGCATTAGTAATGGGTTAACACATGGAAAATGGATGATGCAACAGCAGCAGCTATGGTAATGTCGCGCCACATTTGTGCACTCCTCAACCACGTGATGCAGGAGTTTGCTGGGATTCAACAGGTGCTGAATGAGCAACATGTAACTGACGTAATCCCGAATGAAGAGGGACAACGCTGACGCACAAAAAATTATGGAATTTGTGGACCAGCTCAGAGTTTTCCATCCTGACCCAAATCTGAGAAACGTAATTACAGGCATCACATATTCTGCAGAGACGAATCCTGAAATGGCTAGTGAAGTAGGAAGCAGAATTCTTGATGACATGAACGATAAAGCGGTTACACAGTTTTCATTCAAGAGAAAGAAAATGGTGAAACCAACGAGGGCAGTACATGTAGTTAAAGCGAAGGATGAGACATTTTACATAGACCCGCAACTGCTTTTCCAGCGTCTTCTCATTTGCACACAGAGCGGTGAATTCAATCTGAAAAATGTTTTCCGTTACGAGTTATGTACATACCGAGCTTCCATATTTGAACGGACATGGACTCACGAGAGATTCTGGAAAGGTCTAGCTTACAACGTACTTGCGCGGCCAATGCCAGGCAACCCCTACCACTCCAGGAAATCTGTACTATGTCATTGACGGTGGGTGGTTGCTTCACCGTCTGCCTTGGAGTAAGCAACAAATCTTCGAAGCACTGTTCCTGTCATATGTACAGTATGTTCAGTCAAAGTTCTGGCAAGCAACTATTATCTTTGATGCCTACCGCGGAAAACACCTATCAACCAAGTGTGAGGCTCACTGCAAACGCACCAGAGGTTTGAGGGACCAAGGGTGCATGGAACGCAGTGGACAGTTCTCGCCATCACCAAGGACATGTTCTTGAGCAACAAAGAGCAAACTATTCTAACACTATTGGCTGAGAAGTTTGCGGAAGCTGATCGCATAAAAACATGCTCCTGGTGACGCAGATGTCCTGATTGTAAAGGAAACTATTGAAAGATCGCAGGTGTGTCCAAGAGCAATTATTGGTGAAGACACTGATCTCCTAGTCCTTTTAATCCACTATCTCGACAACAATCTCAATGATGTCTTTCTTTGCCCTGAGCCAAAGAAAAGTTCCAAGAGTGTGATGGTCTACGACATCAGGGCAATGAAACAAACACTGGGTGATGCTGTGTGCTCTAACATTCTCTTCACTCATGCACTGCTGGGATGTGACACTATTTCTAAACCATTTGGGTTAGAGAAACGAGATTCCATTCTACTGCTGGGGAAGACCGAGTGTTTCCGAGAACAGGCCACAATCGCCAGAACTGCAGGGAGAACATAAGAACAAATTAAGAAACCTGGTAATAAAGCTATGGCATGTCTATATGGAGGTCGCATCGGTCAAACTTTCAATGACATTCACTATCACAAGTTTATCTCAAAAACAGTTAAGACGACAGCTCAAGTGACGCCTGAAGTACACTCTCTACGCGTATATCTTCAAGTTCAGGTCTGGCTTTCCAACGACCTCGATCTGCTGCTATGGGGTTGGGAACTTCGTGATGGCCATCTGTCACCAGCGAAGATGGGCCAACTCCCTGCACCTGAGCAGTTGCTGAAGTTCATAAAATGTGGCTGCTCTATAACTCGGTGTGCTACCATGAAGTGCAACTGCAAGAAACATGGTCTTTACTGCACGAGTGCCTGCACTGAATGCCATGGAATCACATGTCATAATGTAACAGATGCGGCAGAAGTGGAATCAGAAAGTGATCATGACTAATTCTGTTGGCAATGCTTTACCTGCTGCTTCGTGTGATCGTGATTGAAGAACAATACTTTTCGCTTGATCGAGACTTTTCCTTTTCGATCATTATATATCTGATATTATTAAATGTCATACTGATAATGTGCGAATTACTCACAATTAGATACAAACTAAAGGTTAAAAGATTAAAAATCAACAACTTACGTGTGTGAGTATGAGATTTTTCGTACTACGTTTCGGAGGTTACACTACCTCCTTCTTCAGGTTGAAACGATGTTTTTCAGACACCTGACATGGTGCCTCGTCGTGAAAGTGATGGTTAAGGATTAAGGTTAAAATGTTGCAGGAAGGACACTTTCTAAAAAAGAATGTAAACTCACATCTAAAACCGCGCAATATTCATAAAAAAAAAAAAAAGGAACGTCCAAGGTTGACGTCGGCGAACTGCCGACCAGTGCTCGGGGTAGGCGAATGCACGGTGTCAGCCCATGCCTGGAGAAAGAAAACTCCTCCTCCACAATCCTCCCGTACTGGGGCTCGGGAGTTACCAATCCAAGGTGAAATCGACTTCCACCTCGGCGGCTTTCCTAACCTCGGGAGTAACACGGAAGCCTATCTCGTCCCTATTCACTGCGGCTTTTTCCCATTTTTTAAAGAAGTTAACCCAGCCGTCTTCTAAATTCCCATCGTCCCTATTAAGTTTGTTCCAATTTTTCGCGCATATATAGGCAGCTTCATATACATTTCTGTCCAATTTATTGTTAACCTCCCTAATAACTTCCCTTTTAACAATCTTATGTCGGTTGACCAATATGTGTTCAGATAATCCTGTTTTGGGTATGCCCTCCTTTACATCCTTATCATGCTCTCCCCACCTAATTTGCATACTTCTCCCCGTCTGTCCCACATATTCCTTTCCGCATTCACATACTATCCTGTACACTCCCTTCTGCTCTTCAGGGTTATTGCGCCTATCCCCCCTCCCTTTCTTATAAGACGTAAAGTGTTTTTCAATACTCCGGGGTGCTCTTACCCCACATTTTATCCCGTAACCCCTCACAGACTTTTCAATTTTCTCGGAAATACCCTTATAATAAGGAATCCCGACAAAATATGTATTCTTTTCACCGTTTCCTACCTCAGTTTTTTTCTCCTCTTTGTCATTTTGCGATGTTTCTTGTCCAACAATCTTTTTTGCCCTCCTAGCCACTTTTTCCAGGTCGCGGATAGTATATCCATTCTTTACCCCCACCTTCCTTATCCATTCTCCTTCTTTCTCTTTCTCTTTATCGTCATTGCACAGTCTTTCGGCGCGAATGAAAAAGTTAAGAAAAACATTTAATTTAGTTCTATTCGAATGTTGGGATCTCTTATGGAGGTACAGCTCTCCGGCCAACGGTTTATGAAAGACCCCGGTTACGATCCGTTGACCGGTTTTGGTGAGGCACAAGTCAAGAAAGTGAATCTTTCCGTTTGTCATATCTTCTCTAGTAAACCCAATTCTGGGGTCCTGTTTCCCCAGTTGGTCGAAAATGCTGTCAAGTATGATTTCATTCCCTATGATGAGGATGTCATCCACGTATCTCCCATAATATTTTACCCCCCCCCCCCCCTACATGCTCCATAGCGGCTTTTTCGACGTAGTGCATGAAGATGTTGGCCACAAGGCCAGAGATGGGATTGCCCATGGCCAACCCTTCTTTTTGTCGGAAGATTTTATCGTTAACGTAGAAGTAATTATACCCCGTAATGAGAAAAAACCACCGGACATACTCCCAGGCGACCAGGATTTCAACATTTTGGTCAACCAACCATCTATACAAACAATCTCCAGCCTTGTCCCGGGGGACACTGGGGTACAGATTAATAACATCGAAACTACAGATTACGTCCCGTTCTTCTATGGTGAGTTTCTCGATAGTTTCTTTGACCATAAGGGAGTTATTGACGCTATACGGAGTGTCCATATTTATTTTTCCCATCCTCTTAATCATTTCTTTAGCTAAACCATATCCCGGATGTGCATACATGGGGATGATGGGTCTGAGGGGTATCCCTTCCTTATGGGTCTTAGGTATCCCAAAGGCCGTGGGAATATTCCCTTCCTTAATCCCCTTAAGTAATTTCTTTTTTTCCGCGCTTCCCAAGGTAAAACTGGTTTCAATGCCTTTTCTGAATTCTCGTTTGATCTTACTAATGGGGTTAACTTTGATTTCTTCGTAGTCATTACTTCTAAAACTCTCTTCCAACTTACTATGGTATTCCTCTTTCCCGATAATAACCATCTTGTTTTCTTTATCCGATCTAACCAAATACACGTCACTTTGTTTAACCCATTTTTTCACATTACGAAGACTCCCCCTAAGCTTACTTTCCATACTCCCCTTTGGTGAACTATGATTGGTAACGGGTGGGCCATGTTCCCTTATGCTTAGGTGCATTTGTTCATCTATGATGTCACGAATTTTTACCCTGACATTGGATTTATCTTCTTTTTCGTCTAATTTTCCTACTATTTTCTCCGCCGCTATGACGAATTCCTCTTTTTCGAAGTTTTCATCCCTAATGGCAAACTTATGCCCCATTTTCATAATCTCCGCTAAGGCCTTAGGGGGTTGAAGTTTAGTTAAATTTAAAATATTGGCTTTATTATCATCCCCTTTTCTGTGCCTATTCTCTCCCTCCTTAACTCCCTCGTTAATTCCCAATTTAATTAACTTTCTCCTAATTGTTTCAATATCTCTCACCTTCGCCTGTTCGACTGTTCTAGAATGACGTTCCTCAATGCGCCCCCCATGTAACCTGGTCCAATCGTTCTCCAATTTCCAAATGTAACCTGTAACATTCAGAATTGAGCCTATCCACCTGTGCATAAGCCTCCCTTATGCACTTCCCCAGCATTTTAAACTGTATTTCCCTCTTTTGATCCAGCCCTTTAAAACTAAGGGGTTGGTACCCCCACTTTAAAAAACTCGGTAAAAAACCCTTCTTCCTACAATGCTTAAGGAAACCTATCCTAATTAGGGTCTTATTAAGCTTAATCCTCAACTTTTCAAATTTGCGCACTTTCCTCCCCGTATCGGAGATCAATAACATACTGATAATGTGCGAATTACTCACAATTAGATACAAACTAAAGGTTAAAAGATTAAAAATCAACAACTTACGTGTGTGAGTATGAGATTTTTCGTACTACGTTTCGGAGGTTACACTACCTCCTTCTTCAGGTTGAAACGATGTTTTTCAGACACCTGACATGGTGCCTCGTCGTGAAAGTGATGGTTAAGGATTAAGGTTAAAATGTTGCAGGAAGGACACTTTCTAAAAAAGAATGTAAACTCACATCTAAAACCGCGCAATATTCATAAAAAAACAAAACAAAGGAACGTCCAAGGTTGACGTCGGCGAACTGCCGACCAGTGCTCGGGGTAGGCGAATGCACGGTGTCAGCCCATGCCTGGAGAAAGAAAACTCCTCCTCCACAATCCTCTCGTACTGGGGCTCGGGAGTTACCAATCCAAGGTGAAATCGACTTCCACCTCGGCGGCTTTCCTAACCTCGGGAGTAACACGGAAGCCTATCTCGTCCCTATTCACTGCGGCTTTTTCCCATTTTTTAAAGAAGTTAACCCAGCCGTAAGGGAGTTATTGACGCTATACGGAGTGTCCATATTTATTTTTCCCATCCTCTTAATCATTTCTTTAGCTAAACCAAACGGAAAGATTCACTTTCTTGACTTGTGCCTCACCAAAACCGGTCAACGGATCGTAACCGGGGTCTTTCATAAACCGTTGGCCGGAGAGCTGTACCTCCATAAGAGATCCCAACATTCGAATAGAACTAAATTAAATGTTTTTCTTAACTTTTTCATTCGCGCCGAAAGACTGTGCAATGACGA
Source organism: Lepisma saccharinum (assembly GCF_977018435.1). Lineage (NCBI taxonomy): Eukaryota > Metazoa > Arthropoda > Insecta > Zygentoma > Lepismatidae > Lepisma > Lepisma saccharinum. Next base: position 42,717,908 of record NC_139252.1, read on the forward strand.
TAAAGAGAAAGAGAAAGAAGGAGAATGGATAAGGAAGGTGGGGGTAAAGAATGGATATACTATCCGCGACCTGGAAAAAGTGGCTAGGAGGGCAAAAAAGATTGTTGGACAAGAAACATCGCAAAATGACAAAGAGGAGAAAAAAACTGAGGTAGGAAACGGTGAAAAGAATACATATTTTGTCGGGATTCCTTATTATAAGGGTATTTCCGAGAAAATTGAAAAGTCTGTGAGGGGTTACGGGATAAAATGTGGGGTAAGAGCACCCCGGAGTATTGAAAAACACTTTACGTCTTATAAGAAAGGGAGGGGGGATAGGCGCAATAACCCTGAAGAGCAGAAGGGAGTGTACAGGGATAGTATGTGAATGCGGAAAGGAATATGTGGGACAGACCGGGAGAAGTATGCAAATTAGGTGGGGAGAGCATGATAAGGATGTAAAGGAGGGCATACCCAAAACAGGATTATCTCAACACATATTGGTCAACCGACATAAGATTGTTAAAAGGGAAGTTATTAGGGACGTTAACAATAAATTGGACAGAAATGTATATGAAGCTGCCTATATATGCGCGAAAAATTGGAACAAACTTAATAGGGACGATGGGAATTTAGAAGACGGCTGGGTTAACTTCTTTAAAAAATGGGAAAAAGCCGCAGTGAATAGGGACGAGATAGGCTTCCGTGTTACTCCCGAGGTTAGGAAAGCCGCCGAGGTGGAAGTCGATTTCACCTTGGATTGGTAACTCCCGAGCCCCAGTACGGGAGGATTGAGGAGGAGGAGTTTTCTTTCTCCAGGCATGGGCTGACACCGTGCATTCGCCTACCCCGAGCACTGGTCGGCAGTTCGCCGACGTCAACCAAGGAATATAGAAGTATTTTAGGAAGAGCATTCCGAGACACGGAGCTTTCCCATTGGCTAGAAGCCGCAACGAGCTCTGACGTGACCAAGGGGATCTGTCAAGGGGCGAGGCTCGCGTAGCAATGGAAGCTTACGGGAAATATTTTAATTTTTAATTGTCCATATCTTGGTTCTATTAAGCATTTGAGGCAGAATAATAAGCAAAACGCAAGGAATAAGACCTAGGTAATAATATGAAGAAGTTTACAGCACGCAATTACAATAAATGGCGTTATACAAATCAAGCAAAAAGTAATCACGAATATCCTCTTATATCGCCCCTACATTGAAATCTGAAGTTGCGTATGGGTAAATAAATACAATTTTACGTATTAAATATTTTGCTACCACACCAATACATTATCCTTCATACTTTCAAATTTTCACAGATGTTTGTTTATTAATAATTTGTTCATTATAATTTATATATCTAGTATACATAGGATGTCGCTGTCGCTGTTGTTATAGACGTCGCTTTTCTACATATTTAGTTTAACCGCAACAATAAAAATGAATGATAAATTTGATGGGAGCGTAGGCTAGATGAGTGTGGCAAGCACTGGCGTACGCAGGGGGGGCTTAAGGGGCTGCAGCCCGCCGAAATTCTTAGAAAATAAAAATAATCAAATGAAGACAGTAATGAAGTAAAAAAAAAACTTTAAAATGACCCCCAATAACTATTTTTGTGTTTGAATAACTTTTAAAACGAAGGATTAAAATGGTAATTGGAGCTCGTATCTAATGAAAATAGAACAGCGACAACGGGATATCAGCGAAATTGATTTTCGGCGATACATTCTATGAACCAATCTCATTCTGTTCAGTAAAGGTTAGATTCATGGCACTGAACCCGCGTACAATTTGAATTGAATTAACATAATCCTTGAGTGAGGTGGAAATGGGTTTTGGATATTTTTTTTTTTTGTAGATGTGAAAATCTTTAACTAGTGATGCACACATGCTTTCGCTTACATTAAAGTTTACACTATGGTAAAATTGCAGAAATATTCTACCTAAACTGATTTGTGTTTAAAAAACCGTAACATCAAGATATGTTTTTTAGAACTTAATAAATAAATAATAAATGGATAAAATGCAATGTCGTGGGAAAGCGTAATCCCTTAATAAATTCAAGGAAACTCGTGCCAGCTCGATGGCGAATCTGGTCAACCGCGTATTCGACTTTGAATCCCATCACTGAAGTTCCCGACTTGGAGTCACGTCGTGGGCATTGATGCTCTTTGTGCCTGCCCTTTCATCAATTTTATGTGATCAACACTCATCGCCGCGATTAACCAAAAGTGGTAAAAAAGCGACGTCAAATAACAAATACATGAACAATAGGCCTGGCCTCTGTTTTAGCAATGTGATTTGTTAATCACTATACGGTGGAGGCCGAGGCGGAAATAAATATCAGTAAGAATAAAAATTCATTACAACTTACCCTTCCTGTAGACTTATGATTTTGAAGACGATGCTACCCACTGTCGTCTTTTTCTCGCTGCACTTGCTTCCATGGACTTGAGTTTCATTAGTTTATTCAAATGTCGAATTCTAATAAAAGTTCTTGTTCTGACATACAGGGAAATAATCTTTTCGTTAACTTCAGTACTGTCTTTAGAGTGTCCATAACTTTATGTTGCTTGGAAACAGTTGACCCATGGATGGATGCAAACACAATCTCAAATTGAATAACTTTTTCCATATCCGAACCACTACGTGCCTCCACCGGGTACCGAACCGGAATCCCTCGATTATAAGGCGATGACGCCACCACTACGCCATCGGGGAGGCCCTCAAAATAGAAATAGATGTGGTGCCAGATTCCTTAAAGCCCCAATTGGTACACTGCAACAGCACAAGAATGCTTACCTTTGGCACGCTTACTCATGGTACAGACACCGAATACACGTAATACGACCTAAAATTACTCGCTTTAATATTCAAGACAAACAGCACAAGCACTTCTGTAAACGAATACCTGATCGCTACTACTGAACCTGCAGATTTTTCTGACATCTGGGAGAAATCTGTGCCGTTGGCTTATACCGAACAATGAAAGCCATGTCGCTTTCGGAAACTGGAAGAAATTACTTTCCATTTGAATGTTCCCAACTGCAGGTATGAACCCCCTCGGTGTACGTCAAATCGTCCATCGTATATCCCTTACCTGGAGGAATCGCTAGCGTAAGGCTCTATGAACTCAGAAGCGAACCTTGGTTGAGGCATGGGTGTGTATCATTGTGTGTCTTACCTATTTCATCTTTCATTTTCATTTTATTACCCTAGTTTGCTCTATATGTCAAAAAGCGACGTGAAATAATAAAAGAGATTGATTGAATTGGCGTTTTAAGTCCAGTTTATGTACATTGAGGCTAATTGTACCTACAGTTTAAAGTGGGATCCGAACCACTACGTGCCTCCACCGGGTACCGAACCCGGGATCCCTCGATTATAAGGCGATGACGCCACCACTACGCCATCCGGAAGGCCCTCAAAATAGAAATAGATGAGAACGTTAATTGGTTCAGTAACGATCTCGCTACCCAGCGAAGGTTTAAGGCTCGAGTCCCGCCTGGACATTGTGTCCCTTTGCGGGTGTCCATCAATTTCATCTATTCGTTACTCATCCTCGCCTTCCAATTAGGTAAAAGTTACAGGAAAGCAACCTAAAAATAAGAAAAAAAATATTTGCCTCGTAATGACGCAATCTGACAAGGACGACCGCAAGATTTTTTCACAGGAGAGGCAGCAGTGCTCAAAGAGGGAAAGGTTTTGGAATGCTATTTCTCTAGTTAAGAAAATCCTCTTAAAGAAAATAAATTCCCCCACTAGGATAAATTGCATAGACATCCTCCACCCACTGCAATTTGTCTATGATTTTGCAATATACTAGTACTTATTATGTTACGCAGCAGTAACTTCAATTAATTCTTGTCAACAATAAGTCGCCCCTGCAAAGAAGTTGCTGAAATTCTACTGCTGGAAATTTTTTAAATACAACACTACCTGAATATATGTACAATATATTGACATAATTTGATGCATGTTTCTTCCGTATCAAAAAAAACTACCTGTTAAATAAAAATTAAATAAGAAGGATACTGTTATAGACATTCGTATTATTGAAACTGATGGCAATATTTGCATTCATACGGCTTAGACGTTTATTATTGCGTAACTGTAACTTCATAATAATAATAATAGTTTTATTCACACGCACACAACACCGAAATTTTGGAGCTTCCGTGGATGCAACTCGACAGGACTCATACCAAAGACTACAAAAAAGTATAAATATAGGGTCGTTACACACACACACACACACACAATATATATATATATATATATATATATATATATATATATATATATATATATATATATATATATATATATCCTGAGTGCCCAATTGTAGTAATTTCCACGTAGTACACCCTGGACTGCATTTTACATACTAGTGACTAGCGAGGCTCTGGCGTCTGGACTCGTGGCCATTATAATCCTTGGTGGGGCTCGTATTGTGTTGTCCTTACATGTTTATGATTGTCCCTTCATCCGCCTCATCTTATCACCATTCATCCTCATCTTCGCGATTAGCCAGAAGTAGCAGAAAAACGAAATAATAATAAATCAATATGTATGTATGTGTCGTTCATTTAAAGACGAATTTCTACTGGGTTGATCGCTACTATGAGGATGAATGATGAACTAATGAGTGGAGAATGAGACAAACATTGCTATATGCCTTACTATGGTTCAAACTGGGGCCTCTGGCTTCCTAAAGCGTTATGCTGTCATGGAGACCCGTTATATACATGTAGAGGGACTTACTTAATCCTTTCCGTTCAATCTTACTTTCTCGATCCTGTTGCAGTTATGTCCACGCTATAATTAATTAAGTTAGTAAACTATTTGCATGAAAATATGCGCACGAGACTCTACTCCCACCCCCCTCCAGCACACACAGGCATTTAAAATTGTTTCACTTTACGATTTTTCGGGTGTTCTATCTATTGTGCTCGTCTCAAGATGAGACTCTCATCTAATAATCATTTAACTTCATTGCTGTGTCTCGTAATCAAGGGGTCCCGGGTTCGATACCCGGTGAAGGCACATGGTGGTTCGGATTCCACTTTAACATGTAGGTCCAGTCCCGATTAGCCTTACTGTGCATAAAGTGGACTTAAAACACCAAATCAACCAATCAACCAACCAACTAACTTTATTGCTGCGTGTAGAAGTGTAGACAAATAATGTTAAAGAACCAAATACATTGATTCCCTTTTTGCTGAATTCTGCATGAATTTGTTCGTTTGCCATCCTCAGTTAACTTGAGAAGGTACGGGAAAGCAGTGAAGAAGAACTACATGTTATAAACATTGCTTCCCAAGAGTTATAATCGCCTCTATGAGGCTATAAACTTGTATGATTTTACATGTTATTAAGCGGCCCGCAGCTGAGGGATCCCCTTTTTGACGTCACTCTAGCAGAAGACCTTCATGTGCCGCCGTAGCGCGGGAAGCCGGAATAGCACCCCCTGGACGTCAACCTTGGACGTTCCTTTGTTTTGTTTTTTTTTTATGAATATTGCGCGGTTTTAGATGTGAGTTTACATTCTTTTTTAGAAAGTGTCCTTCCTGCAACATTTTAACCTTAATCCTTAACCATCACTTTCACGACGAGGCACCATGTCAGGTGTCTGAAAAACATCGTTTCAACCTGAAGAAGGAGGTAGTGTAACCTCCGAAACGTAGTACGAAAAATCTCATACTCACACACGTAAGTTGTTGATTTTTAATCTTTTAACCCTTAGTTTGTTATTATTAAATGGAAAAATAAAAGTTGGTACAATAGATGATGCTTTGTTGTGTAAATCTTCGTATGCAATTCGGTTTAGATCAGAGGTGACATATGCATACTCTAGCAATGGGTGTGTGTAAACGTGTTTGAAAGGTTGAGGCCAAGTACCTCAAAACTTTTGATGGTATCGCTGTCATTATTTTTGTATAAGAACGTTGCAGTAAAAAAAAAAGAAAAAATTACCCACTACGAAGTATGTAAGGAACAAGTATAAATAATTGTTCTACATAATGAACATGTAAGTATTAGGCAATCATAATTATAGTAAAATGATAACTGCTACTTCAGACCTTGGAAAAAGCTCTCTCCTTGCTCCGGTCTCCATACTGTACCTTTCAAAAGAAATTCTTCCATGTAAAACGTGTCAGTTGGCAAAAATAACATTTTTCTTTTTCCTGTAGAAAAGTCACTTTGAATTATGTGAAGTGTGCTTATTTTTCTTCCTGCTGTTTGCTGCGTTACTTCTTTTTTTAAAATCTTTTTTGTCTTTTTAAAGCAAACATAACAAAACTGGTTTGTTCAGTTGACCCTATTTGCAAGTAAAAAAAAAGAGCTCTCTTGTTGTTCAGCTACATTTGTTATCACAATTTTGTGTTAATAAAATATTCTGTTTTTTTTATTATTATTACTATTATCATTATTATTATATGTGCTGTATCATTTAATAGGGTTTTCTGCTTAGAATACTGTTTCTCATATGCAAAAACTGTCCTTTTGTTAGGGGAGCTACGAAAAAAATGTTTTCCATTCACTCGCATGGCAGCCATTTTGGAACTAGTCTGCTTCGCAGCGCAGTAGACTTTTTACCATCGTTTTCCTCACATTTTACCCATTCAGAAACAGTTGCAAGATATTTTATTACAATTACTTCTACGTTACCCAATAATTTTACTAGACTATAAACGCCGTTCGTGTTTTCAGCGGGAAGTTTAAAATTGTGCAACCTTTGAAATAAAAAATTATATCCGTAACTACGAATGCTAGAGTTACAAATTATAGCTCATTTCTTTCAGTACAGTCTAAGCTATATGCCAATTGTTGAAAAAATCCAATATTCTCTCACCAAATCATAGAAGACGACGAGGTTTTTTTTTTCTTTTTTTTTTTTCGGGTCCCAACGTAGGCAACGCCAGGACGTGAGGGTTCAAAATAGTTCCTGTATATTGCCCGATATGTATTTCATCATCGTAGCAACAATTCCGCACTTACTGATACTTTATTAGAAAAATATTTTCTAATGTAAAAGCCATGCTTTCTTAATGGTAAATTCAAAATTCCAAAATTATCATCTCTGATACTATGAATCCTAGAGTTAAAAATTATATCTAGTTTTCTTCAGTACATACTAGACCAGTGGTATTCAACCTTTTTTCTCCACATACCCCTAAATAAACTTTTCCACTCAAGCGTGTACCCCCTCCCTTTCCTTGAGTTATCCTTAATTCAGATTATACATAACTACATCTAAAATAAATTATGCAAATCATTACCTATTAAATAATACAGTTTTACTATAAAAAGGAGAATTATAAAATAAAGGAAAATTACAGGTATAGCAAAAATATATTATGAACTTTAATATTTTTTACCTGTTAATGAGATGGCTGAGCTTGTTTTCTGCACACCAGCTCCTCGATTTGTGGCTGAATCTTCGTTAATGCGAGTATCAGTGTTTTTTTCTGGATTCAGGCGATTTGTGTGTTTCGTTTTGATGGCTGTCAATGCAGAAAAACCCTGCTCACACAAATAAGTGGAGGGGAAGGGAAGAAGGCGTGTGATGGCAGTCAGTAAGTTCAATATACTCTTTGCGTGCGAAACACCAGAACTCGCAAATAGACAAGTTTTCGAATTTTATTTCAAGTGATCTATCAGTGCCCAGCGGTAGAAGCCTCAATGAAGCTTTTTTCCGATGCGAGCCTCAGCAACTGGGCGGGTCGCAGGTGGCGGATAGCGAACGGCCACCAGATATGGTGGTTAGCTGCGAATAAGGCAATGCCAAATAAGCAGTCCCGGACCGAGGCGACAATGCTAACAGGGCCTGGGGAGGATGGTCTTTGGCAAGTCCATACTCAATAAAAACCCAGAAAAGCCCAAGGACAGCATCGTGACATGGCGAGGAAGTGCCGCCATTAAATAAGCACTGCCCCTACTGCCTTGTAGGGAGGGGTGGGATCCCCAAAGGCTAAGGGAAGGAACCCTAACAGAAAACCGGCCAACGGCTCTAGAGATGGAAAAGACTGTAGAGTCCCAACATCCTAAGAGGCGGAAGAGCTATAACCCCACTGCCTTGTGGTAAGGGTTTTGACCCGAAGGCTATGGGAGCAAACCCAGAAAGAAAACCAAGCAAGGGCAGAGGCTTAAAGGGAGCACTCCTCCCACTGCCCTAGCTTCATCGTAGGGCTAATAACCCACATGAAGTGAAATAATACATATTCAGAGAAACACAGGAATAGAAGCCGAACAGAGTAAACAACGACGACAATGCAAGGTAAAACGGACTATGAGATTTGGAACCTGGAACATCACCTCCCTCTCAGGAAAGGAAGTGGAGATTGTAAAGGAAATGGAGAAATACAAATTAGAAATATTAGGAATTAGTGAAGTCAAAAAGAAAGGATCAGGAGAGGTTGACATGGAAAAAGGATATGTTCTCAGATATTCAGGAGTAGAAAGAAGGAGTAGAGCAAAAGAAGGTGTGGGAATTATTATTAGCGAAAGACTGAACACTAGAGTAACTGACTGGAAAGCAGTTAACTCTAGGATAATAAGACTGAATTTGGAATTGGAATTAAACCGTAGGATTGCCATTATACAAGTATACGCTCCTACAGAGGATAAAGATGAACTAGAAAAAGAACTATATTACAATTCCCTCCAACAAATATTAGATGAGGCTAGAAATGTAACGGAAAACGTTATTATAATGGGAGATTGGAATGCTAGAGTGGGAAATGAAATTAGACGAGGACATGGCAGTTTGGGAAGGTATGGTGCTGAAAAGACCCGAAACAGCAATGGAGATAAAATGCTGGAGTTCTGTATTGATAACGAGCTCCGCATCGGAAACTCCTTCTTCCCGCATAAAAGAATACATCAAATTACCTTTGAAGCAATTAGCAGAGGAGCACAGAGCACAATAGATTACTGCGTATATACAAAAAACACCCATTATGATGTAATGGATGTAAAAGTTTTTCGCAGCGCCGAACTCAGTACTCAACATAGACTACTAGTAATGACGACCCGATTCAAACCACTACCTGCACCAATTAAGATAAACCTTACCAAACTTAAAATATCAACATTAGAAATCCAAAATAAAAGAAAGGAGTTTCAGAGGAAACTGAAAGAAAAACTTAGAGAAAAAGAACAAAACTATGGACAAGAATGGGATGTAGAAAATAAATGGAAAGTAATTAAAGAAAGCCTCAATGAAGTTGCAACAGAAATATGTGGAATAGTAAAGATAACAAATAAAAAGAAGCAGACAAGATGGTGGAGCGATAATGTGAAAGAAAAAGTTGCAATTAAAAAGAAAGCATAGCTAAAATACTTAAAGACCAAAAGAATGGAGGATAAAGAAGCTTATATACAGGTAAGAGATACAGCAAAACGGATAGTGAGAACAGCGAAGAAGGAAACCTGGGAACAATTTGGAAAGGAAATAGAAGAAAATCATAAAAATAATCCAAGAAAATTTTGGCATGTGTTGAAAAATCTGAAAGGAAAACGAGGAAAGAAAATAAGGAATATCAAAAACAAGAATAATGAGGTGAAAACCAATATGAAGGAAATTTTAGACACGTGGAATGAATATTATGCGGAAACCTTTAGAGAAGAAGAGGAGGAATTGTATGAAGAAAGACCCATGAGGGAAGAAAATGAGAACGTGGAAGCTGAGGAAGAAATCCAACTAAAAGAAGTACAAGAGGCAATTAAATCCTTAAAAACTGGTAAAGCACCCGGTTGGGATAATATACATCCAGAATTTATAAAATATGGAGGAAAGGAAATAGGAAAATGGATATGGGACTTATACAGACTAATATGGGCAACAGAGAGAATACCAAAAGATTGGGAACAGAATGTAATAATTCCTATACACAAAAAAGGAAGTACCCTCGATTGCTCAAACTATAGAGCAATATGCTTAGCGCCAGTGGCCCAGAAACTATATTCATACATTATAGAAAAAAGATTAAGGCAACAAGTGGAAGATAAATTGGAAGAAGAGCAAGCAGGTTTCAGGCCTCACCGTCAAACTCAAGATCTAATCTTCTCCCTGAGGAACGTAATAGAGAAGATACTAAGCAGAGGAGGGGAAATATTTACAGCTTTTATTGACTTAAAGTCTGCCTTCGACAGAGTACCAAGAGGACAAATATGGAAGGCCCTTCATCAGTTCCAAGTTACGTCAAAACTGGCTAGAATAATTCAAAGTCTATATAAGAACGTTAAAGGAACGGTTAGAATAAATGGACAATCCTCCAAGGAATTTAACATGGGAAAAGGTGTAAAACAAGGTGATGGACTTAGTCCTCTTCTTTTCATATTATTCATGGATCAAATTATAAAGCAATGCAAAAGAAGAACAAGAAAATGTAAAATTGGAAATTATAAGATGAAACCGGTATGGGTACAAACATTAGTATACGCTGATGATATTGTTCTCCTAGCAAAAGATAGCAACAGCCTACAAAATGCTGTCCTAGAGTGGGGCCGAGCATTCAAAGAACGAAGGATGGAAATCAATGTTAACAAGACGAAAGTCATGCACTTCACTAAACAAGAACCAGCAAGGATGCGCATTCATTGGAATAATAAGACCTTAGAACAAGTAGAACAGTTTGAATATTTAGGAACCATACTAACTGCGGACGGAAAAATGGACTCTGAAATTAATCACAGAATTCAGAAAGCAAATAATCTGTACTATAATATTAGTAACACCATTATAGGTAAAAAGGAGATTAGTAAAGAAACAAAAATGAAAATATATAAAACAGTCTATCTCCCCACGCTATTATATGGATCAGAAAGCTGGATAATGCAAACTAAATTGGAGAGCAGACTTACTGCTACTGAAATGAAATTTTTAAGAAAAACTGTAGGAAAGACAAGGAGAGATATGATACGAAACACAACAATAAGAAGAGAATGCCTGAATCAGGAACCATTGATTGAAATCATCGAGAAGAGGGAATTAGGCTGGCTGGGACATCTTATTAGGATGGAGGAAGAGCGTAAACCGAAACAAATATTTGAGGCTCGACCAGAAGGAAAGAGAGGAAGGGGACGACCCAGGTTGAACTGGAACCAGTACATTTATGGACTGGCACAGAAGAGAGGGAAGACACCGGACGAAGTGAAAAGACTGGCACAGGATAGAACTTCTTTTAAGAAGTGGCTGAAAGGACCCGACGCCTAAGTGGGCATAAGGGAGAAGAAGAAGAAGAAGAAATCTATCAGTGGACATTTCCAGCAGACTTTCTTTTAATTATACAGGAAGATCAGAGGAATTGATGGTGGTGGTGGAAAACGGATTTGTAATCCAATCTTGTGTGTTATCGTCTTTCTCAATTTCTGGAAAGTATTTAAAAAAATGTAACCTGAGATTTTCTAGGTGGAATTTGATTATTTCCAGAAGTTCACCAGCAATACTAACATCATTTTGTTCACAACATTCCGACACAGTTGGAAAAACTGCAATATTTCCTTCATTAACGCAATCAATCCAAAGTAATACTTTCTTATAAAATCCCCTCACTTTCTCACGGGTTTTAAAAATATTTTTGTCGAAGCCTTGGAGTTGAAGATTGAGATCGTTAAATTTGTTGAATATATCCGTCAAGTAAGCTAGTTGGCACAGCCACTGTTCATTCTCAAAATATGTCACCAGATCGGATTTTAATTTTGAAAGGAAACATTTTACCTCATTTTTCAGTTCAAAAAGGTGAGTCAATATGCGTCCTCGCAATAACCACCGCACCTCGGTGTGCATAAACAGTTGAGTGTGTGCGGATCTCATCTCCTCGCACATTTCTTTGAAAATACGGGAGTTCAGTGCATGCGACTTGATTAAGTTGACTACTTTTACAGCAATGTTCAGAGGATAATACAAGTTCTGAGCATAATAATAAATCAGAGTTAGAATCCTTTAGTCTGGTAGTCGGTGGGGGGAGTAACATGAAATCCTCAATCGATCCCTTCTTATATTTACTTTGAGGAAAATGTTGACAAACAAATGTCTATTTTCTTTGCTTCCCTTTATTACATTTTCAAGTTATCTCTGTCAGAAACAGTTTTCATTATTTATAATTATTTTAAATTGTGCGTACCCCTTAAAAAGTCTTCGCGTACCCCAGGTTGAATACCACTGCACTAGACTATATGCCTATGGTCGAATAAACTTCATTTTCATTTATCAAGTAGAAGATAAAAGTTAAATAAAACTATATTTTTACGAAATTTGAATTTCATCCGAGCCCCACGTAGGCAACGCCGGAACATGATCATTTAAGACGGAACCTGCATATTGCCAGGTAAAGTTCTTCCCTGTGCTTTGCACCATGCCATGAAGGCGTATAGGGGGTGTGGGGGTAACGCCCCACACTTTCTTGATCCGGTCAGGAGTGGGGGTGATGTGATCAGCATCACGCCCCTGACCGCCTTTACCCCCAGGTACCCATGTCATTCAACGCTGGGTGGGCACCGGGACCGCTTCCGTCGTTAGAAAAGTTCCCGGATTTGAACCAGCCGGGGATCGAACCCGGGACCTTCAGCATGGTAGTCAGACACATTACCGACTGAGCCACCGCGGCCACTATTGCCGGGTATGGGTTTCATTATTTTTTCAAGAATTGCGCACTTGCAATATGATTTCTAATGTGAAAGCAGTATTTTTTCCGGGGGAAATTGCACCCATGCCTCCCTCCCCCAAATCTATCCAGAATCAAATTGAACTTCACTAATTACTCTTATGGTGCGAGTGTTTATTGAGTGGGTCACTTCACTGCACAACAAATTCCAAGACATTTTCTGTCCTTTAGATGAAATCATGTGATTTGGACTAAACAAAGGATACAGAATTAAAGTGTGAAAACCATATGCTTCTATCACGCACCATTTTCATTGGAGAGCCACCCTATTCATTGCTACAAGTATGTTTGAAAGGCATATTACAATACACTGTACACTAAGAAAAAACAGTAACAATACCTACGAACAAGACGTTGTGGAGCATTTACGCTTGCACATGTCTGCAGTGGTCTCCCTGATGATAGACCAACAATAGTCAGCATGCATACTGCCGTTCCAACATCTGAAGTGCTTTTCAAACACAGCAATGTCCTGGTGGAACCTTTCCCCATGTCATCACTGACTCCTCCCAGGTTTTGCAGGAAAAAGCCCACACGCGAGTCCAGAAAGTGTAATTTGAGTAACATGTGGCACCCCATGAAATGAAATCAGTGTACCATGTCACCAACACCGGCTTCATAATTTTGTGCTTTCAAATTACCCAGGAAATTAGAGCACACCACCTTGAATTCCTGCCAAGCTGCTTTGCTGGGTCAGAAAGTGTAGAATCAAACGCACCATCATGAAGAACGGTTCTAATTTGTGTGTTAAAAAACACACCTTCCATAACCTTTGCCTCACCTAAGCGTGGGAATTTTGTCCAGGGGTACCTCAAAGCTTGGCCTTCTCAGCCAAGTGCCTTGACGAAGATTTTCATCAAACCAAGCTTGTTGTCTAATGGGGCAGAAAGACATTCTGATTGATTGATTTAATTAAAATTTTTGGTTCGGTCGGCACGTGTGGCCATTTTGTACCTTTCAATATATGCAAGGAAATATTCCCTTATCTAAGATTCTTACTTAAAATGTTAAAACAAGCATTGTAAAAGGTGCAAGGTTGTGGACAAGACAGAAACAATACTTTAGAAAGTCGAATTAACTAAACGCTTCCTCACAGACCAGCTAAAGCTAAAATCATTTGATGAAACACTGTGATCATCTCCCAACAGGGATGATCTGGTGAGATTAGAAGTTTGCCGGAGGAAAGCAAAATCAGTACATTCAACAAGAATATGTAGAATACTTACAACGACATTGCAAATACAGGGTTCCCACGCAAACTCCAAATCCATTTTCCCTGAGTTTTCCAGAATCCTCATATTTTTTCCAGAGTATTGAATGCACAGTAAAAGACTACTATAATTTTACAATGGCCTCCTCCATTTTGCCTCATAGCCATACCATCCTCACCTTCTTTATTACTGCTGTTTTCTGATGCAAATAACAAAACTAGTTCAATAATAAAATAAAATTACACTTCTTTGCATGTAATTAAGAACAAAGATGACCAGTCTTCTAGAACTTTAAACAACTCTGAAACAATTTCTAACATATCTGATATAGAACACTGAAATATTTTCACACTTTTCATAGATGTTTATAAATACATACAATATCAATTAATCTGTAATTCATACAATAATAGTTAAGACAAACAAATTATTGGAATTTTTAAAACATAAAAATGAAGTGACAATTACACTGTGTAACAAATTTACAACTTTTTTCTCTTTCCGAAATGAATGCAACTGTTTCCGTTAGAACTTGTCACGCTGATTACAGTGGTGTAACTGAAATTCCTGTATCAGCCTCCGATTTCGAGAAATAATAGTTGAAAATTTTATTATGTACTGTAAATGCTATGCTATTTGGAGCACTGCAGGACATGGGATGTAACGAAGAATGAAAACTAAAAGTAATTAGTTTTTGAAACAGTACAAGAAGCAAAGATTACATGACGACAATGCTATCGATCTGCATAAATACCATACCGGTACCGAAATATATACCCTGCCCAACCCCTGTCCCACATCCCTAGCTGCTCCCTTATCCCACCCTGAGCCAAAGGTACCTACGTAAACACCTAAATAAAATTAACATCAATTCAAGAACTACAAATATATATTATGAACAAAATATGTTATGTATTACACCAATAGATATCAGAAGTAACAATACAGATCAAATTAAGTAATGTACATACATCCAAGGATGGAAAGGATGATACATAAAGTAACATGTATAAAGATGTTCAAGGTAGTCTTATCAGCACTTCCGTTTTGTACTGAGCACCCTCGTTTTCTTGTTTCAAGCTCCAACAATATTCAGCTAACATAGTAATCCCACTCTTTCCCTTGTACCTTTCTGCCAAGACACAAATGGTCTGATGAAATCGTTCACCATGTTCATCTGATACTGCACATAAGTTTTCTGGGAAGAAGTCCAAGTGACTGTGTAGGTAATGAAGCTTTAGGGACATGTGACAACCCATTGCATGAAAGCTCAGTAGCAGTTCTTCTACAAGTTCTGCATAATGTTCAGATTTTAGGTTTCCAAGGAAATTTGTTATCGCATTCTTCAGTGCAACCCACGCTCTTTTCTCGTTTTCATGCATGATTTCGTCTTTGTATCTGTGATATGTGGAAATATTGTCTTTAGGTACTAGAAACCACCACCCTCTTTATCTAGTGCCTTCACAAACACCTTCATTAATCCTAATTTTATATGTAATGGTGGTAAGTACACATTTTTTGGATCAATAAGAGGCGTGTAAGTAACACTTTTCTGTCCAGGAACCATCGACTTTCTTGTGGGCCAGTGTTTCACACGATAGTGTTTCTCTTTCGACCTGCTATCCCATTCACACAGAAAACAACAGTGTTTTGTATATCCTGACTGCATTCCCAAAAGCAGACCAAGAACCTTAAAAGCATCACAAATGTGCCAAGGATGATCCGCATACTTCATTCTGTCAATCAAGAGCTTCATATTTTGGTATGATTCTTTCATACCTACAGCATAGGCGACTGAAATAGCAGGGTGACTATTGCCATTGTGTAATAACACAGCTTTAAGACTGAATTTCGAAGAATCAATAAATAAACGCCATTGATTCATGTCATACTCAATGTTTAATGCAGTCGTAAGTCCACACACATCTGTACAGTACACCAAACCTTCCTGACAACTGAAAAAATTCACCAGATCACTTCCACGACAGCGATACATTGTTACTTTCGTGCCCTTTCCCAAAAGGTTCCAACCTTGTAGCCTGGAAGCTAATAGTTCAGCCTGTGATTTGGACAATTGCAGATCTCTCACCAGATCATTTAGTTCTGCTTGGCATATTATATGCGGTTCCTTTGCGTTCCCCACATACACAGGATCTTCACTTCCTTCACTTTCGGATTCACGTTCAGTATCACAGTCACTCAACGTCCAAGCATTTGGTGGCACAGGAACAGGTAACTCATTACAGTGTGGAACAAGCCTAATAGCAGAAGGTACACATGGATAGTTGATTGACTTGTTTGTTTTTGCGGTTATTCCACGAATGTTTGTTAAACAAAAGTAACAGTCTGTGGTGTGGTCTTGTGGCTCACGCCACACCATTGGCACGGCAAATGGCATTGCCTTGTGTGTTCCGTTCAACCATCCCTAAAGGTTCACAGCACAGGATTTACAACACACGTGCAGAGCCCATTTTTCATCCTGGTCCCCAACTTTGCAGGAAAAGCACAATTCATAAGCCTTTTTCACAGCAGGTGTCAGGTGAGTAACATTGGACTTAACAGTCACTCTTCCACATATGTAACATTAAGTGTTTGGGTTATTTACACAACTTCTTGGCATGATTTACAACAAACACATATAATGTCAGAACCGGAGATTCTTGTCACATCCGAACAGGAATATCTAACAGTCACACGTAGCAACAAACTGAAATCTTTGTGCTGCAAGTCCAGCTTTCAGTACCTTTCTGAGAAGTACATTAACACTGTGTGAACTCATACAAGAGTTCTCGGAACAGACAAACATCCAGAACAACAATGAATAACAACACACAAACACACTCTCAATAATGTACCACCGGCTTCTGATATGGATTTTCATGCAGTGTTGCAACTCCACAAGGGGAAGTGTTGCCACCTTGAAAGGGAAATTTCATATTTTAAAAATCCCTTTTTTCCCCATTTGCGGGAAAATGGAGGCTGATACAAACAAATGCAGTAGAGCTCCTACATCAGGGTACGAAGGGGTATTATGGTCACTACATACCATCCAGGAAAGAAAACCTTTGCTACACAGTGTTATTAGTACCAATGTAAAAAGGAATAAGTTACCGAGACTGAAATATAAAACAAGAAATGTACTTAATGTCCGATACAGCAAATTAAGAAACTTTACTTCTCAGAACCTTCAAGTTTTTTTTTAATTGTTCTGCAATAGCCTTTGCTTCTTCTTGCATCTTTTGCTGTTTGGCTTGAAAAGCACGGACATCACTAGCTCTACGTTTCATTTCTTTCCTTTTGTCTTCTTTATGATCACATTTCTTTCTCATCTTCTGCAATATATATATCGTTGTAAAGCTTGAATCCTGCAGTTTCTGAATATGGAAACTGTATTCCATACAAGATAATGACACTAATGTGAAATGCGGTTGAAATAAGTTCATCAAAAAATGAAGAAACGTTCCGATTTTTATGGTACTTTGGATGAAAGAAAACATAAGGAAAAAGATAATCAAAATTAAAATGTATTGCGACATACATGGAGTGTGTAAATTCCTTAATGGAACAAATCTTGTGCTGCTAACTGCTATTGGAAGGTCCTGAATGTGACTCGTATAAATGTTACATTAGTCACGGAAAGAGAAAGTATATTTTTTTAAAAAGAAGGAATGAGCAATTGAATAGGTATGACGTCATTCACTCTTTACAACCTACAACTAAGAAAGCCATTTCTTGAAACTGGATTGTACTGCTCATTATATACGAGATATAATTTTTTGTCACTTTTACCCATCCAAAACCAGAGTGCGCATTATACACGCACGCTCACTATACACACATAAATACGGTATATAGCATATTAGCACATCTCAATAACAACACAAGTCACAATCATTTGAAGTGTGAATTTCTTTTAGAATAACCCTGTATATATTGCAATTTAGAAGTTAGTGCAGATAGTACTGTATTAGCTCAGTGAAATTACTGTTATAATCATTATCCAGTTAAAATGTTGTTTCTTGAATAAATCTTTCATATCTGTGTAAAAAAATAACAGATAAAACCAAAACTAAAAAAAATGTTGCCTTGGTGGCTGAGCATGTTGAGAGCTGGGCTCACAATCTCATCACCAATGGTCTCAGATTCAAGTCCTGGCATGGCTATTTCTTTGTGAGCATTCCTTCGTCATCACCATTCATCTTCAGTTGGCCATTTTCAAAATAACTTTCTGTCATTGTTCACGGCAGAGTGGTTAGCACAGCATGCTACAAAGCCAGAGTTCCTATGTTCAAATCCTATGTATGTTTCATTATGTTTATTTCTTCATCTGTTTTTATCTTCATCAACAAGAATATACAACCTTGGTGACAATGAAGTTCGACCAGAAAGGAATACGTGATTAAATGCACAGACACATAGGCGGTGGAATGGGCGACCCGCAGAAGTGACGCATGTGTGTAAGAGGAGGCGTGTGAGCAGCCAAGAATCGTGATCCCAGCATGTTGCACCCAAGGTCACGTAATGAACGAAAACGGGGAACTATATGCTTGACATTGAACTTCGACCAGGCACCAGACCCATACGGAAAATTCCAGATAGTGGCGCATTCGACGGAAGCATGACGTCACGGACACGATAAGGGAGTCCGCCGTATATAAGCACGTGCTGTGCACCGAGGAACCGCAGTGCATCATCACCATGGCCAGGAACAAACCTATTGACAACACCGTGAGGAGAAGAGTGGTGGAGTTGCAACGGGATGGACTCAGTGAACGGGAAATAGGGCGCCAACTGAACTTACCCAAGTCAACCGTCCACTGCATCATCAAACACCACCAAAATACGGGTACTACAGAGACAGCTAAGGCCCCCGGTCGAAAACGCCTGCTGAGCGTGCGTGACCTACGGATATTTAGGCGCTATATCCAGACCAACAATCATGTTTCTGTGGTTGAATTACGACTGTGGACTCGAGAATGCTTTCACATTGAAGTGTCAACCAGAACCATTCGCCGTTACCTACAGCGATGCGGTTACAGAGTGTACAAGGCGAAACGTAAACCCTTCCTTTCCACGTTGAACAAAGGCAATCGACTACAGTGGGCACGAATGTATCGGGAATGGACATTTCGGCAGTGGAACAGGGTTTTGTGGACGGACGAATCCATTTTCAATGTTGTGTATGGGAAAATACGGAAAACAGTCATTTGACGGAAGGAGGAACAGAATGAAGCAAAATGTTATGCACGTCGGGTACAGAAACCTGCGTCAGTGATGGTATAGGGATGCATGATGGCATCTGGGGTTGGCCCACTACACGTCTGTGAGGGCATTGTGAATGCACATGCCTATACACGCATACTGGAGCGGCATCTTCCCACAGTGCGAAGGCACCTGTTCCACAGGCGGGGTCTCATCTTTCAACACGACAATGCCAGGCCTCATACAGCGCGGTTGACAAGAGAATGGTTGACTCGCCATCACGTGCGAACTCTGCCATGGCCACCATAGAGTCCCGACCTCTCGCCCATTGAGAATGTGTGGCGTGTTCTTAAGCGACGTGTGCAACACAGGAGACCCACGACAGTGGCTGCTCTTATCGCCTGCCTGCAGGAGGAATGGCACCGCATCGATGTGGAATACCTTGAACGACTCGTCCGCAGCATGCCCCAACGCATTGCCACAGTTATTCGCCAACGGGGTGGCGTCACACCATGGTAAACAGGATCCCCTCTAACAGTGGTCAAACTTCAATGTCACGTGTAGATGGACGAAAATGTTTTATTTTGTGTGGACACCATACATTGCTGCGTTGCAGCGAAAATTTATGTTTTCCTTTGTTCCATGTAGCCTGCTGAATAAAATATGTTCAGCATATACATGTGTTCTCCTTATTCCACAACGCACTCCTATATTTGTGACTGGTCGAACTTCATTGTCACTAAGGTTGTAAAAGGGAAATAAAATAACCAAAATAAAAATACATAAATAACTTATTTATAACTTTTTACAAAGATGATGTTGAGGCTAACTATGAATCCGAAGTTTGAATTCAATATCAAACCTTTTTCAAAATACAAAATTTCTACACTCATACAACATTGGTGATGTTCAGTCAAAGCTGTTGCTAGAGATTTCTGAACTCAGGGTGAGAATTTACCAGTACATCTAAATGAACAATTTTGGTCGAACATTGGCTACTAGATGGCATATGCTATCAATTCCAGCCTTATTACAAGATGCTATCAAAGAAAGGAAACAATTATACATTGCAAAACTTGCCTAATTTAAGCCTGGCATAATCACACCACACTTTTTGCCAAAGTGCGTAAAGCACTGCCTACATTTTGGCTTCGTACACTCCTGCCATGTTGGAACTCTGCCACCTACCTCAAACGCACACACACTGTTGTTCTGGATTCAGCGCATGATCTCGGCATCCCCAAAACATTTCAAGAAACTTGGTTGACAATTTTGTCAGTCTTCATGCAAATGATCTTTGTTCAAATTTATACATATACATTAGCTATTCTATCACTCAGATTTTCATTCAATATATTATCTAAAAAAATTGAGAAATATACATACAAGGTCAAGGTTTTCCACTAATATTGGCAAAAAAGAATTAGAGTTTTCCAGATAATTTTTAAACAAATTTCCAGACCATTTTGTAATGCTTTGACATACTAATAACCAAGTTTTACATGTTCAACTGCACAGGCACTTCAAATGAAATTAAGTTTATTCAATCTGTTCAAAATAAACAATAAACTATAAAAATGTTCTTATACAGAATGTTCTGGAAAGTACCAAGAAAATCTCAAAGTTTTCCAGGTTTTTGAATGTTTTTACAAAATTCCCCAACTTTTTTCCATGTTTTTTTTCCACAACATTTCCACATTGCAGTCTCTGATGCAGTGACCACATGAAGATAAAATATTTTTTTATGTAACATGCAGTGTGTTAAAAAAAGATCATTTTGGTTTGAATAAATTTATAAGAATAAACACTGATCTTCATTATGCAAACATTCATATGTGTGTGTGAACACAAATTTACACAAACTTCACAAGCCTGAAGAAAAATTCCACGACATGAATTTAATTTGAAAATCCCACTCGAAATATTTTCATTATTATACAAGATTGAATGTGTGCACCCCTGTATATATTTCTTAAGATAAGAAGCTAGTTTTTTAGAACACTTAGAATAACTCACCTTTGGGAAAGAATAAGAATTGTATTTACAACAAGGGTACTGTTGGACACATTTCAAAATATTGAAAAATATATGAACAAATGTTAATATCACGCGCAAATGTTTCCATTCAACTGAGGTGTCGACAAATAGTTTTCAGTTCTGATTTGAACTTAGAACTACAAGAAAACTAGGCAACTTAAAAATATGAACATCCATAACTATATTAACACAAAGTTAGATACCTTCATTATGTATGAATGGTATTATATGGTCCCCTTTTCACTGGTGAAATAAACTGAGAAAAAACTTTCTCAAAGCTAATAGAAAAATCTGCCTCACTACAGCCACACAAGCTCTCGTACATCGAGTATAGCTCAAATAAACAATTATCACTTTACGTCTGCTGCTGAGAACAAGGGAGGAGATTACTTCTTGCCAGCTTTCTTGCTAGATTTCTTAGCACTGGCTTTCCCGCCATACTTTTCTGCCAGGGCATCTAGGAATGAATCACACTCCTGCACTCTCTGTTCCTGTTTCTTCTGAATGAGCTGCTTTAGACTGTCCTCGCTTCCAATACCCAGCTTCTTCTTCAACTGCTCGGACTCTTTTGCTTCCTTCGACCACTGAAAGCAACAATCACATCGCCACATTACTTTGGCTTAAAACAATAATTTATATTTGTATTGTAAAGTGTCTAGAAAAAAAAAATAATCACCTCGAGAGATTTAGACACTAGCTATAAGCCAATCTTAAACATCAACCCATGCTTTACTCAACGCCTTCTACCACTAGTCTAACACCTATCTTTCTAATACCTTCCTTATCCTTTCCTAACGCCCTAGGAATCCCAATTCCCTGCGCTCCTAGGAAAGCGATTAAACAAATGCATGTTACCCCATACATCAAACTCTAATACATTCACAACCACCCAGTCTTCCTATTCTCGCATTTCCAGGAACCTATACTTCCTGAATTTCCTGGAAATCCTCAACAAGCTCCTAATTTTCTGCAACCCTTACAAGTCTAGCAAATTCCTCGTTCTACCTCTTAGATGCCTATTGTTTACCTATGAAGTAGATTATGCTTTTAAATATACTATATTATTTTTATGTATATGCTAAACACGTTTATATTGCCAAACCTATTACATTGTAAAACCAAATATCTGAATCTGTCTTGGACAACTTCAGACATAAACAAACAATCCATACCACCATATATTGAAAAATAATCAATTACTGTACATCAAAATGAAATAAAGCAAAAAAAGAACCAAAAAAAGTGGGGGAACCACAATCTCGAAGATACAAGTCTTGATTTATAGGCACCAGGGTGATAAGTGCATACCCCTGAATGTACGTGGGTGGAGGTTGGACATCTTTCACCCCCTCCCCTGCCCCTTTTTTTGTTGGTTGCTTGGTTTGGTGTTTTAAATCCACTTTATGCACAGTAAGGCTAATAGGGACTGCACCTACAGTTTAAAGTGGGATCCGAACCACTATGTGCCTCCACCGGGTATCAAACCTGGACCCCCCCTTTTTTTTTTGGATTGTCAAGTTTTATTTCTACTCTATGTACAGTGTCGTAAAGGCACATAGATAATGTGAAGATACGGCCTCACACATTTTTGATCTTGGCCAATACTATTCCATACTAATAACTAAAAATGACACTATTATAATAAATTGTGTTTATTCAACACTATTGAAATGAAACAAAGACGTTGATTGGATGCAAAAGTGAAATCGAGCTTTGGAAGTACAAAAAACGTTACCATGGGTGATGTGATATGATCACCACAATCCTCTCACTGCCTTTACCACAAGGCACCCATTGCTGAGCCTCTGAGCTAATTGTCCATAGATATTGACATGGAAATTTCCACCCAATAACACTCATCCCAGGAGTTGAACCTTGGTCTCCCACATGGCCATCAGATACCCTGATATTTGTACTTCTTTCTAATCGTGTCACTTTTCCACCACTTTTGATACGTCAAAATGAGCATTGACTGATTAGATTAAATTAATTAAGATAGTAAAGAACACTTATGCACAGGAGGGGAATAGAGTCCATTGTTGCAGTTTTATGGCTTTCAAGATTGGAGCTTGCTTTGAACTAACTCCCCATTTGTCCTCGTATCATTTGGCTAAGCTGGAACTGCCTCATAATCAAACAGACTACTCAGGACTGGATTGTGGAATCTAAACCACTGTATAATGTGCCTTCATCAGTGACCAATTACATGGGAATTTGTTACAACAGTGATCTGTGAAATGGGAAATGAAGGATGAAGTGTTCATAGTTCTGATAATTTTGATAGTATCACTATTTACCCATTTTTTAAACTTATTCATCTCTTTTTGATGTAATTCAGTTTCACCACTCGATCATTTCATTTGGCATGTCTGAGATGCAGGCTTGGAGCTCTATTCCTAATATTGTCCACAGATGGTGCCCACTGTACCTTCCCTGGTTCAAGTCATTTGATTTAGTATTTTGTTGCTTGGACGAAAACTAACAGCCCTAAACTGATGGATAATTAATGGGATCTGCACTGTCACAGTTGCCATTAGTCCATGATCAGAGGCTAACTCATAAAACAATCGTATAAATTCAAGGGATGTACATTATAAAGTATATTTGTATTGTATTTTGTGTACTACTGTGTTACGTCGTGTATATTCAAGCACTGCAACTTTTTAATAAAGCTGTTGTAAAGATTCTAGACTTCCATGGAAGATTGTGACGAATTTCAGTACTCTCAAAATTGGTTATTGACTAACCTGTGATAACACACCGGACAGCAAGGACAGATTATTTTGTTATAAGTACATTTCGATTTAGTGTGGCTATATTTTACTTTCTGAACCAAAAATTTGGGTTCACTGTGGAGAATTTTAAAGCTTCTGCAATTCCCCTTATGCTTTTCTTGGTATGTTTAGGAAATCAGTGGTTATTGGTTTTTCTTTATTAAGCCCTGTGCTGTGAAAGATGTGTTATGTCTTATGTCAAGCATAGTATAGAAGAGACTAGGAATTGGGTATTCGTGTTTAACGTAGACATCTCATTACAAAACTTTTACATCCGTCGTGGACTAAGTATCGTGCAAGATTATGCTAGCTTATCTTTTTACCTTTTATATTGATTAAATATCATCCCCTAAGAAGTCTCAAAACAGACAGGTTTAGTTTGAATGCTCTAAGTTCTACATTTGTGTGTGGGTGTAATTTAAGTTGATGTAGAATGAAATTTAAGTTTAGTTGAAGAATAAATCTCCCTTATATCCTACAAAGTAGTTTTGCTTCCATACATGAATAGTTTTTATTTTTTATGGAAAACATACATTTTGGA
The DNA here is from genome assembly GCF_977018435.1 of Lepisma saccharinum. Classification (NCBI taxonomy): domain Eukaryota; kingdom Metazoa; phylum Arthropoda; class Insecta; order Zygentoma; family Lepismatidae; genus Lepisma; species Lepisma saccharinum. The sequence continues at coordinate 42,742,315 of NC_139252.1, forward strand.
ATAGTAAATGATTTATAATTAATCTCAGATGGGCAGAAGACAATGTGCAAGGTAAACTTTGATGAATCAAATTAAAAAAAGAAGCGTGTGTATTCAACGTTACAAATTCTTACAGTTTAATATATGTGGCTATGTTCTTGCTCTGTATTTGCATGCGATGAATTTTCATTGTAACTCCACAGTACAATATTTCTTCTGTGGTAAATGTGCTGCGTTACAGGTACTTTGTTATTTTAGTGCAAGGGGAAGATATTCCGGTCCTTTTGTTAATCTCATTGCATATCACGGGATTTCAATAATTAAACTTCAATGTAAATAAAAAAAACAAACAAATCAATTACAATATTGAAGTATTAAGTAAGATTTTTTAGTGTAAGAATTAAAATCTTTTACGAAAACCAAAAAATGACCCACTATCATATATATTTAGTACATGTATAAGAAATTAGAATATTTTCTAGGCATTTGCTTTGGACAATCCAAGACTAGAATCAACAATTTTAATTATTCCTTTTTTCAATTTATTACGTTCCAATGAAAAAAGTATATTTGCTTTCCAAGTATCGAGCTCAAACACAGATATGCGGATTAATCGATAGTTCCTCACTGTTCGAGTGCGTTGTCTTCCCCCGCCAGATGGTTCTGCTTGTACTGGGTATGTATAGTCTGTGGTTTATGGTTTATAAGGCCTTAGAAAATTTTTCGCACAGGTCAATGGAGAATATGCTCAGTGTCCCATCCTGTAATAGATAATCCTTGGTAGGGATGGGACTGATTAATCGGTATTCTATCGGTATTCTATCAGTATCGGCCGATATGGGTATATTGGTGTATCGGTAAAATTACCGATCATTTTACCGATCCAATATATTAATAAATATCTGATCATGGTGCAAAATTCTGCCATTTTGTTGCAATTTTTATGGATAATCTCCATGCCCTACTTTCTAAAAAAGTAGATGTCTAAATATCCAATTCCTTGCACTGCAGTCACCTTGAAGCACACATATATTAAGGAGGTCAATGAACCTTTAAGGTTCTTCAAGGACCATTCCTAATTTTATATCGGATTGGTAGAATATCTGTTATCGGTATCGGTAAATTTTATATTGGTACTTAATCGGTATCGACCCATCCCTAATTGATAGCATACGCAGGGGTGATTCCTACATGTAGGAAGTGAGGAACTTCCTACAGTTCATTTGTATTTATTTCCAGTTCTCTGCTATTTAGGAGTTTAATGCATGTTATAAAATTATGAGTGCAATGTACGAACAATTGCATAGGTTAGCTACTGTCAAGAGCTGACTGCTCTCGTTCGCTCAGCCTCAGCCCAAAAACAACTATGGTTACAGGATTTCCTGTTGCTCACTGAGGAGCCTCGGCAGGCTTCCTACGGACAGATGGATGAGGAGTGGGAAGGGGCAGTGAAGGTTGCGAAGATCAACGAGGACCGAGGAACCAGCAAGACTTTCCTCACAATCAGCGATGCCAACCCCAGCAAAATGGTACTAAACCAAGCACAGTTTGATCTTTGTTGGCACTTAGCACCCTGCTTAATGCATAATGGTGAAATCTAGCATAATCTGCAAACGCTAATCCCTGGGAGAGGGAAATCGAATTCAAAGGAAAATGTTTTCAGGAAATAAAAATAAAATTGTGTCCAAATCTTATTTCTACTTCACCAGCGGACATATTTAAAATGAAAGGGAGTATGCCGAGTTAGTGGAAAGCTTTATTACAACCATGCCATGATTCATCCTCTATCTTTAGTGCATCCTGCCCGATTTAGTTCATCAGGAGATTTTAGAGTAAGAAATTGGTAGAAAGTTGGTAGTAAACAATTTTCTCAAACCCTTCTATGTTGAATCCATGTCGTTTGTTGCACCATTTTAAACATTTTTTGGAATAATTTACACTATGACATAACTGTTAATAATATATAACGCAAGTTCAAAACTCTAGAAAAGTAGATGCAAAATTACAATTATTCGAAAAAAATAATAATTAATAATCACTTTTCATTATTGTCAATCCAACGACGACGGAGAGGGGGAAGAAAATCGTAATTCTTGCGAAATCTGAAATATCGTTAACGTTATTTTATTATTTTTGTCAGTTTTTATAGGTTCACATTTAAATGTTTCATAGTTCAAAGTGAGGAGCAAGAGCCCCTTGGCTACCTTGAGCATGGGCCTGCAGCTAATATTCTAAATGCAATGGACAGTACAGTCACGGACACTGCCGGCTTGTAATGAATACATTGACTTTTAATGGAATCGTTACAAGCCGGCAGTGTCTGTGACTGTACAAGCAATACGTGTGAATGTAATCGAACACATTTTCAAACCTTCCTCGGTTTACCATAACATATTCCTACCCTCCACAAAAGCCACAAATCGCCACTGAGCATACGTAGACTAAACTACATTTGAACATGGAGATGATGAATATGTTGACTTTACTTTCAATTTCACTGTGTCTATCACTTCACAATCCAGGGCACACTACTAAATTATGGTTATACGTGTACTACTGGACTTCGAACATATACCGCTTGTCTTTCCTGTTCGACCGTTATTTGCTCAAGTGAAGAAGCTCGATTCCATATGCTATCTAGCGTCGTCCATGTGAACTATTTGGCGCTCGGCCAAATCCTCTCCATGCAGCACTCTAATAGCTACCACTTATCTGCTAAAGGTTAAATATAATATTTCAAGTCAATATGCTCAGTAATATTATTTCTTACGAGTGAAGTACTGTGGAAAGTCACTAGAGCAGAACATTCAATTCGGAATTCAAGGGATCTCCCAGTGGTGAAAATTGATAATGCTCCACAAGGCTCATAGAGATTGGACCTACAGTTCCAAGGGGGATACAAACAACCACTCCACCAATAAACAAACTTGGGAACTGAATACAAAGTAGGGATGGGACCGATTAATCGGTACTCTATCGGTATCGGGCGATATAGGCATATCGGTAAAATTACTGATAATTTTACCGATCCGATATATTGATAAATATCATATAATTTAGTGCAAAATTCTGCCATTTTGTTGTAATTTTAATGGATAATTTCCAAGCTCTTCTTTCTAAAAAGTAAATGTCTAAATATTTAGCTTCTCTTGCACTGCAGTCACCTCAAAACACACATTTATTAAGGAGATCAATGAACATTTCAGGTTTTTCAAGGACCATTTCTAATTTTATATCGGATCGGTACTTTATCGGTATTGGCCAAAATTTCATATCGGCCCATCCCTAATACAAAGTAAGAGCATTAACTACCATGTTATCCAGGAGACATAGCTGTATTATTCTAAAGCTTCCTAATCCCAATGCAATTGGAAGATAACATAGCACCTACCTTCCGCTTCCTAGCATCTATCTTCTTTTTGGACTCCTTTGTGAAGGCTGGGAACTCAGGGACTTCGTCTGCATCAATCATCTCCTCCAGCAGCACCTGGTATCGAGGCTCGTCCTCCAAGGGATTGCAGCACATCATGCTTTCAACGATCCTGTCCATGTCCCCATCAGAATCCACATACACCTTCTTCAGATCATCTCTCTCTTCTTCAGATCCTATAAGATATTACAAAGCCTCTGTTTGTACTAGTAATTGACATTTAAGGATTCTGGGGTTAATAGTACCAATTTGTTAAACTTAAGGCGATCTCCTACCCCGACGAAGGTTTGAGCAATTTTCCATGTAAGCTTATGGGCGTAACTTTAGTCACGATTATCTCGAGAACCAGTAGACAGATAATTTTCAAATTTTAACTGAACGCTGAGAAAGGATGAAAAACTAATTATGCTGACCAAGGCAGTAATTTATTTTATTAAAAACATAAACTAACGTAACGTTTCAACCTTCTAGCAAGGTCTTCTTCAGACTCTGTATCAAGTACAAAAGTAACCAGATGCAACAAAAGGGCAATATATATACACAAACATTACTCCCTCCAGACTATTTAGAAAGTTGTTTGGAACTTTCTAGCAGATGACTTTCACTTCCCAACTTTACTTTCACCTAAAAGGCTAAACACAATTACTTCCATAGAATATGGTTGGACTTTTTAATCTCACGCTCTTTTCCCTTCATTTTTCTTCCTTCTCCTCTCCTCTTTTTCTCTTGTCCTTTCCACTCTTTCCAACATCTTCTTCCATTCTTTGTTTAACTTCAGTCCCCCATTCCAGTTCATTGTGTCTTCTTCACCTTTCTTCTCTATTTCCTTGGCTTCCTTCCATTTTCTAACTAGCATTCTCTTCTCCCTTCCTATCTGCTTAGCCTCATCCCACTCTATGTCATGTCCTGTTTCTCTCGTGTGTTTAAATATTGCATTTCTCTCTCTCTTAAGTCGTACATCATCCCTATGTTGTTTCAACCTGTCTTTCAGCCTTTTTTTCGTTTCTCCTATGTACACACTCTGACATTCTTTACATTTTACTTCGTAGATAATCCCTTCCTCTTCTTCTTCTCTGTTTTCCTTTTTCTTGTTAGCATTCCTCGCTATTCCTAAGATGCTTCTCCCTCCCTTCCTGTAAGTTTTAATTCCCGCTTTCCTAAGCACTTTGCATATCTTTTCTGTGGTCTTCCCCATACTCCTTATTCCAAACCTTCTCTCCTCTTTTTCATTCTCTTCCAATTCTCCCCTGCCCGTTTTCTTACTTTTTCTGTTTATGTCCAGTCTATCCTGCTTCTCATAGCCATTCTTTTCCAGCTGTTTCCATAGGCTATTTATTTTGCCTTCTTTTTCACATTCTTTCATGCATATTTTCTTGATTCTGTCCTCCATATTCTTTATAAAATTTATTTTTGTCACCTCACTTACATCACTTCTTTTGTGGCAGAATACTCCTGCTGCACACTTCTTCTGATGCCAAGCGGTTTCAATTTCTTGTCCTCTTTTCCTTTTCATCAATATATCTAGATAGCCTATGGAAACAGCTGGAAAAGAATGGCTATGAGAAGCAGGATAGACTGGACATAAACAGAAAAAGTAAGAAAACGGGCAGGGGAGAATTGGAAGAGAATGAAAAAGAGGAGAGAAGGTTTGGAATAAGGAGTATGGGGAAGACCACAGAAAAGATATGCAAAGTGCTTAGGAAAGCGGGAATTAAAACTTACAGGAAGGGAGGGAGAAGCATCTTAGGAATAGCGAGGAATGCTAACAAGAAAAAGGAAAACAGAGAAGAAGAAGAGGAAGGGATTATCTACGAAGTAAAATGTAAAGAATGTCAGTGTGTGTACATAGGAGAAACGAAAAAAAGGCTGAAAGACAGGTTGAAACAACATAGGGATGATGTACGACTTAAGAGAGAGAGAAATGCAATATTTAAACACACGAGAGAAACAGGACATGACATAGAGTGGGATGAGGCTAAGCAGATAGGAAGGGAGAAGAGAATGCTAGTTAGAAAATGGAAGGAAGCCAAGGAAATAGAGAAGAAAGGTGAAGAAGACACAATGAACTGGAATGGGGGACTGAAGTTAAACAAAGAATGGAAGAAGATGTTGGAAAGAGTGGAAAGGACAAGAGAAAAAGAGGAGAGGAGAAGGAAGAAAAATGAAGGGAAAAGAGCGTGAGATTAAAAAGTCCAACCACATTCTATGGAAGTAATTGTGTTTAGCCTTTTAGGTGAAAGTAAAGTTGGGAAGTGAAAGTCATCTGCTAGAAAGTTCCAAACAACTTTCTAAATAGTCTGGAGGGAGTAATGTTTGTGTATATATATTGCCCTTTTGTTGCATCTGGTTACTTTTGTACTTGATACAGAGTCTGAAGAAGACCTTGCTAGAAGGTTGAAACGTTACGTTAGTTTATGTTTTTAATAAAATAAATTACTGCCTTGGTCAGCATAATTAGTTTTTCATAATCATGGAAACAAGGCTTAATGGTGTTATAATGAGAAAGGATGTTTCTAGAGAACCACTGATCGATATTTTCATTTTCTGCATCAACGTCTCATAATTAATTCATTCATTTTATTTGTGAAATATCAGACTTTTTTTCACTTTTCTTGACAGAGCAACCCTGTTGCCGCCGGCAGGTTCACTGCAGCTGCTCGCGGTCGCCTAATGACCTTGTAGAAAGAGGGTTTGGAACACGGCGGGTGGTTTCGCCCCAACACACAACAGGTTTAGAAGATGAAAAGAAAGCAAGCAACATGTCTTTTGGCTTTTAACTGGGTAGCTTTTAAATTATGGACTGGAAGTGGTGGCATGAAATTGGTGAAGTGTGTTCCGGACCAAGAAAAATATGAAGTTGGAATTTGGTCCGAGAGTTTGAGTCTGAGAGACAAATATGTTTCTAAAGCGGTGGTGTTTCCGTAACAGGGCTGGTTACTACATTATTTTTATTATTGTAAAATACACTATTCTTCCATTATAAATGTAGATAACGGACCATACTATATATGCATAAATAAATGTAGAGTTTGTTTTTAAATTTGTTTTATGCACAGAAAGGCTAGCCAGGGCTGGACCTACAGTTTAAAGTAAAGTCCGAACCACAATGTGCCTGCACCCGGGTATCGACCTCGGGATTCCTTGATTACAAGACAACGACGTACCCACTACGGCATCGGGAAGATCCACGTATAAATAATACATGATTACATACGTATATACTAGGGATGGCAAACAATATAAAGTTCGGATTAACCGGAACCGGGTACCTCGATCTGATCCTAGAACCGAGTGTCCGTTGATTGACTGATTAATATTATTATTATTCGTCGCTTTCTGATACTTGGATAATTGCAACAATAATGAAGAATGCGTATTAGATGAACTTGTTGAACGGCAACTCACAAAAAAAACTTCTACGCCGTGGCCGGGATTCGAACCCAGGACACCCGGCATTTTAGCACGCTATGCTAATCACTTCGCACGCAGGTCGGCCCGACTGTCCGGATTTCGGGTTGTGGATGTATGAATTTTACATAATGGCTACATTAGAACCAATTAACTATTAAATCAATCATTTCGAAAGCTCTTATCACTAATGCAATGAAACATTTCATGCACAAAATACAAGTAGCCTATTTATGCCAGTATAATATTTTAATATTTCAATTCCATTGCAAACACTATAAAAAGATAAAGTTAGGCTACCTGTGCGTACCACTATTGTGTGATTATGCATACACGCGTATGTAATATTATTGTTAGTACGATATTTGGGGCATGAAAATCTGCTTTTAAACAAATTTTTCAGTGATCCTCTTTTGAGAGTATTTTTTTTTAATTTAGTAAAACTATTTAGGTTTTGGCCTAAAGTTGGAATGTGTAACGAAACCATGCGTATGCCATTTCTATTTAAATGCTTTGAGAAGGTAACACTGTTAATTCAAGCTAAACGTTATATTTTATGTGACTCAGATGTTTTACACTCTTGCGACCATGAAACATTGATTTAATTGCATTTTATGCATAGTAAAGCTAATCGGGACTGGGCCTACAGCTTAAAGTGGGATCCGAACTACTATGTGTCTCCACCGGTTATTAAACCAGGGACGCCTTGATTACAAGGCGATGAAGCTAACAATGTGCCATCGGGGAGAATCCTCCACCACGGAACAAAACAATATATTGGTCGTTGTTGAAATATTTTTGAAATTGAAATTGATTTAGCGCAATTGATCTGTATTCTTGGGAATATGCCGCCGCCCGCAGCCTCTCCTTGCCGGAAGCACTGTTTGCAGCACAGTAATTTCATATTCCACATTAAACGAATATACACTATCTGCGATTATTCTGTTTCTATTCATCAAACGTTTGCTCCGAAACTTCCCGTCCACAATTTAGAAAAAGAAATACCAAGATTGATCTTGAGGGGTCTTTCCCCTGTTACATATACCCGAAACCGGTTGCATGCAGGTCGAGTGCATCTGGGTTTTATTCTCTTGGGTCTCCCCCCCCTCCCAGATTATTAGGCGCTTCGCACGTCAGGGGATAATGACGCAGACCGCCCCATCTAAATTCTTGGTGAGGAATATTTTTCCTTTCACTATCATAAAATTCAATATATTTTTCTAAAATATATGTATAAAAAGGACATCGTTGTGCAATGTGTGTGATGAGGCGGAGAGGAACATACTTGATTAGTAATTAATTCAACTCACTATAATTGGTTCCAAGATGAAGAAAAGGAATAATTTGGAGAAGGGGCAGATCAAGTAAATTATTCAGTAAATCTTAAAAAATGACTTTCAGTAATAGGAGAGTGTCGCAATAAAATACTTTATGGGAATTATGGCATGATCTAAGGGGGGGACGCGCTATTGGTCATGGATGGGGTGGGAGACTGATCTATACAATTGTTAGAAGTTCATTATCCAGATATTCATGAACTACTTAACCTGCGCTTTATTTTTGCCGAAATATTCTTGAAATGGACATTGTGTAATTTGTTTCTCTTCTTGACATCTGAGATACTGGGGAATATGCTGCCCTCAACCCCTCCTTGAGAACAGCAATGCTTTACAGCATACTTTCGCCATCCCGGTACTTCGAGAAATTTCATACTCCAGACTAATTGAATATATATCTGTGCTGATTCTATTCGCATTCCTTAACACTTTCTTTTGTCCATTTTCAAGTTAGCCCTATAATTTCAAAAATACTCAGTTAAATCTTCCGAGAGCTTTCCTCCCCGGATATTTATACCTGAAGCAGATTTCTACAGCTCGAAAACATCTGGTGAGTTATCCTCGGGCCTCCCTCCCTTCTCCTCCCAGCTCATTAGTCGTGAACGAGGGTCCATGAAGAGCCAGGCAACTGGGCTCTGCAGGGTTGCTGTGTCAAGGAAAGTGAAAATAGAGTAAAATGAATTAATTAATTTTCGGGACGTTGATGCAAAAAATTAAAATATTAATCAGTGGGTGTCTAGAAACATCCTTTCTCAGTGTTCAATCAAAATTTGGAAAATTTTTGTCGACTGGTTCTCGAGATAATCGTGACCAAAATACCGAAAACATCCCATAAGCTTACATAGAAAATGCTCAGGCCTTCGCCGGGGTAGGAGATCGCCTTAATTGGAAATTACACGGTTCACACTCGTTTCGGCAATTTTAAGTGTTAAATTGCACTTACTATTAAAAAGAATAAAATTTGTCAAAATGAATTAAAAATAAAACTATAAAAACATTTTTAGATAGAATATCTCCCACAAAGGTTGTTTCAAGAAAAATTGTGGAATGTGTTTTCATATTGATTAAAGCTTGATGCAGGCGTTGGTTGTAGTTTTGGCAAGATGAGGCATTGGCCTCTGAGCTAAGGAGAACTGGATGGCTTTTTTGGTGTGGTGGGGAGTAGTGGAGATACAGTAGTTGGTCAGTTTGATATGTATGGATGTTTCCAAGTGATCTCCCACGATGTGGATATCCACATCTAGGAAGGTCACTTGGTCTTTGAAGTGGGACCAGGTGAATTTGAGAGTGGTAAGGTCATTCAGCTGGTTTAGAAAGGTTGTGAGGGAGGGTTCGCCATGTCTACAGAGGAGGAGAATGTCTGTGAATCTTAGCCAGAGAAGTGGTTTTAGTTGTTGGGAGTCTAGGAACTCTTGTTCAAGCCTGCCCATAAATAGGTTCGCATAGGAGGGGGCCATTTTGGTGCCCATGGCTGTACCACCACATATTTGCAGGTCTCCGAAGTGGAAGTTATTGCAGGTGAGTAATATTTAAAATATTTAATATACGGTGCGAAGGTTATATTTGCCATTTGACATACTCAGACTTATATAACATATTGGTTACGTGCGTGTTACTCACTATCTATAAACAAAAATACGTTAGAGTATTCAAATTGGTCTACTTACGCAAGTGAGTATGTATTCTTATGTGGACGACGTTTCGGAAGCTTTACTGCTTCCTTCCTCAGGTTGTCGATTTCAGCTCGGAATATCAAGCCATGTCAGAGAAGTGTCATGTAAGGATACTGGGAGAAAGGTTCGGGTTAAAAACACTTCATAGTGCTTGACCTATACAGAATTAAAACCACTTTGCTAAAAACCCCTTAAAACTCACAATAAAACATGTAAAAACCACCGCTACGGTAAACTGGAGTGGCCGTTGAGAGCCTAAACTCCCTGTCAAGGTGAAGCGAGCGGGCAGATGGCGCCGCGCAGCGGAGTGGTACTTCCCCTCCCACGAGAGATCCCTCCCCTCTCTTTTTCTTCCCCTCGTCACCAATCCAAGGAGAATTCCCGTTCCACCTCGGCTGCTTTCCTTACTTCCGATGTGACATGGAAGCCCATCGGGGCTCTTTTATTATTCAAATTGTCCCACTTCTTAAAAAAGCTAATCCATACGTCATCTAAATTGCCCTCGTCCCGGTTCAGTTTATTTCTGTGTCCCGTGCATATCAATGCCGTTTCGTACACGTTCCTATCCAATTTACTATTACTTTTTTTGATAACCTCTCTTTTTATTATTCTATGCCCACTGTTTATTATATGCTCTGCAAGCCCCGTTTTCGGGTCCCTTTCTTTGATGTTCTTATCATGTTCGCCCCATCTAATACGCATGCTCCGGCCGGTTTGTCCAATATATTCCATCCCGCAATTGCATTCAATCCTATACACCCCTTTTTGTTCATCAGGGTTATCTCGAATTTTTACCCCCCTCTTATAATCCGTAAAATGCTTTTCAATATTTCTAGGTGCTCTCGTCCCGCATTTCACACCGTACTTTTTCACTGTTTTTTCAATTTTCTCAGTGAGCCCTTTACAGTACGGTATCCCAACATAGTTAACTTTACTATCCAACCCTCCCTCCTCTTTTTCCTCCTTTTCTACTCTGCTATCAGAATCGGGGTTCCCCTTTGAAATACTCTTCCTTGCTCTCCTAGCTAACACGTTCATTTCATATTCGGAAAATCCATTCTTCATTCCTACCTCTATTATCCATGATATTTCCTTTTCTTTTTCTACTGCATTATTGCATAACCTCTCAGCCCTTATGAAAAAGTTTAAATAAACATTCGATTTGACCCTACTTGAATGTTCCGATGCCTTATTAATATAAAGACTGCCTGCCAGGGGTTTGTGAAACACCCCTGTCTTTATCCCCTTTTCAGTTTTGGTAATACTTAGGTCCAGGTAGTTGATTTTACCTTCCACCGAATTCTCCCTAGTGAAGCCTATTCTGTCCTCTTGTTTTCCTAACTCCACAAAAACAGTGTTAAGATCTTTTTCTTTTCCAACTACAAGGATATCGTCCACATACCTACAGTAATATTTTATGTCTACTCCCACCCTTTCCATAACCGCTTTTTCTAAGTAATGCAAGAAAATGTTTGCCGCAAAACCCGATATCGGGTTGCCCATCGCTAACCCTTCTTTCTGTCGAAAAATCTTATCGTTTACGCGGAAATAATTGTACCCGGTTACAAGAAAAAACCACCTGACATATTCCCATGTTACCAATATATCCACGCCATGGTCTAGTAGCCATCTTTGAAGGCAGTCACCGGCTTTCTCTCTCGGTACACTAGGGTACAAATTTGTTACATCAAAGCTGCTAATTTGGTCATCCCTCCCGATTTCTAAATTTTCAATTGACTTTTTTACCTCAAAGGAGTTTTTAACGCTATACTGGGTGTTAACATTAATCTTCTTCATTCATGGTAGTAATAGAAAAAGGCGTATATCAAAGTAAGTTAGAAGAATGCTTTCTAAATAATGATTTCGAAATGGTTAATGGGAACCCAATTAGTAAAATTAGAAATGAGATTAGACGTGGGATAGAAACCAGCATAACCTTAGGCAGCGGGGAAAAGAAGAAGCTCATTAAAGAAGTGAAGGAGGGGAATATCCCCACAGCATTCGGCATTCCAAAAACGCACAAGGCACTGATCCCACTTAGACCAATAATCCCCACATATGAACACCCAGGGTATGGATTGGCAAAGGAATTAATTAAAAGAATGAAGAAGATTAATGTTAACACCCAGTATAGCGTTAAAAACTCCTTTGAGGTAAAAAAGTCAATTGAAAATTTAGAAATCGGGAGGGATGACCAAATTAGCAGCTTTGATGTAACAAATTTGTACCCTAGTGTACCGAGAGAGAAAGCCGGTGACTGCCTTCAAAGATGGCTACTAGACCATGGCGTGGATATATTGGTAACATGGGAATATGTCAGGTGGTTTTTTCTTGTAACCGGGTACAATTATTTCCGCGTAAACGATAAGATTTTTCGACAGAAAGAAGGGTTAGCGATGGGCAACCCGATATCGGGTTTTGCGGCAAACATTTTCTTGCATTACTTAGAAAAAGCGGTTATGGAAAGGGTGGGAGTAGACATAAAATATTACTGTAGGTATGTGGACGATATCCTTGTAGTTGGAAAAGAAAAAGATCTTAACACTGTTTTTGTGGAGTTAGGAAAACAAGAGGACAGAATAGGCTTCACTAGGGAGAATTCGGTGGAAGGTAAAATCAACTACCTGGACCTAAGTATTACCAAAACTGAAAAGGGGATAAAGACAGGGGTGTTTCACAAACCCCTGGCAGGCAGTCTTTATATTAATAAGGCATCGGAACATTCAAGTAGGGTCAAATCGAATGTTTATTTAAACTTTTTCATAAGGGCTGAGAGGTTATGCAATAATGCAGTAGAAAAAGAAAAGGAAATATCATGGATAATAGAGGTAGGAATGAAGAATGGATTTTCCGAATATGAAATGAACGTGTTAGCTAGGAGAGCAAGGAAGAGTATTTCAAAGGGGAACCCCGATTCTGATAGCAGAGTAGAAAAGGAGGAAAAAGAGGAGGGAGGGTTGGATAGTAAAGTTAACTATGTTGGGATACCGTACTGTAAAGGGCTCACTGAGAAAATTGAAAAAACAGTGAAAAAGTACGGTGTGAAATGCGGGACGAGAGCACCTAGAAATATTGAAAAGCATTTTACGGATTATAAGAGGGGGGTAAAAATTCGAGATAACCCTGATGAACAAAAAGGGGTGTATAGGATTGAATGCAATTGCGGGATGGAATATATTGGACAAACCGGCCGGAGCATGCGTATTAGATGGGGCGAACATGATAAGAACATCAAAGAAAGGGACCCGAAAACGGGGCTTGCAGAGCATATAATAAACAGTGGGCATAGAATAATAAAAAGAGAGGTTATCAAAAAAAGTAATAGTAAATTGGATAGGAACGTGTACGAAACGGCATTGATATGCACGGGACACAGAAATAAACTGAACCGGGACGAGGGCAATTTAGATGACGTATGGATTAGCTTTTTTAAGAAGTGGGACAATTTGAATAATAAAAGAGCCCCGATGGGCTTCCATGTCACATCGGAAGTAAGGAAAGCAGCCGAGGTGGAACGGGAATTCTCCTTGGATTGGTGACGAGGGGAAGAAAAAGAGAGGGGAGGGATCTCTCGTGGGAGGGGAAGTACCACTCCGCTGCGCGGCGCCATCTGCCCGCTCGCTTCACCTTGACAGGGAGTTTAGGCTCTCAACGGCCACTCCAGTTTACCGTAGCGGTGGTTTTTACATGTTTTATTGTGAGTTTTAAGGGGTTTTTAGCAAAGTGGTTTTAATTCTGTATAGGTCAAGCACTATGAAGTGTTTTTAACCCGAACCTTTCTCCCAGTATCCTTACATGACACTTCTCTGACATGGCTTGATATTCCGAGCTGAAATCGACAACCTGAGGAAGGAAGCAGTAAAGCTTCCGAAACGTCGTCCACATAAGAATACATACTCACTTGCGTAAGTAGACCAATTTGAATACTCTAACGTATTTTTGTTTATACTCAGACTTGAAATACATCAGCAAACACAAGTTTCAAATGTTACGGGATATACTAATCTACAAAAAATTGTTAATTGTAGAGGAATTTTCAACTCCAATTTACCTTATCAACTTCAAGATACCTTATCATGCAATAATCTTGTCTGTCAGATAAATTATTCTGCACAGGTCACTAACAAAATAAACGGATTGAGATTATTCTTTTTTTTTTCCTTCCTTGATCAAAATAAAAACTAAACTGTGAAAAACTTGCCTCAGGCCATTTATATACAGGGTGTTGCAAAATGCCTGTTACAACGCTTGGGAGGTGATTCTACAAGTAAAAACAAGGAAAAAATGTCAAGTGAAAAAATGTCGAAATCGGCACCGTTTTCGAGTGACAGGCGTGCGAAAATCGCCTCACACCATGTGTAAAGTACAATAACTCAAGAAGGAAGAAATATATCAATGTCGGAATAAAATAATACAAACAAAATTGTACCTGGTGAATACAATGGTGCATCAATTGAGGCCCAGTGTAAATTGCGCAAGGGGACTCTCAAAGAAAGTGGGGAATCCCCTGATGGAAAATACAAGAAATTTACTACTATCTTCTACATAATGTTGAGATCGGAATGTAGCCAGTAAAAAATGGCGACGTATGTCCACATGTCCCACTACTGCTGGGACACCGTCCCACACCCGGGAAATAGGAAAATAACTGCAAATCTCCTGTTGTACACGGTTCACATTGCGGTTCGAAGAAAAGAAACCAATTTGTCGCATGTCTCACTACTGCTGGGACACCATCCCAAATGGAAAAAAATACTGGAAAATCATAAAAAAAAGTTTTCAATCCCTTAATGTTGACACACTACTTTGCAGTACGAAAAACAAAAGTTAAACAATGGCCACATGTCGTTAGGCTGTACATATACTACAAGAGAGCTCCCCAAAGAAAGTGGGTAATCCTCGAAGGAATGAAGACGGAGAATGGCGAGAAAACGCACACAATGGCATGTAACATATCCAGGCACAGCACATCTGGAAGGGATTCCACTGAGAAGCGCACAACCTCCGCACATGCAGATCGACGGTATGAAGTACAGCGATATCCAGCATCTTCACTCGTACCTTTCACTAAAGGACACTATGTGGTGCTGATAGGGGCTCACACAAACACCGGTATACTCAGAGACGTTGTTGAAAATGTCCGCCATTGACTTCAAGACAAAGATGGCATCGGCGAAGCACTGATTGTCTGGTACGTGCAAATACCTCTGGCATGTCACCAATTGTCCCAGCAGCGGCACTAACACGAGCAACGAGATCCTCAGCACTTTCCACAGGGGTTTCATACACGAGCCTTTTCATTTCTCCCCACACAAAGAAATCCAGTGGTGTGAGGTCGGGGGAACGAGGTGGCCACGGTAAAGGTCCACCCCTGCCAATCCAACGATCGCCGAAAATATCGTTGAGTAAGGCTCTGGCTCCCCGGTCGAAATGTGCGGGGGCGCCGTCGTGTTGAAACCAGATACGTTGTCTACCTGCCAGTGGCACGTTTTCCAAAAGTTCAGGTAATACGTCATGTAGAAACACCCGATAATGCCCACCACACAAAGTAGATGGCAAAATGTACGGGCCTATCAAGTGGTCACCTACTACGCCACACCACACATTCACTGCGAACCTATGTTGATGATGGCGCACAATGATTGCATGCGGATTGTCCATATCCCAGACGTGGCTGTTGTGGCTATTGAACATGCCGTCCCTGGTGAACATTGCCTCATCGGTCCACAAAACTATTGTTGGGAACTCTGGAATGGAAAGAGTTTGTTGCACGTACCATTGGCAGAAATCCATGCGTAGGGGAAAGTCCGTGGGCAGTATGTGGTGCACCTTATGCAATTTGTATGGGTGCAATCCCTCCTCTCGAAGAACGCGGAACACATTGCTATGGTGGGTTTGTTGAGTACGAGCAATGACACGTGTGCTGGTGTCAGGACGGTCTCGTATCGCGTCCAACACGTCCTCTTCAAATTGCACAGTGCGCACAGTGCGGGGTCTTCCACAATCCCACCTACGGGGTAGTAGAGATCCAGTTTCACGCAGTCGAGCATCAAGTCTTTGAAAGAGTGCATGTGCTGGTAATCGCCTATTGGGAAAACGTTCGTGATACAAACGACGTGCTTCACAGCTGTTTCGGTTTGCCTCTCCATAAACGAGATGCATATCAGCAAGCTCGTGGGTAGAGTACTCCACCATTGTCTTGTTCGAGAACTGCCCAGAAACAGGGGCACTTTCCCTCCGAGTGACGGATCCCAACTACCGTGATTAGCACCCACGTAATGTCACACAGGTGTCCACGCAGTTGTTGCAAACCGAGAAAGAACACGGGAATACGTACTCTACGTACAGTATTCCTTAGCGCAATTCAACCATACACACACGCCAGACTAAACTCCACGCTGCGAGACGCAGAACAAGACAGGAAAAACAACGGTCGACTACAGTCTCTACGTAGTATCCACCAACACTAATACGTAACAGGTGACCTACACTCACAGCGCCTCTAGTGGAGCTTTCTGTACCAATTAGCTGAAATCAATCTGAGCGTAATTTGACGGCATAGCGTCATTTTCGAGTGAATTTCCTATTTCCCGAGTGTGGGACGGTGTCCCAGCAGTAGTGGGACATGTGGACATACGTCGTCATTTTTTACTGCCTACATTCCGATCTCAACATTATGTAGAAAATAGTAGTAAATTTCCTATATTTTCCATCGGGATTCCCCATTTTCTTTGAGAGTCACCTTGCGCAATTTACACTGGGCCTCAATTGCTGCACCATTGTATTCGTCAGGCACGATTTTGTTTGTATTCTTTTATTCCGACATTGATATCTTTCTTCCTTCTTGAGTTATTGTACTTTACGCATGGTGTGAGGCGATTTTCGCACGCCTGTCACTCGCAAACGGTGCCGATTTCGACATTTTTTCCTCGTTTTTACTTGTCGAACCACCTCCCAAGCGTTGTAACAGGTATTTTGCAACACCCTGTATATGTATAAATTCAATAGGATTTGGATTAATAAATGTTGCAATTTTTCAAGTTTACGGAGAAAAATTCACACAGAATTCCTGGTGAGTAGCCACCCTGTTCTACTTCCCCACTCCCTCACCTTCAGCCAGTCAGCCACTGCCAATAGTTCAAAGGCCATGGTTTCAGGTAATCTATTCTATCACCCAAAAGGAATTGACGGGGGAACCGGATTTCTGGAATCATTACAGTAGCTACATCACAAATTTTCAAATAGCAGCATAATAGAATAACATGTGGTTTGAAGTTTTTATTATTTATGAAATGGTAAAGTGTTACGTCACCACCAAAGGGAATTTCATCATTCGATTCAATACAAGTCCCCTTATTCAATACAGCAATTTTCCTGAGGACAAAATATTTGGAAATGAGAGCCAGTGCCTACCTGCCAGGCTGGCCCCATACACAGGCCAAAATCTCAAGAAAAGTTGTTACACTTCACCCAGGAGATTTGAGCTGCATGCGTCTCGTAGCCGGAGCCCAAAGATTGCACCTTAGACAGCAGGTCTCATTCTATTAGTGCTTTCTTTAAATATACTAATCCCTTGACTGCAAAGACGAGAGCTAATCAATAGTTGAATGGGCATGCCATGCGAAATGGTTGCTTGTGTGTTGTAAAAATTACACAAAACCTCGTTATCAGTTTTCCAATCTTAAATTGCATTCTTGTCATTACGTTAACACTTTTCTAGCTTTTTTATATTTAATAACAAAATTAAAAAAATAGTTAATGAACTCATGGAAGTGATGAGGGGGGAGACAAACATAAGTATCCCTACTTCGAGAAGGGGAATGATGTATAATATACCAGTAATATGCATATATTTAATGATAAATAAAATTCTTGATTATGACATTATCACTCCAACAAAATACTTAAAACCTATTTCTGTATCCAAGCAATGTTCTATGTATGTATTTGTGTGGGAGAGAGGTGTGCTATGTTTTAAAGCACTAATTACAAGAGCGTTCAATTTAATTGTCATTTATTCATATACAGGGTGGAATAAATGTCGCTTTCCCCAAAAAATTATTTCTCACTTGTTCATGAATAAGCACATGTAGGCGTCATAACCTGAAGAAACAAGTACCCTGTGTGTAAGTGGTGGGACTTGGCAACACTGTTCTTACAGCAGGTGGTATTCCAGAACTGCCCTCATATTGCCGATATGCAGTTGATATGGCAATCTGTCGTGGCACATCGGGAAAGCGACTTTTATCCCACCCTGTATGTATGTGTAAATAGATATCTCCAAATAAGTCCTCCACCAAACATCAATTCCTATCCCAAGTGTCATGGTCACCGCACATCTTTGACAAAGGCACTGAAGACCCGGAAATGTTAAGAAAAGAACTCACCTTTATATTCAGCTTCAAACTTCTTGACATCATCGAGCGTGATCTTCTTGAACAGAAGCCTCCAGTAGCTTTCCCAATCTCTCTCCTGCTCGACACTTTCGTCATCGACATCGCCTGCAAGCATCACACATTATTAAACTCCAGGCATTGGAGTCGCCAGACATAATTTACTGCTCTACAACACAAGTCTTACATAAACAAAAGAAGATCCATCTGCACATTTTGGGGTGTTGAATTCAAAAATAATGTTTATTGGCTATTCTTGTTTTCAGGTTTTGCTTTGGGAGGAGGGAAGAGGGCAGGGACTGAAACTACCTGCAAATGTTATATATGCTATGGCCTACATGTAGTCCCCATAGCAAATCATTCATTCTATCAATTAGGCACACACAGGACATGTACTACGTAGAATTTTCAGTGTCTGGAATATTACCTGTGTGGAATCCATTCCACACAGGTAAAACAACAGCAGCGAAAATTCAGGCAAACCAAGAACGGATCAGTAGCTCAGTGCTAGAGTAGTGGCAAGGAATGCTAGAGACCCAGGTTCGAGTCCTGGTCGAGCCTGCATATTTGCTGAAAATTCAACGTAATATTGTTCATTGTTGCCTGAAATTCCTTACAACTGGATTATATTGCATGCTAAACACACCTTATTCTTACTAAGTTTCACAACATGATACAAATTTCCAATTTTACATGACTTTTAGGGCTTACTGCAAATTTTACAAATTTCTGCAAATAGTCTATGAAGAACACTGCAAAAAGAATTAATTTTATGGTATCCTAGTTTAATGTGTTCCATAACATTTTGGCAAAGTAGTAGTTTATGAATACAATAGATGTAACTTATATGTATATGTACTGACAGATTCATGGAAAGTTGTTATTTCAGTATTATTTTGCCCCAACAATAACAACACACTTTATTAAAGGTTTGACCCCAACAGAAGAAAAATCCATCCTGACTACATCCAGAGTTAAAATTAATAAGTGCAAGCTGCAAACTGAGACTAGCACTTTCATTTTGGCAGCAATCCTTCTCCTCCTTCCAAGTTTATAGAAAATTATTTTTACCTCCAATATACAATGACATGATTATTATATGTATACAGTAGTCAGCATTAAACTTCCTCACCTTCGAAATCTTTTTACCATATAAAGTCAACGAGTTTGATGACTACAAACCTCTTTGCACACAAAAATATGTTGAGAAAATCCTATCTGTCAGTTCAGATCAAGACAAACAGAAAACATACACTCAAAATATTTTTATATATTTCTTTCTGAAAATACGAGCAATTTTATCATACCTGATTCATCATATATGGCTCTCTTCTCCTTATCACTCAATATCATGTGAACCTTGCCAAGAACTTGGAACTTCTCAGTTGCTGTCTTCTTTTCATCATCTTTCACTCTGTCAGGATGAAGCAGGAGGGAGAGTCTGTAATAAGCTTTCTTCACTGGTGGACAGAAACAAGATAATATCAACATTCCAGATTATTCTATGTAATTAATACTACAGAATAATTACACCATAATTAGTGGCTAAGCAAAACAATGTAGCTATTGTACAAATTGATCAGCTGACTGCAAGTATTAACTGTTAACTTAGAGGAACACTTCCCTGTCCTGTTGAAAATAACAGTTCTGACTTTCTGCTAATATAAAAAGGCTGTCGCAGAGAAGGTGAGACTAATTCCTGTATAGGAAAACAGCAACCTCCATTGGCTAGCAAATGTACTATAGTGAACATTTGGTTCATTAGCTGCCGATTGAGACCAAAATGAGCGCAATAGGTCATAAGTCGTGACTGCGTAGCAGTTAAAAGACAAGCATGTACATGGACCCCTCCAAGAATCGTTAAAATGAAACAAAAAAATTACAAACCACAAAATTTTTATTCATAATCAGCCACATCGAGTAGACGTACATCTTTTTAAAAATAGGCACCATTGACAGCTAAGCAAGTGTCCATACGCTCCTGCCACTTTGTGAATGTCTTTGAAAATTCATCGTCAGGTAGCGAACTCAAGAAAACTTGCGCTGCGGTGATGACTACTTTGTTGGTCATGAAATGACGACCACGTAAAGCAGCCTTTAAAAGTGGAAATAGGCAAAAGTCGCAGGGTGCAAGGTCCGGGCTTTATGCTGGATAATTTCAATTTTTCTCTTTGTTGCATAATCCTGAAAAGCCCACGCGGTATGCGGGCATGCATTATCGTGGTGCAATATGAAGGAGTTCTTCAAATGCAGTCTCTTTTTTGCTACGTGCTGGCGCAGAGTCTCAATGACTCCTTTGTAATACTGTGGCTCTACTCAGTCTGTCTTCATCGGCATATGCCTGTCGAAACATTGCATATGTTTCCGCAGCACTTTTCCCAAACGCCAACAATATTTTATGGCATGTCGCTGTTCATCTTGAATACTCATCGCGAAAAGTAATGTTATACACAGAAACCTGGAGGGTACACGAAACACATTCCACGTAAATCAACACAGCTGCTCACTAACGTGGTTTCGCAACATGTGACAACTTGCTACGGAAACAGAATGAGTCATCCTACACGATGCGACTAGTGCCAAAGCCAGGAAAAAATCTGTCTCACCTTCTCTGCGACAGCCTTTGTATAACTTGCTATTAATAGATTATTTTGAAATCACTTAGGCTCGCCGCACACCAGATCAGACAAGATGCAATGCAACACGATGAGACACGAGACACGAGGCAAGATGAGTCTTGTTGGGTTCTTCATACAAGAATGAACGAGAGGGCAAAAGAGATGTTGATTACTTTAATTCCACTCATCGCAGTGTTCCATGACAACATAACTTTACAAATTGCTAACAAAAATGAAGTTGGAAAGGGTGTAACACAACAGTGTGCGTGAGGTTAGGGGAGTCAGTTATTCCTGGTAACAAAAGTTGATTTTCATTCCAGGGATGTTTCTATCCCCTTACCATTTTGGTACTTTATATGTAAAAATGATACTTTAATTGTGATATTTTGTTTGTACATAAAAAAAAAAAACTAACGTATACGTGAAAACATGAGAGCCATTGAAGCTTTGGAAACACATCTTTTGTGTGAGGAAATGAGTAATCAATTGTGTAGCTTTGTTTGATATTGTATTTCTAATTATTTTTCATTATAGTGTTAATTTATCTCATCTTGAGAGAGAGTAGATTTCTTTGTGTATATATATTTCCTGTTTACACATGAATATAACAATAGATGAACCCTGCAAAAAAAGAGAAAGTTTAATTCGCAAACTGTAAACACATAGTTATTTTAGAAATAAATATCAAAACTGGCCTGCTATTTTCTTGTACAATTTACGATACATTTTGTATACTACATTCTCTGTCCAAGGTAAAAAAAAAAGATAAGGTGCTCCACTGTGCTTAGTACCACACCATGAAGGCATATAGGGGGTGTGGGGGTAACACTCCACACTTTCTTGATCCGTGAGTGAGGGTGATGTGATCAGCATCACACCCCTGACCACCTTTACCCACCAGGTACCCATGTCATTTGATGCTGGGTGGGTGCCAGAGCTGCTTCCAACGTTAGAAAAGTTCCCAGATTTGAACCGGCCGGGGATTGAACCCGGGACCTTTAGCATGGTAGTCAGACAGTCAGTATGTTACTCAGCGGCGACTCAAGGGGTAGAGCCGCTGTGCCATGGCACTACCCACAGAAGAAACGCATACGTCAGCAAGTAAAGTTAAATGAATACACTGATAGTTTACAGAAAGGAGATTCGAATCTTGCAATCGGTCAAGCTGACGTGACGAAAGCCCTAACCTCCTCACTGCATCGGCAGCTGTTTCGTTTGTACCCTCGCGAGGCAACAGTCCGTGCCGCCCAAGAGCTGGCCTAACCAAGTTGACACACGTGTAGAGGGTTGAAGAAGTCTCAGCGAGGAACATTTCCACCATGAGCCGAGAACAAAGTGGCAGGAAGCGGGGTTAGCCCATAAGAAACCGTGCCCATCTTCGCCTGGCCTGGTGAGGGAACTTTCACAGTGTTGACATGACACAGTTGCACCTTCAGAAAAAAGTCGCTAAATACAACTGGTTTGTAAGACCCGTTGGGTAAGTAATTTCTGCCTACTTTTGGAGAAACGAACCTAATATTTTTCCAAAGTAAAATGAACATTTTTGATAATAGATAGATGCACCAAGAGAGCCATCCAGAATTTTTTAAAAATATAAAAGTAAAAAATCCTATGATGATGCGAGTTTCCTTTGGCATTTCGACAATTTCTTTTCATAACAAAGATATTTTCTACATCCAGTTAGAATACGTGTACATGGGGGAGGAGATGGTGATAGGAGTTCTTTTTCCTTTCCTCTTGTAATCGTTATATTTTTAGGGAAGTGTCCTGTAGTGTATAAAGATAGGTTAGTGAGTGAAGATGAATCGGATTAGTACGTTATTACTTAAACACATGCTGTTTTCCACGTTACCAAACGAGGATAAACATCTTGGCCAGTGGCGCAACCTCAATAAGGGGGCAGGGGGGGGGGCATTGCGGAGGTTTTTTTTTCTATTTACTTGATCGCGTTGGCACTACCCATCATAGTTGCCGCCGGCCACCACTGATGTTACTTATTATATATTTTTATTTAAGAGTTTAATTTTATAATATTTGGATCTAAATAATAATAACAATCAACTGTCCAAATAAAAGATAATTTACAATAGACCTATTTTTTCTTCAGGTAATGTAATGCCACTTCATTCCATAGCGCATCAATTTTGTCCTTATTATGGTTCTGTCGAGGAATAATCGTACAACGGAGGTCTTGCTTGGACGAGAACGATTAGCTTCTCTGGATCAAACTCATTTTTAACCTTGATGGCACCATCAAACTACAGATAATATGTGCTGTCAAACGATAAATGATGAGTCACATGCAGGTGGTGCACTAAGAAGAAAGGATTCACACATGCGAAGAGAATTTTGTTGCATCGTGCTCCTGCAAGACCAAATTCCTGGGACCTCCACTGTTTGTCACGCAACGTCACTAGAGTCAAATGTTTCGTCCAGTGTGCGGCAACCCATAAGAGCCCCATGTTAAACGTTCCCAGTCGGTTCGCAACAAAAATGACTCATTGTGTCATGTCAAATCCAGTGTCTGGCTGGCCTTGGCAATAATCTCATCACATATATTTATATTCAAATCTCAATTACAGGAATAAGTTATATATTGCTTCCTTTTTTGGTAAATTTCATCATCTCTTGCTACTGGCAAAATTCTTTGAAAACTTTACTGACCATTAAAAGAAAAGAAAGATATTACAGACTAAGGTGAAAACGGATTTTCACCAACAATTTTCCACACCTGCTCTAGTGATACCCCCTCCCCCCAAGACTATTCCTTCTTTAGTACAAGCTACCTTATGTTTTGGCATACAGGAAGTAAAAAAACAGGCAAAACCAGGCTGGTTCTGAGCTCCATTGGTAGAATAATATCAGAGACTAAGGTTCAAGTCCTGGTCAAGCCTGCAGCCTTGTCTTAAATGTCTGCACATGCTAAAGTAGTTTTTTCAATGAGCAGAGGGAATATATCAAATGCATACTGGCAGAAAGCAGTTTACACATTCGTGTGTGTGTGTTACAGCTTGAAATTGCAACCTGTATTTTACATGTTTACACTTTTGATCCCATGTACCAAGGTGCAACACTGGATTCACATTTTTCACTTCATAGCCAATCGTTATTTCGACCAGTGGAAAAACACACTGCTGTGGGGAATTTATGCTTGGTAGCAGGTTCCGACAGCCCTGACCCGTTCCTTTTGCTGCAGAAACAATAGTGCCAGATATTCCCCACTTTCAGTTCAAATTACTAATTTTGAACCTTTCCCTGATCCCTCCCCTAGTCCAGTCAGTGAAGGGAACAAGGCTTGACAACTCGGAAGTAACCATTCTTTTCTCACTGGTTTCTAAACTCCAAGAGTTGTTGGCTTGCTTTTCCCAGACTTACAGATGAAGGTTGACAAACTCTGAAACTCTGTCAGGGATAATATTTTAGTTGGATTCTTCATACTTGTTCAGACTCCAACTGCAGTAACTAAATTATTGTATCCAGTTACAAAACCTTAGCTGCAATTTCGTCACAAAGCATACTCTACCACTAACGTACCTGCTTTGTCATCTGCATCCTTGTTAATCTTCAGAACCTCATAGAGATTTGTTGTTCCAAAATATTCCTCGCATTCATGCAGCAAGCCCATGTTGAAAGCTGGCGGGAGAAAAGTTTTAGAAAATATTAGATTAAAGTGGTTTCTGTGTATTTTGGAACAAACATACGGTTGCATGGAAGTGAAAATTTCTAAAAACAAGCCCAAGATCACAGCAAAGTTTCTGACTGCGACGATGTTAATAGATGCACGGAATGATAAGGAAGACATTGAGAATACTGGAAGGAGTTTTGAAGTTCAGAGAAATTATGTTGCAGGGTGTGTTCAAGTGACCCAGCTTGTAAGGCATCACTGTGAAACATTATTTTTGCATTTAGGTTGGGTTCATTTTAATGATTTACAGTCGCTTTTCTGTCTCTTTTTGGCTAATCGTGATGATGAGGATGAGTGATGAGGGACAATCATGCACAGACTTCGAACCTAGGACACCTCTCATCGTAGTGCACCATGCTAACCACTCTGCCATGGAGGTTGGCTCTTTTGCATCTCTCATGTACAACTGAAGTAAAATGTGTAAAATAACTATGCATTAGAGGCAATCAAACCTAATAATCCTAACCTACTTAAAAACATAAAAATAACACCAAAAGTAATGTACAAGGGTTTAAATGTAATATACTCATGTAAACATACGGGAGGAAGTCGAAAATATAGTTCTGCACAATACGAATGAAAGTACTTACAAAGACATGAATAGAATCTGATGTATACAGAAATGCATGTGCATCAAGATATTGGAATCACCCAATTGCATCTTGGGCCAAGCATAATTCTAATCTAAATAGTTTTTGACTTTACAATTTTGTTCAAAAAAATAAGTTTCTGTGTTACAATTCTACTTACTTGGCACTTCAGTGATACAACCTTGCATCTTATCTTATATATTCCTAATACATAAACAATATCTATGAGTTGAACAACTAATTAGGCGTATCATGGAGACAACAGCAGCTTCATGTAATCAAAGAAAAAATAGCTACAAACACCTACCAAGTATATTGCTACATTTATTATTTTAACATTTTATCTTCTTACTCCTTTGTTTTATTCTATTCCCATATATGTGTGGTGGGTGGTGGAAATATATTTCACTTTTCAATCGTTCCTCGATTATTTAGATCCACCTGTGCTTGCTTTAAACATTTCTATTTGCTTTATATTTTCATCCTTGTATGATGTTCTATCCCCTCGTACCCATTTTGTTGTTTTTTTCATTCTCTTTCTTCTTAATGTCCAATTGCAAGAGGCTATTCACTGATTCAAGAAGAGATTCTTCATCCTACATGTCATTCAAACGTTCCATCCATCTTTACCTTATACTTCTTCCAGACTCTCCCCTGTATTCTTTCTGACACTCGTTCCATCTTATTCTACACAATGACGAACCAATGAAAGAAATAGGGGGTAGGGAATGATCTCTATTCCAGAGATTTCTAAAAGTGATGTCTAAAACTAAATGAAACACACAGCAACACAAGACTAAACAGTGTTAAGACTAAACTAAATTAACTATTAGTCACCAATTAATACACAAGTAAATGGCAGATGGCCTCAATGTTTAAAATTAAGCAATTACCACACTAAGCAACTTTTAAGACTTAACAATAAACCTTGAGTGAAGCAGGTGGCAGAAAAAAAAGGATCCATCCCATGCAAGAGATTGTTCTCCACCAATGTACTCGTATGCACCCATACCACTTCAAGTTTTAATGGACAATTGTCAAGACTATTTTATACTTATACATATTTATTTTATTTTGGTGGAATTTGAGAAAGCAGCAAATATATGATACAAATGAGTAGAACTGTATCATTTGACTATTTCGTCTGTTGAGAGAGAAAAAATGTCACACTCCTAACTGAAAACAAATCAATTTCTGCCATCTGAAGCATAATAATCGCTACCTGTACTGATGCTGTCACTTGAAGTCTCTTAGTGGTGAATGCAGCCAATGAAAATTGAAAATTTAGAGTCCAAATGGGATTTTAGCAGTGAGAACGAAAGATGGCAATCATGCTAGAAACAAGAAACATATTTACATAACAAACATGTCTTATATAAGCTTACAAATGCAAAAACTGTGGTAACTAAGCCCCGTGACAGGTTAAGTTTGCAGCAGGTTTTATGCATTAACCCACGCAAGAAGGGCACTCAGCATCTCCCGTGCCAGTCGACAGTATTGCAGCGTAACTATATTCTGAGTGCACATTTTCTAAATATGCGAAAAGTTGCTGCAAACTTAACCTGTCGCAGGGCTTACATGCATTATCTCTCATAACATCAATGCATAATTAATAAGCATTACAATGGACTGATAAATGTTATGGCCAGGGCTCGAAAAATCCCAGTCGCCAGGGCGACTAAAAATTTCAGCCTGGCGACTGTCATCTTTTGCTGTAATATGTATGAAATTTTAATGATTCTAAGTTCAAATTGCAGTTAGCAAATTATTTTATTTTTTTTTATCAACGTTGTGAACATTCCATAGTGTCAGTAACAATTTCTTACACTTTGTCTTCTATTTCCTGCTTTCTCAAATAATTTAGTGATGTTTTGAATACCGTGATGCTCAGCATCTCATACAGTGTGTTTCAAAAGTTGCACAACCCAAACTTAGGAAATGTATATCATGAAAACCGTATGAGATATTTACACCGGGTTTTCTGCATTTACTTTTCACAGTAAATATCGTAGAAGCATCTTAGTAGAATGCATTTACAGACTTATTTTAATGCTAAGGATACCAAACCTAACCACGAAAGCATATATTGAACAAAATGTTAACTAATCGGTAAAATTTTCGTATCCCCAAAACGTATTTCTCCAATTTTACAGGAGAAAGTACTTACCGAAATGGCTTTATTTATACTTTAGGAAGGTCTTGGAAGCTTGTTTTCACCTCGGTGAAATTCTTTGGCCGGTAAATCATGTAATTTTCGACATTAATGTCACTCCGATGCACAAAAGCTGTTCCCCTGATGTCCGTCTACTACGTGAACCAAACATTTGCGAGCGTTTCATGACGTAACAACCGGTCAGTGTTTACAAATACACGGTTTTGTAACTGTGTAACAGTTCTAGAACATAAATAAACGTGAGTTACTGTTCATCATTTCTGATTACGAACTTGCGACAACATGACGTGCACAGGATCAGTGGCGTGCTCAATGTGAGGTTGATGGGGGTTATAACCCCCCCCCCCCTTTCGCCCAGTATCTATAAGGCTATTTATGAATGGTTCGTAGGGCTATCCGTGAATGGTTCGTAGGGCTATCCGTGAATGGTTCGTGGGGCTATTTATGAATGGTTCGTGGGGCTATCCGTGAATGGTTCATGGGGCTATTTATGAATGTTTCGTTGGGCTATCCATGAATGGTTCGTAGGGCTATTTATGAATGGTTTGTGGGGCTATTTATGAATGGTTTGAGGGCTATTTATGGATGGTTCGTGGGGTTTTCGAACCTGAAAAAAAATTCTAATTTTTCTATGAAGCAGGGTGCAACACTGCATAACTACTGATCATGGACTACGCTAGTCAAGATTTCTCCGCCATATCACGTGTAACGCAAGCAAAAGCGAACAAAATAAAAATACTCGATATTTCGAAAATTGAGATTATTTGCCTGCAAAAAACGAAACGCGACATAGAAGAATCCTTACGAATGCAGAATATGTAAGTATCAATGTGAAAAATACCTACGAAGGTAAGGTTACGAAAATAAGGGAATTAGAGACGTTTGGTGGTTACCGAAATTTTAATCGGGGAAGTTTCGGTTATTTCACATGTAACATTTTTTTGCTTTGAAATGTGTAATTTTGCAACGAAAGTTATAAACATGTACGGTACTTACATTTGCATAGCCCAAATTCGTGATTTGTAGTTACATTTACGTCATATTATACCCATAAAAAGAACGTGGCGTAACCAACCGAAATGGTCATGCTACGTCACTGCTAGACACAGTAGAAAATTCATGGAGACGGTTATTAGAGAAAACTTGCAAAGTTCATGGAGAGCAAGTCACAAAATTTAATCGCACATGGTTTTCGATACTCAGCTGTCCGCTAAAGATTTGCACTTAAAAGCCTCTGCCAACACTTAGCTATTGCAGTTTAGCCATCTGTAGCTAGATTATAAATGAATACTCATTAAACTATGAATTAAACGTGGTTACAAGAGATATCCACACCAACAGCTTCTTCATTTCGTACATTGCATTTGACATGATTTTACAGTTTCGTCATGGTGTCTATACATTAATGCACAATCAACAACAACAATCCATTTAAAATATAATACCTAGAACCATTAATAAAATGTACGTTTAGAAGTTAGTTAAATATACCTTTTAAAAAACTGCAAATTTTGCTGGCACTTTCCGAAACTTTGACAAACTCTCCCGCCTTTTCTTCTTCTAGGAAGAAATGCGAGTGTGTGACAGAAGTGAGAGCAATTGTATTACACGTCTTTCTTCTCAGAAACTGAAATCAGACAGGTTGTGCAATCCTGCGTGTGCGTGCAGTGCAATCTGGGGCGTTGTTACCGGGGGGACTGGGGGACCCGTAAACAAAAAGGGAAAGAAATCTTATGTACATGATTTGGCGTATTACATAGCATGTCCCCCTGGGCATAATCAACATTTTAAAATAGTGGTCCTGTTCAGGAAAAGCTAATTGCAAATAGCAGCAAGGTAGTTGTAGGCTCGTTCGCTTGACACAGGCAAAAGTGAACGTGCTGTTATTCTATTAAATGACACGTTTGATTTTAACTCGAGAAATTAGCTCAGAATACGATAACTGTCATAAAATGAGAATTTTAAAAAGATGATCGTCAGCGTCAGGGATGAGATCATATATCAAAACTCAAAAAACATTAATATTTGCTAAGTATTTGTTTACCTCACTTGAAGTGCTCTATTCTTATGGGTTAATATGTTAGAGTGTAATACATAATAATTTATTATGACTGTACCTGTATTTTCATAATTAACTTTTATTTGCCGGGTGTTTCATTTCTCAACATGGCCAATAAAAATGGTCCTATCTTTCATAAACAAATACAGTATGTAACATTGATATTCGTACACATATAGAATTTCCGAGGAAAAAATGCCGTATCTACTAGTAAATTTAATCATTTTCATATGTACCTGGAAATTAATGTTAATCAAGGTTTCACCAACAAATGTATGTTAAAAGTGTATAAACAAAGCATATAATTTGTGTGAAAAGAGAAAAACAGGCTGTTTCATGCAACATTGTTATTCGTACAGGCAAGAGTTTCAATCTTCCTCGCATACAGCGCCAACGCTATTCGGGCGATTTCATGCAGTTTGCAACTTCGTAACATGTTTGAACATGCAGCCGCGCTCCCCGTCAAGCGGAATGCTGGCGTAGGTATTGTTGTAGGCCTATCGTCTATCTATTAGCGTGTTCGAAATGGGCAAGGTGAAGGAACTTAGTTCCGATCTGAAGGATATTATTATAAATTTGGCCCTTAGAGGTTATTCGTTAAGAAAAATTGGACAAACAGTCAATAAATCACACTGCACAGTTCAATACATAGTAAACAAATTTAGAGAGAAAGGTTCAACACAGAATGTGCCGAGAAAACCAAGAGACAGACAGTTGAATAAACGTGATGAACGCTTTATTTTAATAAGAGTGCGAGAAAAACCCCGACTAAGTGTTCCTCAGTTACGACCGTTAGTAGAAAATGTTGCTGGCAAGATGATGTCCGATCAAACTGTCCGACGTGCCTTGTGGAAGTACGGACATGGTATGGATATCATGGCAGAATACCACGAAAGAGGCCGTATGTAAATAAGGTGAATCGCAGGAATAGACTTTCATTCGTGAAAGAGCACATCCACAAGGACCAGGAATTTTGGGATAGTGCCATATGGTCAGACGAGTCCAAGATTAATATATACGGGTCAGATGGGATGAATAGGGTGTGGAGAAAATCAAATAAGGCAATGATCACATTAACACAGTTCCAACAGTTAAACAAGGTGGTAGGTCATTAATGATTTGGGGCTGTATGTCGTCCAAAGGTGTTGGTACCATCCAGTTTATTGATGGTATCATGGATGCATATGTCTATTTGGACATATTGAAGAACAATGTAAAGCAGAGTGCCCAAAAAATGGACATGCCGCCTATCTACAGATTCCAACAAGACAATGACAGTAAGCATAAGGCGCGAGTTAACATGAATTGGCTAATATGGAATGTGCCCAAACTACTACAAACACCAGCTCAAAGTCCAGACTTAAATCCAGTGGCGGCTCGTGGTGATCCAAAGTGGAGGTGCGATAGCTCACAAATTTGCTCTATTGATTTGCTTTATTTTACTTCGCCTCTTGTGCCACATTTGGCTAATTCGCGAAGATGGGGATGAGTGATATGATGAAATTGATGAATGGACACTCACAAAATCCATGCCCAGGCCGGGATTCGAACACGGGATCCCTGGCGTCGTAGCGCGATGTGCTAACCACCCCGCCACGGGGGGCGTATTTACAAACCCTACTGCAGAACCTCCAGCGACATTTGGCTACTGATTGGCTGCCATTCCGGAAGTTGATGCAGCGTTCCTTCAAGTTAACGCTAGATGGCAGGGTTCAAATTAACAGTGTAGATTTCAGATATCCATCCCAACAAGATAAGAAACCCATTTACACTAAGGTTCCTTTTTTAGCAAAATTATTTAAATTAATGTTTTAGAAGACAGAAATCAGAACTCTTCTTGAAGTGAATGATTTTTCTATTTAAAGTCACATCAGTGCAAACATTGTAACTACCAATGACTACTGAGAACATTATGTATATCCAACGTATAGCATTTTAAACATTTATTTTATTATATAAACGTAATTTCTTAACATAATTTCGACAATCTGTTTACAAACTTTATTACTATATAATCCCAAGTCTTATTTTTCTATACTTTTGCTGTAAATGAAGAAGCAAGGAACAATGGACACGGAACATAAACACTTCCTGTGCACACAGCCAATAAGAACGTGTTATATACCTCTGGTTCTGCAGCACTATAGGGTTTGTAAATATGCCCACGGGGGCCGGCAAAAATTTGCTCTACTAGTAATGCGAGTTTAAATGAGGAATTTCGTATAACAGCCAACGTGATAAGAAATTGATACGTTCGTGTTTACCGAATATCATGTTTTACACGTTTTAAATTAATAATTATTTAACAGTAATGCGAAGAAGATGGAAGAAGAAATATCATTCTAAGAGATTTAGTCGTTTAACAGAAGAAGGGATATTAATTTTTACCAGTAGCGAAGCGTAGTCTTAAGCCCCTATCACACGGAACTGGATTTCTATTTGGAATGCTCTAGTTGACGCTGGACTGGCTACCCATTTGCTAGTTTTCGCCTCACACGGTACTTGTTACACCGTACTTGTCGATAGTCTTTCGTTCCCATAATGGCGGCCGCGCGAGATGTAAACAACGTATCACTTCACACTTTTAAAATACGATAACTATCCAACCGAGAGGAATATCGCATCGCATTAAATGGTTTTAGGTAGAGAAGAACGGCGCTGATAAAATACGTACTTTACAACGTTTACTATACACGTATGGAAGAATATTTTAGCTTTTTCAATTGTATACATGCCTTTCGTGTTGTATGCACTCGGAAGCCACAGACAAAAAAAGACTACTTCACAAACTCACAGAATATCTTCACATGCCCAAACTTTGCTCTGATTGGCTGTTCCACAGAATCTAGTCGAAGAAGTTAGTAGCAATTAGAACATGTCCTATTCCTCAAAACCAGTCAAGCAGTCAGCCAGGCGGCCATGATTACTACCCAGAAAGTCAGTTCATCGCCAACTAGGGGATTCCAACTAGAAATCCAGTTCCGTGTGATAGGGGCTTTACGAAGGAGGCAAGCAATGTTTCAGTACAACAAAACATGTAGTACAACGACATGCCGAGGGGAAAGATTCAAGGTTTATAGCCTCATCCAGTCGCTGGATTTGTCAAAATATCGTAATAAAGTGACTGTACTAAAAATAAACCATATGATCCGCAAACGTCACATTTACTTTTTTAAAAAAATCCAGGTAACGTTATTCATATGATATTAAACGTTTTGCATATGCGAACTTTCCGCATACGACTAAAGGGAGACGGAATTTCTTACTTACTTATTAGTACCTTTATTTGTTCATTATTATTTAATATGGTCAAACGGTGACCAAACCGATTTAGATAAAAAAAAATGGGAATCATTTGTTTATTTTACGCTGCATGATGTATTTTTGGGCACCCTAAAAACCGCATTGGAGAAACTTAAACACTAAATAAAAAGTTAAACACAAACAATAAAAAATTCATTTCAAAGCAAAGAAACACATGCATAGACGATGTACTCACCACAATAAATTTCAAACTCTTGGTGTTGGTCGACCCCCTTCCACGATTTTCATTTTAACACTTATCTCTCTCGAGCTAAACGAAGCAATTTTCAATTGCTCAATAATACACCCGCACTTCACATCAACCGTTCCTAAATACGCGTTCAATCCGATAAATTCACAGCACAAAACACGAAGCAACAAACAGTCACACTATCCCACGCGCTTTCCACAACTGCAAATACAAGCATCCACACAAGATCACTTTGAAAATCTCTGAAACAACAGAAAGTGATACCAACTTATTTCCTTAATTTTATCCGTCACAAAGGAAAGATATATCAGTTTGGAGATAAAAATTACGCGGAGGAATCAGAATCATTTCAGCAGAACGAGTATGTACATTAATATTTAAGTAATAAAGTGTCATTCAATGGCGTGCCCGGGGCGAAGGGGGGGGATGGTAGACATAACCCCCTTTTGGCCCAGTATATCTAAGAAAAAACGTCAAAGGAAGGGAAAGATGACAAAATGGGGACCGTAAAAAGACCCTGGGAACACCACTTGCGTCATAATAATAGAACTTAAAACATATTCGGGCCTCCCCGATGGCGCAGTGGTAGTGTCGTCGCCTTGTAATCAAGGGGTTCCGGGTTCGATACCCGGTGGAGGCACAAGTGTTTCAGATCCCATTTTAAACTGTAGGTCCAGTCCCGATTAGCCTTACTGTGCATAAAGTGGACTTAAAACAACAAATCAATCAATCAATCATTAAAACATATTCTTGTGCTCATAATATGCAGAATGTATACGATTTACTTCTATGCCATGTACAAATATCAGTAGATAGTTCTTTCTCAGATAGCTTTATTTTCACCCCAAGTTTTATTCAAAAGCAGTCAATTTATTGATTGTAAAATTTGTGAAAGAGCTCACTTGAATTACTGCGTAAATAATTTGGCAGTTGCAAACACTGGTAGCGGTCAACACTTCTGGCGTAATTTGAGCTGGACCGACCAGGAAGCAGGGTGCGGGACCAAGGTCCGTCCAATCTTCCCTCCCTCCCTGAGAAAACTCTTCACGGGGGTGCAGAAATTCCACTGACCCAACTCCCAATGTCAACTTTTTTACGCGTTTTACATTTCGCGAAATCTAAAATAATTTGTAATATAATATGATATATATGGAATTTAGAACAGTGATAATAACTTCTTTTAGTTATTTTATGACTAACAATTATTATTATATTTGCGATCTTGTTTACGTGTTCATGAAGACAAATATTCGTTACTAGTTTTTTGCTGGCAACGTACCCATAGATGAATCCTTCTGCTTTCGGTTGAACTCGGCTATTTTCGGGAATCACGCAAGCTCGGAAAGCACAGCTTTTTGTAGAAGCTTTGTGGACGGGTTCCACCAAAATTTCACGCTTCGCCATGTGACTCCTTCGGAGGCCTTATTTTCCCGCAGAACGGCTGCAAGCATTGAGGCTGGTGCTTGCTACAGAGCTGCTGGGGGAGTTTGCGGCCGCATTTTTTCGCGAAATCGAGTGCGATGGAAACTAAATACGGTTAGAACATTAAGTACATTAAATGATATTCGAATTATGCAAGCAGTGCTTGCATTGCTTGTACTATATCTTCGCCTCTGATTTTTACACAACTTGATAAGCACAATGACGAATATTTACGTGAATTGATCGTGAAAATTTCTAGTAAAAAGTTACACAGAAAATGTCCCCTGTCCAACATGACTAATTGATATGTGAAATAGGGCACCAAAATAAATATCTCACTGGAAAGGTGATATCTGCTTTACCAGAAGCTCTAATGTAAAAACTTCAAACTTAACAGAAATCTTCAGACATGCTTGTAACTGAAATTCATCCTTCTGTCCTTCAACGCGAAATTTGCAAGTGAACTCACGACCTCCCTTCTTTGACACTTGTTCTAGATTTAAATTCGGACTAGATTTTTTGTTTATTTTTTCATCCAGACTTCTGACTTCTGGTAGAAAAACTTCGCACCAACAATTTCTCCACACTGTTCATCGCGACAAATGCACAACTACCGAAAAAGCTTCACTTCACTTTTCCATGGAAAACGAAGAGTCGTTTTATTGCTTCGGGGTTGCCAGACAATTTTGCCAAATTTTAAGAAATTTGTAGTTTACAGGTTTCTGTAGCGACTCTTGGTGAGTTTAAATGACGAGTTTTTAATTTATTTAACATCCGCCTTGAAAAGAAATTGGAGAACTTTGTCACATTATCAGGATTTTTTTTCAAAGGTGCTAATCAAAACATGTATTTAAATCTACATGATGTACTCCACATCATTGTAATCCAAATGTACTTTTCACTAAATTCAGAAAAAATACAACGCATATAGCTACACGATAATTTTGCGTGTAACAAGAATCTATAGCCGACTTCCGTGGCTAGCATACCGGATTACAAAGCCAGGGCTCCTGGGTTCGAATCCCGGCATGGGTATGTGTGTTCTTTGTGAGTGCCCCTCCATCAATTTCATTATACCATCATCACTCATCCTCATCGTCGTGATAACCGAAAAGTAGCAAAAAGCGACGATAAATAACAAAAATCATGCAAGAGTCTGTACTTTTTCAGTTAGCGACATTTTCTTTCCTCATTGGAAATTGCGTTATTTATTGCTCTACTCTTGTCATAAATGAATGAGATTATGGAATACAGAATATTTTTTTCAACGGTTGGTAATTTTCTTTCTTACGTTAACTTCATTGCTTCTGGCAACTCTTCATTGTTTACCGTTCTCCGAAGAGAGAGCCAGTTTTGCCTAGGAGGTGGGTTTCGGACGACAAACCCTCCGTCCTCCCAGCCAGAGATCCCGCGCGTGTTATTCCCTCAGTTTCCTCGCCATTTACCCCTCGCGACCGCGACTGAGAATGCTCTACGTCTCGTAAATTGGGAGGACGGCGCCCCGCCAGATTTCTCTCGAAGTTCCGTATTCCCCCGCACGGTTGCGTGCAAACTTTGCAATTGTCGCGGAAGAATGAATACAGAACCGACTAACCAACGATCTATAAGCAATGGAATATTTGCAATTCAGACAATGTAAAAGCTAACATGTAAATGTTAATGTAATGTTTGTTCACTTGCGGTTGCACATGGCAGTGCGGCGTCCGTATCGTCCTTATGAGCGGCCGCCCCTGCTTAAATCCCATTGAGCATTTATGGGCAATTTTGAAGAGGCGAGTCCATAAAGCAGGCGTCAAGTCCAAACGAGAGTTGAAAACTGTTGTGCAAGCCGAGTGGAATAAAATAAGCTCTGAAACATGTCGGAAACTGGTTATTCTATGAAGAACAGGTGTCAAGCAGTAATTAAAGCCAAAGGATACGCATCAAAGTATTAGAATTGTCAGTCAATTTGCTCTGAATATACTTTTTCTTTTATATTATTAAGTGTACGAATAGAAAAGTTGTACAAAAAATGGCATGTTTCTCTTTCAGTTTCATTTAATTTATTATTATCATTGGTTATACAGAATTTGGGTAAGATTTTATGTTCCTAATGATATTGGTTATTGAATTGTAAAGAAACAATTTCAAAAGAGTGCATTTCCTTTCAGATGTTAAAGCATTTTCTTTGAAAATCCGTGTGTACGATATAAGAATGTTACATACTGTATATCACGAGGAACTGGAAGAATGAAGTGTGGTGTAGAATGAAAATCTTTGGATTGTCAATCTACTGCAGATGGAACACAAATGACACTAAGTTTGTGCACAAACATACGCGTCTGACTTTGCCGTTTTCTGAAACTTATGAGCAGTGAAGTGCGTCTACACGTAAACAACGATAGTCTACATTCTACACGTAGATTACGGAATTTATGTAAACAACATGGCGAAAGTCGATAAGTTATCAAAGGGCACCGTGGAAATAGAACAAAATTATACTGCGTATCAGTTGGTGATGTGTGAGGAAAACTTTTCAAACGCTCCCTTTCAAATTCGAACAATTTCTCACCTACGAAAAGAACCTAAAGTAGGAAATATTCTACTGTTTATGGAAAAAAGACGATTTTGCCTCACGACTGCCATCTGTTGTTTTTTTGCATACTATTCTTCTTCTTCCATAATTGATAGAAGGGAAGAGACATTTTGTTGTAAATAGGATACTTTTCATTTCGTTAGGAACCAATATAGTTGAAAATGTCACTTTCTTTTCTTGAAAGCCTTGAAAATTAATTTTAATGCACTTTAGATTGTCTACGTAGTCTATGTAAACTACAACCAACTGTAATCTACGCGTAGATTACGTGTAGGCAACGCATGTAGACGTAAACTTATAGTGTACGGCACATCACTGCTTATGAGTTATGACTCTACATTATCTAAAAACTTGACGAAATATGTTATTATTGTCAAATTAGCCTAGAAACAATTCACATCAGTGAAAATTGCGTTTGAATAGCACACAGCATTGAAAAGCTTACGGCAACCAAATGAACAAAATTCTCTTT